>NW_026901548.1:4200000-4547975 GCF_033783945.1 Neopsephotus bourkii
TGCTTGGAGGCTGTGAAGGAACACGGGTGGGAATGGGCTCAGCATGGGCTGGGGGCAGGACTGCCTCTGAGAGACCTGGTTTTCCTGCCATGGACCTGCCTTGGTGGTGTTTGGGATCCCAATGGTCCCTTTGCCATTCCCACTGGGACTGGCATTGCCACAGCTGTGTCCCAAAGGCCTGTCCATCCCACTGCTGCCCCTCTGGGCTGCTCCCTTCCCGTGGTCTTCATCACCTGTAATGAACAACAGCACCAGCCCTCAGCACCCACGGTCCCACTGCTCTCCCCCAGAGGCCCACTGCCCACCCCACTGCTCAACCGCACTGCTCACCCCACTGCCCACATCACTGCCCACCCCACTGCCCACCCCACTGCTCACCCCACTGCCCACATCACTGCCCACCCCACTGCTCATCCCATTGCTCACCCCGTATGTCAGGGCCCTCCCATGGGTCCCCGGGCAGCGCATGGGGCTCACCGGGCACTGCAGCAGGAGGGAGGCATCAAGCAGCCTTTGGCCGGGCTGTAGCCGGCAGTGTTGGAGGTGGATGGACGGTGGGATGGGTGAGGGATGATGGATGGAGGGGGAAGGGAGGCAGTGGAATGTGAGGAATGCGCCCGGAGCAGATAACCCCTTCCCGCTGGGTGCTGGGTGCTGTGGGCTGCTCTGCGCACTGAAATGAAGGATGCTGGGGAGCCCTTCGGCCCAGGAGAGCCCCGACAGAGGAGGGGATGCTTGGAGGGGGGGGCATTGCTAAGCTCTGCCCATCCCCGTGGCTCCCCGGCACTGACAGCAGTGGGGGGATGCTGGGTGCTGGGCTTGGCCCCTGTCCTGTGCATGGGGTGCAAAGGGGACAGGCAGGAAGCAGGTCTGGGGGGGTGCAGGCAGCAAGCTCCATCCAACCCTGCCACCACTGATCCCCCTCCCGCCCTGCCCCAGGTGCCCCCCCCACCGCCACCATGTCCAGCAAACGCGCCAAGGCCAAGACCACCAAGAAGCGCCCGCAGCGCGCCACCTCCAACGTCTTCGCCATGTTCGACCAGTCCCAGATCCAGGAGTTCAAGGAAGCCTTCAACATGATCGACCAGAACCGCGACGGCTTCATCGACAAGGAGGACCTGCACGACATGCTGGCTTCCCTCGGTGAGCAGACCCTGCCCCACGTGTCCCCCGGCCCCTATGGGGGATGCGGGGAGAGCTGCTGGGGGACCACTGCTGGAGCCTGCCTTTGGTGGGGTGCATCGAGGCACAGACCTCCCGCTTTGGGCCAGCCTGAGGCCGGCTGCAAAACTGGGGTGGGAGGAGGAGGAAAAGGGGTTTCTGTGCTGGCAGCAGTCGCCTGTAGAAGGTGTTTGTGGAGACACCCAAGGGCAGCAGCTTGGCTCATGCTGCTCACTAGAAGGGAAGGGACCCTCGGGTTGGAGAAGCTTTGCTATGAGCAGCCACCGGTCACAGCTATGGGGTATTTGAGTAGCCTCACCCCTGAGCATCGCTTGGGCTCATTCCCTTTGGGACAAAGCCCTCGCATTGCTCTCAGAAGGGGCTGGCCCCTGCACCAGAGATAACTGAGCCCGTTGGGACGCGCAGGTCTGGCCGCGCTCCCCATCCGAGCCCTTCCCCTTGGCTGCAGGCAGGGCTCCCAGCTCCCACTCCCTGCGGCACAGGGGGGGTCTGTCAATGATTGACCCAGCAGCCAAACCTGTTCTGGGGGTCCCTCCTGGCCCCGCACCCTCCTCCTGCTGGGCTGCGGCAATGGGAGCAAAGGGGCCGTGCGCTGGGGGCAAGCAGAGGAGGTTAAACCATGCCCGGTGCAGCTGCAGCAGGAGCAGCGTTAGGGACCCCGGCAGCAGGAGGCTTGTCCCCATGTGGGGACACTGCTGCCCCTCTCCTCTGGGGGTGCTGGGGAATGGGACAAAGCCAACCCCCAGATGAATTCCTGCAGCTGCATCAAGGCTCAGCCTGTCGTGATCCAGCCTGGTTCATTTATGGGGAGAGGTGCTGAGTGCGGAGCCCTGGGCACTGCAGAAACGCCTTCCCGTGCCCGTGGGGTGGGTGGACATGCACCCACAGATTCATTTGCAATGAAAAACACCCCATCTGGGTGCATGGCTTTGGGATGGGTGCTGCGGGGACAGGGGACCCTGCACCCACACCTCTGCCTGTGTCTGGCAGGGAAGAACCCCACTGACGAGTACCTGGAGGGGATGATGAGCGAGGCGCCAGGGCCCATCAACTTCACCATGTTCCTCACCATGTTTGGGGAGAAGCTGAATGGCACCGACCCGGAGGACGTCATCCGCAACGCCTTCGCCTGCTTCGATGAGGAGGCATCAGGTACGGGCACCGCCTGCACAGCCCCATGCATCCATCCATGATGAGGGTTGGGGCCAAAGCCTTTGGGATGGTCCCGCAGCCGCTCCAGGGTGGGGATGCGCATGGGGTGTCCTTGGCTCTGCACTGCCCCAGTGTCCCCTGTGCCATCCCTGCAGGCTTCATTCACGAGGACCATCTGCGCGAGCTGCTGACCACCATGGGAGACAGGTTCACGGACGAGGAGGTGGATGAGATGTACCGCGAGGCGCCCATCGACAAGAAGGGCAACTTCAACTACGTGGAGTTCACCCGCATCCTGAAGCACGGGGCCAAGGACAAGGACGATTAGAGCCTCACCTCTGCCCCCTCCTGCGCACACCCCCACTGCCCCTCGGCTCCCCTTTGCTGCCCCCCCATGGGAAGCACCTCCCAGGACCAGCACCCTGCATCAGGTCACGCTTGGAGGGGAAGCGCTCCCATCACTGCACCCCTGTGTGCCCACCCATCAGCCCTGGGCCCCCAGCACCATTCCCACCCACAGGCTCGCTCCACTGGGACCCCCAGCCTGGCTGTGACCCCCCCTCAAAGCCACCGAGGTGCTGGTCCCTGGGGCTGGGATGAGCATCCGAGGCGAGCGCTGGCCTGTGGGGATTCTGGCTGGCTCGAGCCTGAGCAATCCCCATCTCAGGACCATAGCACAGAGAGAAACCACCTCTGCCCTCTCCTCCTGCACTCCCTTTCTTCATGGTTCCTTCACTTTGTTTCCTCCTCCCTGTGTGTTTTATGGCTTTAGAGCCTGCGATCTGAGGGATTCAGGAGGCCGAAGCGCTGTATAAAACCTGATGGGTGTGATATGGAGATGTGCTGCGTGTGTTGTGCTCCCTGGGGGAATTGGGGTTGGGTTCAGGAACTGCAGCAACAGCCCCAAACGAGCTCACCTTCCCTAATTCCCTGCTGCCCCAGGGAATAACCCCCAGTTCTCCCACTTCCAGAGCCACGTCCCAGCCCTGAGGGCTGCCACAGGACAGGATGCTTTTGAGAAGCCCCCTTCACTGGAATACACACCAAAGTGAATGGCTCACTTTGGGGCACATGGGGTGATGCTGGAGATAAACCCAATGGTGTGGGAAAGGGCCTCCAGCTTCTGCATGGTCTCTGCTGTGCTGTGGGCAAACTGTCTCCCTCCAGGAGTGATGCTCAGCACAGGACTGACCCCAAAGGACCAGTTTGTGTGACCGGATTCTCCCAGTGTTGGGAGTGGGATGGGCTTGGTGGCCACCAAACCCAGGTTAAGTGTCAGAGGGGGGGCAAAGGGAGCAGGGGGTCCTGCCGGGGACAGGTCGGTGCCTTGGGAGGCTGCCTGAGGTTTCCAGCACCCCTCTTCGGGCTCTTGCTGCCCCATTGTCTTTCAAATGGCTGATGTTTAACAGCATTATAATGTCAATGGGCCCTGAACAAGCCCCTAGGGAGGGCAGGTGGGGAGAAGCCCCTGCCCTGGCCCCTTGCCCCATGGCTCCTGCTCTAGACTGGGTTTGCCCCAGGATCCAGGCACCCAGTGGGGTCTTCCCAAAGCTGCTTCCACACTACCTGTATCTGTGAGCATTTGGGCAGGTATTTGAGCTCAGGGACCATTTCCCTGGTGTCTCAATTGGGCACAAGGCTTAGCACAGCCCTTTCCAAAGGGTGGGAGCAAAGGCAGGCTGCTGGAAGGACAGGTTTGCACGGCTGGCCCCACACCTCCCCTGGGGTTCACCAGCCCACACCACGCTTGCATTAACAGAGCAATGGTAATCTGGGGGTACAGTTTCACTCGGGACAGTGAAGGTTTAGCAGCAACTAAACAGATGCTGTAAGGAATTCTCTTGTTTTCCTCGCTATTTAATCCTGTGCTCCACACAGTCTGCTCTGGATGGGCCAAAACCCTAAAATAGAAGGGTTTTTGCAACCTTTCTCCATACCCAAAGGGATACCCATGATAAGGGGAAGGAAGGGAGCTGCAGCATGGCCTGTGAGGACAGAGAGCAAACACCCGCTGCAAACAGGCTCTGCCTGGAGAAGGGCAGGACCTGAGGCCCTCGGGTTGTACGAAGGTCCCTGGGGATGCTGTGCGTGGTGGCTTGGTGAGGATGAGTGTGGGAATCCTCATGGATTGGGGGAATGGACATCCTTAAAGGGGAGGTCTCCTTGCTGGGATGCTGCTATCAGTCATCCCCATTGCAGAGGCTGAAGGGGACCAGCCTGCCTTCCATCCATCCATCCATCCATCCATGGAACCATCCATCACAGCACCCCATACAGCCCACGGGTGCCTGACCCATGGGATCATCATCCTTGCTTTGGAACACCTTCTGCTTTCATGGCAGCAGTGATGTGCTGAGCTGCTCGTTTCCTGGTTACTCCATCAGAAAGCCACCAAAGGAAGCACTCAGTGCTGGGGCTGTCACAGAATCATGGGATCAATCGGGTTGGAAAAGAGCTTTAACATCATTTTGAGTCCAACCATTCCAAGCATTGCCAAGGCCACCACTAACCCATGGCACTGAGGGCCTGGCCCTGCTACCACTGCCTGCCCATGGACACCAGTAACGTGGTGCTCAGGTACCGGGGTCAGCATTGACACAGCTGGAGGAAAGAAGGAGGTTGTGGGGTGCCTTGTGGGGATGGCCATGGGTACGGGTCCCTGTGCGGGTGTCCCTGTTTGGGTGTCCCATGCGGGTGTCCCTGTACGCGTGTTCCATGCAGGTGTCCGTAGGTGTCCTGGGTGGATGTCCTGTGAGGGTGTACAGGGGGGGGTCCCGTTTGGGTGTTCTTGTTTGGGTGTTCTGTGCGGGTGTTCCTGTTCTAGTGTCCTTGGTTGAGTGCCCCTGTTCGGGTGTCCCGGTGTGGATGTCCCTGTTCAGGTGTCCCTGTTCAGGTGTCCCTGTTCAGGTGTCCCTGTTCAGGTGTTCCTGTTCAAATGTCCCTGTTTGGGTGTCCCTGTTCAGGTGTCCCATGGGTATCCCAGTGCAGATGTCCCTGTTCAGGTGCCCCTGTTCAGGTGTTCCTGTTCGGGTGTCCCATGGGTGTCCGAGTTCAGATGTCCCTGTTCAGGTGTCCCTGTTCAGGTGTCCCATGGATGTCCCCGCGCAGATGTCCCCATTCAGGTGTCCCTGTTTGGGTGTTCCTGTTCGGGTGTCCCATGGGTGTCCCCGTGCAGATGTCCCTGTTCAGGTGTCCCTGTTCAGTTGTTCCTGTTCGGGTGTCCCCGTTCAGGTGTCCCCGTTCGGGTGTCCCGGATGGGTGCCGGGTGCAGCCCCGTTCAGCGGGTGCGGGGGTGTTGGGGGGGTCCCTCCGCGGGGCTGCCGCCAGGTCCCGGCCCGTTGTTGCTGCCCGGTGCGGCGGCGGTGACAGCCGGGGGCGGGCGGGCCGGGGCCGGGGCCGGGGGCGGGGGGCCCGGCCGAGTTCCTGCCTCCTCGGGAACAAAGGGAACTCTGTCTCGGCATCTGTCACCGCCGCCCACCCAAAACTTTTCGCTGCGCCTCGGCCGCCAGCCCCGCGCCGCGGGAGGGCCCCGCTGCACCCCCGGCACCGGCACCGGGCACCGGAGCGGCGGCGGCGCGACCCCGGGGCGGCCCATGCAAGGGCTGAGGCGGCGGCGGCGGCGGCCCGGGGGTAAGAGCGCAGCGGGGCGGGCGGCAAACATGGAGTCCCGGCCGGGCTGCGGCGCGGCGGAGCGCAGCCGAGTGGAGCCGAAGGGCTCCGGGACGGGCCGAGTGGACCCGAACCGACTCGAACAGCGCCGAGCCGGGCTGGGGGTGCGGGCACGGCGCGGTCCCAACGCCTTTGTGCGGGCCGGGCCGGGCCGGGCCGGGAGCCGCCCCCCGGCGTGAAAAGTTTGCGGGAGCCGCGGCCGGGCGCGCTCGGGGGTTTTGTTCCCTCCCGGCGCCGCTTCCAACTTGGCCGAGGTCGTTGGAGCCGTCCGGGGCCGGCTGTGCCCGGTGCGGGGCCGCGGGGGGGTCTCCGGCTCCTCTTTCTTTCTCCTCCGCCTCCCCCCCGGAGCGGGGCGCGGGGAGGGGGGGGGGGGGGGGGCCGGGTCCGGGCTCGCCGCTCCCCCCGCTTTGTGTCTGCGGGGCCCGGCCCGCGGTACCTGTTGCGGGGGGGCCCGGCGGTGACAGCGGCAAGGGGAGGCCGCACAATGACCCCGCGTGGTGCCTTCGCCCCGCAGTGGCTCCGGCCTCTTCCTCCGGCCGAGATTGGTTTACTTGGAGTGCCCCCCCTCAGTGTGCCGTTTGTTATCGGCTGCCCCGAGCCCCGCAAAGAGCCGGGGGCGGGGGGGCTCAGGCGGTGCCTGTAACTCTTCCCCCTCGGGGGGCTCATCTGCATCACCCCAAAGCTGCGCAAGGAGCCGGCCCCCATGTTTAAGGTGCGGGGGGGTCTGTGGCTGTGCTCCCCCCTGCACTCCCAGCCTGATGCCCGCTGTTTGGTCCCCCCCTCCTTGGCAGGCTTGAAGCAGGAGAGGTCTGCGGGCAGCTCCACCATGTCGGACAGTGACCTCGGGGAGGACGACAGCGCCACGTCCCCCGACCCCTCGCAGCCCAGCAAGAGGAAGAGAAGGGGCAACCTCCCCAAGGAGTCCGTGAAGATCCTCCGGGACTGGCTGTATGAGCACCGCTTCAATGCCTACCCCTCGGAGCAGGAGAAGCTCAGCCTCTCGGGGCAGACCAGCCTCTCTGTGCTGCAGGTAGGAGCCAGTCCCCACGTCCTGGGGGTGCTGCGGGGTCCTGTGCCACAGTGCTTGGGAAGGGCTTGGACTGCGAGAACCCTGCTGAAGATCCCAAAGGGTTTGGGATGCTGGAATCGCTTGCCACTGAAGGGCAGTGAGGAGCAAGTGAGGGAACGCAGGGGAGCAAAGGCACTGGCACATGGTAGCATCCTTTTGGGAAGAGGTCTGAGCCCTGGGGACCAGTTTTGTGGCAGTGCAGGAGGAGAGGTTTTTGGCCAGCCAGAAGATGGATGGGCTGGGATGGGGACCAACTTAGCAATACTCTGTTAGGAACAGCCACTATGGGTGGGAGGGCTTCAGGAGGGGCTGCTTTATCCTCTTCCCCTGGACACTCCCAGTAAAGGGGTGAGGGCTACTGCCCCTCTGCACACATCAGTGGGCAGGGAGCAAGCACCCTGGGGTCGCATCTGCAGCACCAAGGACTGGCTGGCCCAGCTGCCCCTGGTTACACCAAGTGTATTAAGGAAACCCCAGCCCAGCTGAGGGCTCTGGGGCAGGTGTTCCCCTGCCCTGCTCCTGGTTGTGGGTTGGTGTTCTCCTTGGGGTGCTGTGATGGATGCTCAGCCAGGAGCAGTGGGGATGAGCGGTGCTTTCCCTTTCAGCTTTGGCTCTTAGGGTGTCAGGAAGAGCTGCCCTGTCCTGCTGATCCATGGGAACACCAGCAGCCTTCCTGACAGGGAAGGAGATGCTCTAGTGCTGACAGCAGGGTAGGAAACAGCTCTTGTGTGCAGGGCAGCAGGCAAGGGGCAGTGGGTTTGCAGCTGAGCTCCTCTCCTTGGGCTGCACCTCTGGCTTCTTTCCCTGCAGCTCAGCGTGGCCCTGGGCAGGCAGACACCGGTGTGTGGGCAGTGGCTGTGTCTAGTTTCTGCCTTCCTGGCCAAGGCTAACTTTCTTTTCATTTTAATGGGTTATTTAAATCCTGGCTTTGCACCAAGTTTGTGTCCGAGCTGCTCTGAGGTGCTGGTCCCGGGAGGGCTCGAGTCAGAGCACGGCGATGGGTTTGGGGCTGCAGGAGTTTGGGATTGTCATGGACTGGGACTGGTGCGGACAGGACAAACCCAGATATATGGGCTCTGGCATACAGGGGTTTACCCAAGGGCTTGTGGCAGTGGGACTGCGGGTGTTTGTGCCCTGAGCAGATTGGGTCCAAGGAGGATGCTGCAGGCACATGGGCTTGTTGTGAGGTGTGGCTTTGCACTGCAGCCAGTGTGTGCCTGATGCAGAGGCTGCCCCCGTGCCCCCCAGGCTGGGGGTCCCCTCCGGGGGCATTTCCGATGGCTGCCATTGGGGTTTGTGTCCATCTGAGGTGACCCAACAGGCCGCAGTGGGGGGGAGAAGCCTGTTGGTTGGGTGGAGGTGTGGGACACGCTTTGGCTGCAGGGCTTGATCCATCAGTGCTGATCCAGTGCCTCCAGGAGCCTCTTGAGCACAGGGCTCTGCTGGTGCCACGGGCCATGCACCCCTGGTTGGTCAGCTGTGCATCCAGGGAGCTGGAGCCAGGGATGGGGAGCACAGCTCCCCCAGCAATCCAGGGCAGGAAGTGGGGAGGTGCAAAAGCAGTGCCTGCTCCTGGCGAGGCTTCCCAAGCAACAGCAGCTTTCCAAGTGCCCTCCCTGTGGGGATGGGCTCTTCCTCCGTGCATAGGGGATGCTGTGCCCTCCTGTGGGGATGGGCTCTTCCTCCTGCAGAGGGGATGCTGTGTCCTCCTGTGGGGATGGGCTCTTCCTCCGTGCATAGGGGATGCTGTGCCCTCCTGTGGGGATGGGCTCTTCCTCCTGCAGAGGGGATGCTGTGTCCTCCTGTGGGGATGGGCTCTTCCTCCGTGCATAGGGGATGCTGTGCCCTCCTGTGGGGATGGGCTCTTCCTCCTGCAGAGGGGATGCTGTGCCCTCCTGTGGGGATGGGCTCTTCCTCCGTGCAGAGGGGATGCTGTGCCCTCCTGTGGGGATGGGCTCTTCCTCCGTGCATAGGGGATGCTGTGCCCTCCTGTGGGGATGGGCTCTTCCTCCCTGCAGAGGGGATGCTGCTCTCGTGATGGTGGAGGTGGGGGCACTGCCCAAAGGGACAGCCCAGGCTGTGCTTGTGGTGGGGCCAAGCGATGGCCCTGCTTGGAAAGAAGCAAAAAGCTCCTTGCCTCAAAGCCCAGGTTGATCCCAGCCCCCAGGTGGGTGACACCGTGCGGTGTCCTGCGGTGTCACTGGTGCCTGTGCCCATCTCTGTGCTGCCTTCTCCAGAGGGAGCTGCTGGGGGCACAGCAGGATTTTAGGAGCTTCTCGGTGCTGGTTGGGGTTTTTGTTGGAAGTCCAGCCCTCCGGTTGGGGATTACAGTGATTGATGGCCAGGGGATCACAAGATCATGTCATGGGGACCCAGCTAAGGCTCGCAAGGGAGGGGTTAGAAGGGAAAAGGGGGCGAGATGGGTGTATGAGAGGATGTTCAATGACAAATACTGTCTCAAAGACAAAGAGCAACTGAGATCTCGCTGCGATCGAAGCTGTGGTGAGTTCTCTCTCCCTGGGGGAAATACTTTCCATAGCTGTTGATTTAGCAAAGATCAGTCATTTCCCCCCCTGATTTATTCTCTTCTAATTGTTTTCTAGGAAGAAAGCAGTTATTTTAATGTAGCATTTTATAGAAAGATGCTGAAACAATACACGGCCGAGGCTGAGTACATGGCTGCTGCGTTTCTGAAGGGCTTCCTCTTTGGTGTGCAGATGTTTGGAAGAGGTTTAAAGTTGGCTGTAGCCTCGTTGGCAGGAGGCACGGGAAGGTGTGGATGTACTGCTGCAATCCCTGACACCCCCTTAGGGGATGGGGGGCTGCAGCTCTGTGAGCTGAGGGGTTTTAGGGTTTTCCATCCATGCTCCTGTCTGTCTGCTCTGTGCAACCTCAGTGTCCCAGCTAGGCTGGCACCTGGAGATGGGGAAAACTCCCCCCGGAACAAACACCTGCTGGATGCTGTTGGGCTCCACGCTGGCTCTGTGCAACACCCCAGGCTCTGGCTGGGGGAGGCTGCACCCCACTTCATCTGCACCAGGCTGGGCACTGCCAGCTGCTGGGACTTTGGGGTGTCAGCGCTGAGCCCATCCTTGCCTGGGCAGCTCCAGTGTGCAGCCTTGCTGTGGATCATGGGGTGCCTCAGCCCCACAACTGCCAAGACTCTGATACTGGCACGATGAGAAGGTGCCAGTGGTGGTGTGGGGTGCTGGCACCATGCATGGTCCCTGCCCGGGTGTGCTGGCAGGGCTCAGGGGGAACGTTGTGCCACAGACAGCCGGGATGGGGCTGCAGAGAGGAAGGGGCTGGTGGTGCCAAGCAGGAAGCAGCCGGTGTTGGGGTTTCCGTGCATGCCTGGGCAAGCCCTGCCTGGAGCAGCTCTGCCCCTGCGGAGCCCCATGGGAAGGAGGTGCAGTGCTGGGGGACAGGCTCAGTGTGGGATCTGCTTGCTGGGTCTGGGGATGCTTTTGCTACCTTGGCTTTGTGCTCCCGGCCCCGTGCTCACAGCGCTGTGCCCTTCTCTCCTCCCAGATCTGCAACTGGTTCATCAACGCGCGGCGGCGGCTGCTCCCGGACATGCTGCGCAAGGACGGCAAGGACCCCAACCAGTTCACCATCTCCCGCCGGGGGGGCAAAGCTGGCGACGTGGCCCTGCCGCGGGGGGGTGCTGCCGGCTCCGGGGTGCTGGTGGTGCCCCCCGTGACGGCCGCGGGGGCCTCCAAGGTGCTGTCCATGTCCGTGTGCCCGCAGGTACTGTGCCACCCTGCGCAGGCGCTGGGCAGCAGCCTCACGGTGGTGAGCACCCACAGCCCCGACTGGGAGAAGCCGCCTGGGCCGCAGCGAGCGGAGCCGGACCCTGTCCCCAAGGCAGCGCTGGGTGCCCCCGGCAGCACCATGACCCTGCTGGCCCGCGCCGAGGCAGCCAGCCCCACCAGCGGACTCTTCAACACCCCCCCCCCGACCCCCCCCGAGCTCTTTGGGGACGACTTCAGCAGCTTCCAGCTGCTGGTGGAGGTGGCGCTGCAGAAGGCGGCTGAGCTGGAGTCGCAGCGGCAGGGGGGGCAGCTGCCCCTCTCGCCCCAGACTGAGCCCCCCGCAGCCGCCCTCTCCAAATAACCCCATGGCCAGCTCCTCGGGGTGCCTGACCCCCCCCTCCACACCCCGCCTGCCTGCACCCCTCAACCAGCGCGTCATGGAAGAGGACTCCTGCCTTCTGTGGGGCTCTGGTGTCTGTGCCAGCCAAGACGGGGAGAGGAGGGGCTGTCCCGTGGCTCCCGTCTGCTGCCCTTGGGAGGATGTGGCCGTTGTGAAAAGACCTCTGCAGCTTTACTGACCTCTCCCTGCCGCCGCGGAGGGTTCCGGTGGAGCTCCCCTTGGGAAACCTGCTGACTTCTTTTTCTCTGCCCTGGGAACAAGGGTCCAACGCCGCTTCTGCAGGGAGAGAAAGAGAGAACTGATGGTTGTTTTAAAGCTGGTGTCTGTTTTAAGGACTGTGGATGAAAAGCTTTTCCTCCCAAATCGCTCATCTCTTCCCTTCCCCTCCCCTTTTTTTTATTCCCCCTTTATTTGTGGAGGGCCCTCCTGGTACCTTGTGCTCCAGAGCCCTGCCTTGCCCAGCGAAGGGCAAAGCACAGATGAACTGGAAACCCGAAGCCTGTGGTGTTTTTTCCACATGGAAAACACGGGACCCTCCTTTTTTTGTTTAGATGCTGCCAGTAGAAATCTCAATGGTGCTGTTTAGCATTTTTTTTGTGTTGAAACATTTTCCCTTTAATTGTGATTTATTATATGATTTTTATTATGTTGTTGTTTCCTCTCTTCAGCATTTCCACAGCCCCCCCTGTGTTCGTCTCCAGTTCCTGCTCAATGTGCCCTGGAACAGAGCACGGTGCAGAGCCTGCGCGGTGCTGACTGCAGGCAGCTGCTGGGGGTGGATGTGAAGCTGAGACTGTGAAAACTTTATATCCAACTTCTTGATTTTCTCGTTTTTTTGGTTAAAAAACTAGTGTGGGAAGAGGCGTGTCGTGGGCAGGGGCCTGTGTGGTGACCTCTTAGTGCAGCACTCACAGCCTGCAGCCGATGGGCTCCCAGCAAACGGGGCTGCCTCATCCACCAGCTGCGCTGGGAAGCGGAGGGATGAGTCCCTGCGCCCTTCCTCCTGCTCTTGCTCTCCAGGGCTGGTGGCTGCGCGGTGCTGGGGACCTCTAGTGACAAGCTGGTCCCTGCTGGGAGCCCAGCCTGGGCACTGCTCACCGACAGCCTGGGTGCTGCGCTGGTCCTGGGACTGAGCTGTTGCTGTTTCACTGCAAAATGTAAGTTAAAGAGCAGTGCACACCTATGTTATCTATCCTGAGAAACACTAATCCTAGGAAGTTAGCCTGACTGTTGAGTTGCATGATTAGAGTTAATAACGTCCAGAGGACCTGGTGCTCTGCAGTGGTTGGAGCCAGAGGTGCTGGGGGAGCAGCACCCTGCAGGGTGATGGGGCCTGGAAAGGAGCAGCACTGGTTTTAGTGGCTGGTGTTGCCCTTTTCTTCAGAGAGAAGGTGATGGGGAGAGGAGCTCCTGAGTGCTGCGGGGGCTGCAGGTTTGTGCCAGTGCTGGGTCACAGGCTGGGTGCCCCTGAGCTGCACAGGGGTGGCTCCAGCACTGGCACGGACAGAGGATGCTCATGGGATGGCTGTGAACATCCCCTTCCTCCTCTCCCCCAGCTCCATTTTACACCCAGCCTTTGCTCTCTGCCTCCTTCCTGAATTTTAGGCCTTCCTCCCTTATCTGTAGGCAGCCCCCACCCTGCAGGGCAGTTTCCTCCCCCCAGAGAGGCTTTTTGGTCTCCTCCCGTTAATTTTGCCCCAGTCAAACCAAAGCGGTTTCCTCCCCGAAGGCAGGAGTGCTACAGCTCTGCCTGGGCCATGGACCTGGAGATGGACCAGAACGCGAGGGGAGGGCAGGGACTGTTGGAATGAAATGTACGGAGCAAAACAAAACTGCTGTAAATACCTTTCTGTTCGTTCTTCCGTTGTCAAATAAAAGTTTTCTAGTTTGTTTCTTGTTTTCTAAGGACGAGCCATGGGTGAGCCTGGACTCTGTCATCTGCGGGGGCTTCACTTGCTCCTCCCTTACCCCCAGCTCCCACCTCCTGACATCGGGCAAAGCTGCTTCAGGGGCCTGAGGAACGTGCTGGGTGTGGAGGAAGCAGGGCCCAGACCATGCTCCATCGGTTGGTCTGATGGGATGTGATGTGCTCCTTCCCACAGCATCTGATCACGGAGCCAGGAAGCATCTGGCAGCAGCAGAGGGTGGATGGTGTTTGTGTCTCCTCTCCTCCTGGCCAGCACTGGGGCAATAAGACAAGCAGCCCCTTGGAAGGGCAAGAAAGCAGCAATGTCAGTGGGGTTCCTTCACAGTTTGCTGGGGCTGGAGCCTGGGAAGGGGGCAGAGACCCAGAGGATACGGGCACTGCATCAGAGCTGGGCTCAGGGCTGAGTGAGCCCCTTGTATGCCCTAGGAGTGTGAATGCTGGTTCTTCACCAGCTCAGGGCTGCAGGCTCTGTGCCAGGTTGGTGACTGCTTCCCTTGGGATGAGACATGCCCTCCGCTACAGCAGGGGTTAGCACCAGTTCAAGCCCTTTGCTTACCACTGGCCTCCTGTGGCTTAGGGTGATCCGATGGGCTCTGCATCCCTTCCCTGGCTCCGGTGCCCTGTGGAAGGATGGAGGCACAGGGCCTCAGGGGAACCCCTGGTGACAGGACTAGCAACAGGCATCCTCCAGCCTGTGCCTTGTGCTCATGGTGAGGAATGGGGCTGGGGCCAGCACTGGGGCAGGGGACTGTGAGCTCAATGAATGTGAACTCTGCCTGCTCCTGTTGCAGCCTCGGGTGAGCACCTCGGGGCTCCTGAGGACCCATGGGAGGGGTGACTCGCTCATGTGAGGGACCCGTGCAGGGCATCACACTGCACCCCCGAACAGCGTGACCGGAATGAACAGCAAGGGTGCCTGATCCCAACAGGGACGTGCGGTCAGCGCAGTGCAAACCATCCCCTCCTGCCTCCTGCCGTGCTCCTCCTACCTGCCTGCGCCTCGTTCTCCTGGTTCTGCTTCTCAGGGCACACACCATGGCCCCCGGGGTCTGGGGTGCTCTGGGGCACTGGCCTCCAGCGACACGAGCGGGGCTGGTTCGGCAGGCAGGCAGTGGTACACGGGGTAGCTGAGCAGAGAGGGCAGCAGCACAGCGCAGGCAGCCTGTCAGGACACACAGGGGATGCACAGCGCAGCGGCTCACCCTTCACCAGGGACACAGCGCCTGCCGGGGCACCGACACCCGGGGGCTCTGCCCAGGGCAGGCTCAGCCGCTGGGGCCTGCGGGGAGCTGCGGGAATCAGCGGGGCGAGGCACAGGGACCCCATCCCGCCCGGCACAACCCGCTGCTCCCTCCGCCCCGGCCCAGCCCTCACGCCGCCGAGGCCCGCCCCCACCGCAAGCCCCGCCCCCTCTCGGCACTCACACATCCCATTTGCCACAGCAGTCACACACCCTGCTGTAATTGGCTGCCTGCACCAGCCGCCCCGCCTACTTGCCTACCCGGAAGTGCGTTTGATATAAAGCCCCACCCCTTGCATGCACAGGGCGCAGCCATTTTGTTTCACCCGCCATCTTATAGCAGGGAGCAGCCATTTTGTTAAACGTCACGCAGCTCTGATTGGCTGAGAGTTCTTTCTTGACATCCACGTGCGTTTAGGCTCCCCCGTGATTGGCTGCTGCGGCATCAGACCCAGAAGAGTAAAAATACAGATTTATATAGAGAATTATCTATATAAAGGGGTATGAATATGTATAAACACATCATTTTCAGACATAATAATCTATATTTGTAGATATTTTAATATATATATGTACATTTATAAAGGTGTCAAGATTAAATATATATAGTCATCCCCCCTCCGCCCCAGCCCACTGCAGCCCAGCACCACACACCCCACTGGGAATAAAGAGGGAGAGAGACGAGCAGGCGCTGTAAAGTCAGACTGCATCTGTTTATTGATCGTGGTTTGTATGGTAAGTCAGCCAGCTGCCCTTGCTGCTGCGAGTTCTCCTCCTCCAAGGTGGCAGGAAACAAAATGAGCCCCAGAAAAACCAGCCTTCCAGGCCAGCTCCCCCCACAGCAGCCTCAGACATGGTTGGAGGAGTAAATAAGAACCAACCAACCAACCACCCTTTTCCTTCGTGTCCCCGGTTCAATGCTAGAGATCTTGAAAACAGCATCCTTACAACAGTGCAACCCAACGCATCAGTGTCTCTACCCACAACCATCAAAACCAATGCAGGATTTGAGTTACATTAAACCCAATTTCACATTTGAGAGTAAATCTCTAAGAGCATCTGTGCATGGACAACAGTTTACAGCATATAATTGTAACTCAGCCATCATTCAGGATTTCCCTTTACTTTTTGCCTTCTGGATCACCAACACCCTCATTGGGATTCAGACTCCGTCTCTGGGATTCTACCCCCGTGAAAGTTAACACACAGTCTCCCAACTCATTCAAAGCAAGCAAAGGAAAACAAAACCCCAAATCCCACCAGGATCACTCCGAATGAGGCCAAATGCTCTGCTTTTTGGAGGGGGTGGCAAAGAATTTGGTGGTGGCAGATGTGGCTTCAAGAAGCCAGGCTGAAAAGGAGACCTACAAAGGGGGAAAATGAGCTAAAAAATATGTAGCAATCCTTCCTCTACCCAGAGAGCAGGGAGATAAGGAAAAAATAGTCATCTGATTACACACAGGGTATATATTTTTACACACACTTTTACACACATCTAGATATAGTACATGTAAAAATATATGCTATACATATGCCCATTCTCACCAAGGTGCTTTTAAGCACACCGTCTGCACTGTGTGTATGGGCATGTATAAGTGTGTATGAATTCAATGTACAGGTACTACTAAGTGTATATGTGCATATGTACACATACATACAGGCAGGCAGCCTACCACCAGCTACCTGTGCCTTCCTCTGTACAAAACCCACTCCTCCCACCCTGAAATACCATCACACTCCCCCTGTGAAACAGGATCCCCCCCCCCCCAGTGTAGCAGCTTCTTTCTCAACAAGCAATTCAAGGAAAATAATCTCATAAAAAATAAAAGAGGAGGAACAAAAAGTCAAAGTGAAGCATGTGTGGATCGTGCCTGGAGTTGCTCTGTGCTCCTTCAGCTCCTGGGCCTGGAGGAAGGGTAGTGCTCTCCCCAATCAGCCAGCCAAGCACTGTCCCCCCCCACCAACCCCTTTGCTACCTTATTGCACATTTGCTTCTGGGCTGCATTTCAACAACTCTGCAATTACATTCCACAGACCCTGTCATCCTCTCAACTTCAATCAAACAAGAGGAATACAAACCCATGGCCCTGGCCCTGCCCACCCCATCCTCCCCCCACCCCGATATCCCCCATCAAAAGGAAAACAAAGCATCCCCCCCACCCCAAGAAAGGCTGCTTGCTAGCAGAGTGCAACAGTAGTACACACTGAATGGGTGTTCTCTTCGGGAGCTCGGCGGAAGAGAGGTTGTTTCTAACACGGTTAAACAAAGCCATGCAAAGGGGTGGGAGAAAGGAGGCAGGAGCAGGTCAAACTAAAAGGATGAGAAGGAAGAACAGAACCGAGGAGGAGGAAGAACACAGCATGGCAAGTGCTCAAGGCTTCATGTTGTCTTGTCCTCTTCTTGTAAACAAGCTAATAATTCTCATTAGATAGAACAAGTAAAAAGACCGAAGGTCCAAGTCGAGGGGTCGGAGTTTCCAGGAGTCTGTTCAGTCCCTTCAGCAACACCACAGCCAGGGAGAAAACGAGGGGGAATTCCTCTTTTTTTTTGTTGTTTTGTTTGTTTTTTTTAAAATCTTCATTACTTAAAGCTGAGAGAAAAAAAAAAAAAGAAAGCCAACTCGGGAGCCCTTTGCGAGCATGGCTCATTGTCTCCAGACTCAAGAAACCACACCAGGTTAAGAGAACCTTTTGTGTTTCGGGTGTTTTTTTGTTGCCTTTTTAATGACTTATAAAAACCACGCGGTTCCTTCCTCTGCCCCTGGGCTCAAAGGCGGGTCTGGGCCTCGGGGACGTAGATCTCGATGCTGTCTGCGCTCTCCGTGGCCGAGTTCTGCCGCACTGAGGCCGCTCGCTTGGCTGCCATGAGACGCTTGCGAGCTTCCTGGCGCTGCTTGTCTGAATCAGAGGCTTTGTCCCGGTTCAGTTGGGATTTGGACTTGGCTGGCTTCTTTGGCACTGGAGGGGGTGGTTTCTTCTCTTCCTTTAGGGAGACAAGTAAGGAAAAACCCAAGCATCAAAATGCACATACCGAAGCTTGCTCTGATGTAGTGGGGACTCATGGCATGAGATCAAGTGTCAGGTGAAAGAAGCAGGAGCAGCTCTTGAGCAAAGCGCTCAAAATGAGCTTCTCCAATGTCTACAAATGTGCTATTTTGCATTACATGGTACATTACAGGCCTTTGGTGAAGTGGACTAGGGTTTGTAGAGTCAGCCCGGCCCAGCTACAGGTTACAGCGCATGAAGACTGAACTCAACTGTAATATGCCACCCTGCCCAGAGCCATAGTCCTCCTGCTTACTCTCCTGTCTAGGCAGGCAGCCTGGGCACAGCCTGTGCTGCGTTTTCAAAAGGTTCCAGTAGGTGTTTTTAGACTACTCCACCACCAGGAATAGTTAAAACCTCTTCATACAGTCCTTGTAACACTAGAGGCCTCTGCATCCCTGCTTTAAGCACACATCACCACTCATCACTCTGCTCTCTCCATCACAGCACTCTTTTTCCCCTTGTACAAAATTGTTTCTGCTATTACTCAAGAGGAATGGTCTCAGTACATTGCAAGGCTGTGAGATTACAAGGGCAAGGAGGTAAAAGCCCTAGAGATCTTCTGTTTGCAGACAGAAACAGACCTCACACACCCGAACGCCTGCAAGGTGCTCTGGCCAGTCTCAACAACCCCACACTCACCTTTCTCTCCGGTGTCTCTGCCAATTGCCAGCTATTTGCTTTCAGGTGGTACAGCTCATCAAACTTCATGCTGATGTCTTCAATGGACAACTGGAGGAGATCCCAAAACCCAGCTAGGTCCTGGGCTGTGGGTCTGGGATTGGCATTAGGGTTCTAGAAGGGAAAGCATAAAATACCCTTTTAGAAATGTTCTCCAGCTGAAGGTCCCCAACATGTGATTCAGAGCTAGAACCACTGGTTTCTTACAGAGAGGTCCTGATTTCAGGGTGGTAATAATGGAAGCGAGCACAGCACGATGCAAAGCACAGCTCTAACACCTGAGAACTGGCATGTTAGGGTATAGTGACTGAAAGAAGCCAAAGCTTTTATGAGTGAATTACTTTGCTACATCCCCCACAAAACAGTCTGAAAGCATTGGTATTTCTCAAGCTAGGCTGAAAACTTTCAGTAGCCTAAGTTTCTTTCATGAACCGATTCTTCCTGAGTTCTGAGACATCTGAACTGCCATCATATGCCTGGATCATCTCAGGGAACCATGGGATCAGGTCTGAGCAACGCAGCACCAAGGGTCAAAGGGTGATCTCAGCCCAAACCTCTGCTGAGAGCCTGGCAGGTAGTGGTGCTGCTGCTGTTCCCTCAGCTGTGATCAGCCAGATAGCAGCACACAGATGCTCAGCAGTTCACCTCTCCTCCTCCTCCCAAGTTCCTCTGTGTTTTTTGCAAGTAAAGGGGAATTTACCTCTGAGGAAGTCTGCACAATCTGTGTACCACAATAAAGGCTGGGGTGAAAACACCGAAACAGATTCCTATCTACTCCCACATTAGCCCTGTTCAGCTCTCAGCAAGGCAAACCTTTGCACTACATACAAAGAGACCCAAGCCAAACAGCACTTTGTGACCCCAGGGGGACAGTCCTGTTGGGACAGTTTTACCATACATGTAAGCAACATGCAAAGCAAGCATGTTTGGAGGAGGACAGACATCTCAAACATCCCCCCCGCCCTCCATTTGGCAAAAGCTCAGTGATTCCCCTCAGAAAAGCCCTTTAGGAGTAACAAGTAGCTGTTTCCAGGACAAACAGCAGTGTGGCCAGCTGACAATTCAGACCCAGGGACTTGGTGTAGTCAGCATGCCCTGAGCAGCAGCAGCTCAAGAGAATTCCCCAGTGTTCACATAAGCACCAAAAGGAATTGCAAACACTCCTCCCTGAGCACAGCCCAGCCCAACAATTGTCTGTGCAGAAGAGGGTGAGGTGACAGCCTCCCACTGCTCAGCTGCTGGCTTAAATCAGCTTTCATCCAGCACAGTGGTCAGGTTGTAGGTGACAGCTACACTGACTCTGGTTTTACAGTGATAGCAGCCTGTTAATACCTGATCATGTGCGTGTTATGCTGTTGAAACAGATACACCCCCCTCTCAAGAACTAGGAGAAATAGATCCAGACTCACCAAGTTTTGCTCACAGAGGCCATGGAATTGCTGGAATTTCTGTGACATTAGTAACTGTGCACTGCCCACTGCACTCAGGACTTTTCCTAAGACTGCAAGGGAGAAAAACCAAGAGCACTCTGTTAAATGCAGCAATGAACTCAAGTGTTTCTGGAGTAAAGAAACACTTCTGAATCATTAGAAAAGGAGTTTCAGCAATCCCCAAGGAAATGACTGCTCTCAGGGAAAGAAGATGTACTGAAACAATTTAAGTCTTTGTCATCTACTATTGCTCCTTCTAGAGCAGGTCAAAAGCAGGCCAGCCTGAGAACACTGTATTGGAATGGGCAGAATGTACCCTGAGCTGCCCTAATCCCATCAGACAAGCCATTAGCACAACCCAGTGAGCAGCTCTGCACAACCTGCTCTTGGACTCAATGCATGAGGTCAAAGTAGCAAGGGACAGGAGATGCATCTCCAAACTCCATTTACCAGCAGGGATGAAAACGCTGGCAGGCTTAGGGCTTTTAATATCCAGGACTTCCCACTGCTCTTAGTGGGTTTTCCAAGAAGCCTCTGGACATGGCAACACTCCTCTGCTCATTAATGGAGAACACTGTATGGGCTTTTCCCTTCCAAGGGCATGGCTGAAAGACTCACAGTGCATGAAACTGCACCACAGAGATGAATCAACTCCTCACCTGTCTGCTGTTGTACCTAACTGAATCAGTTCTGAATGTTCCCAGATCTTGGTGGGATGAGTGTGAACCAGGCTCCTCCATACCCACCAACTTCTCAGTTTCAGAATCTACTCTGAGATTGCTCTTAAGGTCACAGATATAACACCGCACTGGTCTTGGTGCCTTTTCTTGCTAGAGCACTCTTGCTACACGCAAAACAAGGGCATCCCCGATGCAGGGAAAGCCTTGGCACTGCCTGCCCAAGTTGGCAGCCAGTTCAGCATCTTAGTGCAATAGGATTAGAGATTAGTTCCCCAAGCCCTAGCAGTGGGAGGGAGCTATAACTGACTCTCACCGTTATTTCACCTTTCTAAGGTGTTAAGAAAACAAAAGAACATAAAGATCCTGCCCTCTGCAGCCTAGTCAGCCCCTTCTGTCACTCTGTGCACCACAGGCATGGTTTTCACTGCTAGAAGCACAGGTTTTGCCAATTCATTTGAAAATAGTGTAACAAGCCCAACGGAGACTAAACCCATAAATCAAGTGGCCTTGTGTTCCCTGTACATACGCTTTGTGTATATTTGGCACACATTCAGCAAAGCTTTCCTCTATGAAGAAGCCTCCTCTTTGCTGTGAAGACAAGTCCACCGATTCAACAGATCAAGCAAGCTCGCACTCGTTCTGCCCCACTGCCAACTAAGTTTTTACCTACCCACTGGAGTACAATGGGTTATGCAGAGAGAAGGATCCCACAGCCTCCCTGGAAAGCAATCCATTTAAGCTTTTAGCAGTTTTGAATGGTTAGAAGCTGCACCATGCCCTGCCCATCTTGCATACTGCATCACAGTACTATTTCTTACTCCATTTGCTAGAGGAAGTTACCTTATCCTTCCCAAAGTATTCCTTGTCCCAAACTCATCTCTATGTTCCCTGTGGGTTATCAGCAATGTAACTGCAGAAAGCTGATCCAATAGTCAGTTACAGCTCCAGAGGAGGAGCTGCTGGGCTGCTCCCATCTGGTGTTCAAGGGCTGACACCACCTACCTTCTTCAGAGAGATTGTTCTCTTTGGTCTCCTGGTCCATCTGGCGGCACCAGCCTTCTAACCGCTCTGTTTCCGCCTGCAGCAGCTTCAGAAACCAGTAACCATCCCGCCGGCAGGCTCCTGGCTGTGTGGGTTCTGATGGTGAGGTGGAGGACGTCTCAAGCCAGGGGTCAGGAGGAGGGAGAGAGGAAGGCTCCAGGGCTGGGTCATTGTTTTCTCCATAGGAGAGGTTTCTCTTAATCTGTGAGGGCTTGGCTGGTTGCCTGGTAGTGGCATCACCACCAACGGAGTTGTTGTGTTGGGGGCACTCAGCGAGGCTTCTCTCAGATGATTTACAGCTAGAGTTATTAGGTTCCTGTGTGTCAGAGTCTGTGTCCTGTTTGGTGGACATGCTGCGAGAGTGGCTGTTTCTAGAGAGATCAGAACCAAACGTTAAAGAGCAGAACTCACCCTGCCTGGCCTCACACACACTGACAGTGAAACGCACTTGTTTATTATGCCTGCAGCTGAGCCTCACCCTGCCCACCCTGCCCCTCCTCACACACAAACACACACCACACATTCAGACAGACAAAATTATAAGGTTGCCTGCTTACTGCAATAGGCATTCAGCTGAGAGGACTGACGCACATCTGTAATTACATTGTGTACTTTTCATTTGAAATTTCAAACTCCCATTGATTTGGCTGTTTACAGAACAAGTGCTGTGTGCTGTGGAGGAAGAGCTCTCCATGGGCCCCCATTCAACACCACTCATATTGGAACAAAGAAGGGGAGAAGGCCTAAGCAAAAGTGGGGGGAGCACAATTGAAAAGAAAGGAAACTACAAAAGCTTGCGCCTTTCACTTACCGCCACTCGTCCTCTACCTGTACCCCGATGGACTGGAATTTGGTGGCTGGTGGAGGAGGCTCCTCTTTTGCCACTGGCTGAAGGCAGTCAACCTTATTGAACAAGAAAAATACAGACAAAAACAGACACAAGAACTTGCTGCTGGAATTCACATTAGTAGACCAGGAGTGCTGCACACACACACACACAGCATGCTGACACCACACACCAACTGGAGGGGTCTCTAAGGACAGGCACAAGGCTACTGCTCAGGTTGGCCTCCACTTGAGCAGCAGTCCTGCCAGGTACCTGCTCTATGGCCCTCAGCTCTGCCACCCATTCCTGTTTGCTCAGCTGTGGCACAGTGGGGATGGGCTGCGTGTCCCTTGCTCCTGATGGGCTAACTGTATGGGTATTTGACACAGGCAAAGGCCAAGAGACTCAAGAGAGGGCAGTGATCTGATTGAGACTGACAGTAAAGCCCAGCTTCCTCTGTCCCAGGGACTGACACCCTTCACAGCTCTGGATAAGAGGATTAGAAGGGTTTAGGAAGGAAACCCAGGCTGTGGGGCAGGTGGCTGGGGAACCAGCTCAGAAAAGGAAGAGGACAGGAAAGCAGACAGCCTCTCCAATGGGAGTTCTCTTGCCTTGCTGCCCTTTCAGCATGTATTTTGTCCTGCTAGCCCTGCAGAAAAGCCTTCACTAGCACATGTACCCAACTGGCCAGCTAGCCTTATTGTAAAGCCAATGGAGAACTTACTCAGCCTAAACACATGTGGTGGCTCAAAGCCCAAAACCCACATTTGGATTTGCCCAAGTGCTCACAGGAGCCATCTGTAACTGGGAAATCTGTCCACAGCAAGAGTGGACAATCGCAGATGACTGAAGTTTGTTGAGCAAAGCACAGATTTACTCGATGGGTTCCCATCTGACTATATGATCAACAGCTCATTTCCACTCATTTCCACAGGGTTAAATGCTTCCAACAAGAGAAGCAGCAACCTGCTGGGAATGAGCAGCAAGGAACTGCTCCCACCTGCCTGCAGTCCTGGGACCATTTTGTACTGCAGCAGCCCATGTTACATGGATGTCAAGTAGAAGGGCCCACCTCTCAGAAAAGAGTTGTCCCTAGAACAGTGATGTACAAGGAGCAGATTGATGTTAAGGCGTAGAAGCAGCAAAAGGCCTCTTCAGAGGGACTCACCCAGTTAACAGAGTCCCACTGCCTTGTGGAACATTTCATACTAAAAGAACTTAGTACTTTCTGGTCTGTTATGGAAAGCTTCTGCTGTATTGCACCCCAGGAACACAGAAAGTTAGTTTGACAAGGCAGTTAGTTTCTGTCGCTACTCTGCACACCTGGTCACACAAAATGCACACGCTAAATGGATGGGTTAAGGACATTCCTTAGGACAAAGGAAAACAAACTATTCCATACTTGTATTCCTATAGATGACAGCTTTCTTTTGGGGATATTCTCCACTTTAGGCTCTTCGCTGGTCAGAGTCCCTTTGTCACTTTTCAAAGTTGCATTTTTCTGAGGTAACTCGGGGGTGTCTCTGGCTGGAGTCACAACGCTCCCCCTCGTCACACTGGGTGTCCTGGTGCTGTCCAAGCTGTCTGAGGAATTGCTGAGGCCTGACTGGCTGGTCACCTCGCTCTTGTGGTCCTGGCTGTCCAGGTAGGTGTCCTGCGCCGATTCAGTGCTGCTCTGCACAGTGACAGAGATGAACGGCTTTGATGTGGTCCGCGGTGGGACAGGAGGTGGAGTCTTTTTATATGCCACTAGGCATGATGAACCTGCAGGAATGGAGGTGGGGAGAACAGAGAATGCAAAAGACAGATTGGGGAGAGAAAAAGAGAGATACAGCAAGAGAGAAAGAAAAAGCAGGTCAGTCACAACATCCAAGAGGAGCCTCCAAGCAGAAGCTGGAGGCAGAAATGCAGAAACAGCCTACAGCCAGCAGCTCACACTGGTAACCCAAACCAAAGCATAAGGGGAAGCAGAAGGCAGAGCCAGAGCTAGCTTGCAAAAGAAGTTAAAAGGAAAACCATGATGTGTGGAAGGCTGGAAATGGAGAAAAGGAATAGAAAAGCCTCCTAAGAATGCTGCAGGGTTTGGCAGGTGTAAGCCTCCACGGTGGGGAAATTTTCTTTGGCTAAACCCTATGTTTTAGTGTCCTAACACAGCCAAGTGTCTCAGCTCTTTGTCCCATCAGTTGACAAGTTTCAGGGTCTGGAGCAGGGTGGTGGTTTTTCCTATAAAAATGGAAAGAAGCCATAAAGTTTGTTAGATGCTGATGGAACAAATGTTTGTGAAGTACCTTAAAGCCCTGCTGCTATGCGTTAAAGGAAAACATGTCCTCTGCTGGCATTCCACAGTCACTGTACCACGGCTCTCTCAATGACTCTCTCTCATTGCCACAGCTATGGCAACTTCTAGGCCAAGTCTTAAGCCCTGTCTTGTACAGTGCAGTGCAGAAACAGCCTCAACAGAGCAGCCCTTGATAAGCCATGGCTACACCACCAAAACACAGAACACTCACGTTGCTGCCTTGCCTTACCGTACCAGGGGGCTATTATCTATGACAAGCAAGAGCCACCCAAACTGTCAGTGAAGAAAACATATCCCTACAATTAAATACCTTGTCTCCCAGTCCATGCAGCTGCTGTTCTGCCCCATGGACAGCACTTGGAATGCCAGCTGCCTGGGGTATCCCCACCTAACAGCAAGCCTCCAGAACCCAGGTGCTGGAGGGGTGCAGTGGTGGTGCTGGCGTGTTTAACAGGAGCACAGCTCAGATTTCCCAGCTGCTGTTTACATCCACAGGGCTGTAACTGGGGAAAGGAAATCAATTGCTGTCTGATATTGAACACTGCAGCCAGGCAAAACAAGGGGAGGGCAGCACATGAGCACAGAAAGGCAGCAGTTTCCTGGGGACAATCAGTGGTGTTCAGGGTCGATAAGCTAGATTAAAATTCATCCATCCACATACCAACAGACAGTATGAATAGTGTTTGTGCTGCTCTATATACAGAGGGAAACTGCAGCACCCCTGTCTTGTTCCTGTGGACCCCTTTGTGCCATCCAGCTCAGCTGAAGAGCATCACACATTTTGCTAGAAGGAAATTACAGAGTACAAACAAAAAACCTGCTCCTGTTAATGTACATGTGGTCAAAGGGTTGATTATGGAAGCTGTAAAAACAAGTTTGTGGCTACAAGAAACACTGCAATTGAAACAAAGATCGTAAGCCTTGAAGAACTGGGGATGCTTTGATCAGTGCATTTGCAAAATAATCCCACTGAAGCCCTCTCCAGCCATAAACCAGGGACTTTTGACTGCGCAGCAAACCCAGAAGCCACATCTTACAACGGGTTTCAAAAGCAAAAGTCAGAGTAAGCTCACCTAGAGCACTCTGCCCTTTTCCCTCAACACAACTCTGACCCAAGTTTCACTGTTTCTCATAACTGTGGGAAAAGACAAGGTATTGAGGCAGCCAAGAGCATCCCAGTATTCCTGCAGGACAGAGATGCTCCTGGACCGTCAGAGCAGGCAGCGTGCCCTCATGGCTCAGAGGTCAATGCCACCAGTTTGGAGTGCTCCAGTTGCTGACTTACCCCTTTCAAAGGGCTACAGCTCAACAGGGCACGGATCTGCTCTGGAGCTGCTTGTGCTACGATGTGGAACACAACCCACATGGGCACTGGGGCAGGGACACACCTTATTCTGCAGCACCATCAGCTAAGCTCACTTGTGAACATCAGCCACACTCCACAAAGGTGCAGACCAACAACAAAATGTGGAAGTTTCACTCAAGCTTCCAGCTTTGCAGCACTAAACTCTTCTTGCTCACAGGATCTTCTAAGGCTTATTTAAGCAAGCTGTTAGAATTCACAGCGGTGCTGGGGATGATTGATTTTTGAGGCAGGGATGTCTGTTTATAGTCTTCCTTGCATAATTACTTTTAGAAAGCAGCATGCTTCCACATTAGCATCTTGCATGGCTGCTCTCCAGGGTTTAGGCAGTACCCACTGATGCAGCCCCAGCAGAAGACCTATGTTTCAGCATTAGCCTGGAGAGCCCTCCTGACCCTTGGGCATGCTGTGATCCTCTCCCTCTGCTTCCCAAGAGCCAGGCATCTGCTTCTTGAAAGCCTAAATGTAGGACTCATAAAAGAGTATTAAATCCAGTGTCACCTTAGGAGGCCTCTGTTCAAACTCCACCAGACTGCGCTGACCTCACTGCCTGCCAGCACCAGCAAGATCAGAGCCAAAGTATTTGGGTTCAGATTTAAATATCATAATTGCTCTCAAGTGTGTGTCTAGCATGAAGTGCCCAGTTATTCTGTTGCTGTTGCTGACTCAGTAGAGCCTGGGGATATTTCTGATCATTCCAGTGACTTCAAGGACCTATTCAAGCCATCCTTATCCTGGTTAAATTACCTCAAAGGCTCCAAGCCACAGTCAGTTGTGAAGGTGAGTCAGGCTGCCCTCAAATGCGTTAGCAGGGCTCAGACTGCTGTCACTTCCCTGCATCCCTCCTTTCTCCCTAGGAAGAGCTGAACAGATGACGTTTCCTCATGCTCTGAAATAGTCTCTCCTATTACAAGACAACCTCATTTGTCAAGTGAAACAACCCAGTAACCTTGCAGCAAGTGAGAATCACTGTCATTGGCATTATCCCCTCAGAGATTTTGGGCCCATGTCTTTGGGCCCATGTTTACCCCAGGGTCTCATGGAAGGAGCTGCATTTAGAGCAGGTTTCAGTAGCGAAGGGAACTGGAACAGCCACATTCCAAGCAGCCTGGCCTCTGATTTTCATCAACTCAAAGAACACTTCAAGGTTGAAATTATAACAAATCATGGAATGTTTTATTTGTAGAGCCCATGTAAGTGATCCACAGTTACAGTTACCACCAAAGACAGTACAGAAACTCATTGATTTTTAGGAGTTCAAAGCAATCGCTTCCAACCTTATTTTTCTGCTAAAGCATGTTTCTAGCCTTCATGGCCATGGCCAAACAGACAGGCCTCCTCAAACCTGTATCTGGCCTGTTTAGAAGCTGTCTGAGCATTCTGCAGACTGAATGTCAATACCTGCATTAGAGGCACAGATGAGAAACCTACCTGAATTTCATTAGTCAAGAGGTAACCATTTCCATCTAGACAAAGATGGGGAATCCCTGTGAAGATGCCACCTCCTGCTCTGAAAGGATTAATGTCTTTAGAGCACCAAAGCAATTTTAGTAGTCTTACACTGCTTAAACAAAACCACACTCCTGGAAAGCCACGTTACGTGACTGCATTTCAAGAGACTGTTCATGGAAGTGCTATAAATACCCACTCCCTCAGTGCCTTCCCTTCATTAATCTTAGTAGCACTCATCTTTGAAAAGGAAAAACCTCACCTTGATACTACACAGAGAGGTGCCCAACAGGGAAATATGTTACTGACTAAGCTGGGGACCCTCCTGCCACAGTCCTTACTCCACTAAGCTCCAGCCTATACCAGCAGCATCCCAGAGTGAGCAGCTCACCCACCTTACAGCCCAATCTGTGCACTGCCTCCATAGAGAGCTACAGAGCAGCCAGCCCAGCAAAACCCTTCTGAAGCTCTCAGATAACCAGGAGGAACATTTTAGCACTTCACCAGCTCCCCATAACCCTCAGGTCTGCTTACTGTACCTGCTGTTTGCTTATAATCACAGAGCTGAGAAGCATAGCCTGGCTTATGTGCAAGTCACACAGAGCATGGTCCAGGTGCTCCTCCCATGCACCATCACCATTTGTGTTCTCTGGTCACCCATGACTGAGATGCCTTTAGGGTGAACTGTGGCATTAACTAACAGCATTGAGTAACTGTGCTGGGTGGACTGCACAGGGCAGGCAAGGGCAGCAGCGCTTTGCTGCTCAGGACTTCTCATTAGAGACCTGTATCTGTGCATGGGGTGTGAGCAGAAACCTTTAACCAGTGAAGGAAAACCTGAACAGTGGGATCTCTTCAGACGAGGGACTTTGCATTTTTCAATGTACCAGAAGTCTTGAGCTTCTTGGAGATGCTCTGATTTGCAATTCCAAGCAATGTTTGAGCAGAGAAATTATAAGTACTTATACACTGAAAACTATTACACTGGGAAGGCCACTTGTAGAAGGTCACAAATTTAAGAGGCATCAGATGCTACCACCCAAGAATGCTGTGGGTTATCTTGCACTGCTGGCATTCTGATTTGGTCATCTCCCCCTTGCAGCACAGATTCAGCCTTACAGTAAGGACCCAACGGATAGAACAGACAACACCAGCCACAGACACTCCCAAACCCATCTGCAGCAACTATTACTGGGGCTTCTATTTGTATCCAGAGAGACACTGAACTTCTCCCCACCCTGTTCAAAGCCATTTTCAGCACAGGTTTTAAAGCACACTGGAGGCAACTCCACCCCGCTCCACAGCTGCGCATCCAGCAAGCTGTCCATCTGTCCTGTGGGACTCGGGCAGGGCTCCAGTCCAGCACAGTGCTGTTAAGGAAGCATTCCCTTCTGCTCCCTGCCCAAGATGCTCATTCATTTGCAGCAACCAAGATCCCCACAACCAAGCATCCTGCCTCAAGAAGCCACTGGGAAGAGAAAAGCCATGACCGTGGTCCCAGGAGAAGCAGAACCACAGCTCTGAGGGTGAGGGTGCCTGATCCCCAGTGACAGGGCCCCCCACCTATGAGCTCATTGCCCATTTACTGGTGGCACACACAGTTTTCCACAAAGGAGATGAAGGGAATGGTCCATCAGCCCAGTGTGCCTTTGCTCTGTATTGGAATCAGGCTGTGCTTATTCCCTCAACACCCTCACTAATGAGGGTTAGCACTCAATGAGCTTTAATACACCAAGAGATGTGAAGCAGCACAGCCAAAGGGACCCAAGCCACAGAACACTGTGTGCACCACAGTGCCCAGTCTCTGTACTTCTAATGCCACTTTCTGTGCAAGTTTTACTTAGGATAATGGCAGCATACACATGAATTTAGGACATAAGTACGAACCAGACATGAATTAGCCAGTGCCACCAGCTCACAGGAGGCTTTCCTTCTCCCTGGCCCACCAGGGGATGTTAACCAACCTCTGCAAAGTGGCAAACAGCATGGACCAGGGTTAGGTGTTTAGAGGAGACACTCTTATATAGAATGACTGAGAATCCTCCACTTACCCACTTCTACAGCCACCTTTAAGTGCACCAAGGGTATTAGCGTTAATCTTTAAAGTGTTTAGGAAAGACAGTGTAATTAGACAGCTCTTATTAGTTTTTCTCCAAGCTAGCAGTTTCTAGAATATCCTGCAGAAGTGAGTTCCACCAGCTCATTATGCACTGCAGGAAATATCCTTCCCATTCGCCATTGCTTTCTGTAACACCACATCACTCAGAGGACAGCATACGCAGATGCTTTAAACTCGCTTCTGTCACTGCAGGAGTCCAGGGAATCTGAACACACCTCCACAAAGTCACACCCAGGCAAAACCATATGGCTAGAAACCATGCAGCACCACTTGGTAAACCAAGTCTCTTCTTGTCTATGTCAAAGCTCAGCAGCTTCAGCTTGCTATTTTAGGGATATTCTGACCACTAAAGCACAAGATCAAGTCATTCCCAAGCACTTGCTCATGTATCAAAGGAGACACATTGCAATGTACAGGGTGGAAGCTGCATCTTGAGCACAAAGTGCAACAACCCTTTCAGAAAGGGGAATTTGCCCATTAGGCAGGGTACAAACAGCACAGTTATTCTGCAGTACTTCCCCACATACCTTCCCTTTCAGCCCAGGAACCACCCTCTAAGGCCACCAGAAACCCATCTTACTTTTTGTCCAGGACCCCTCTATGGTTGCAGGGACACAAAGAGCCCCAGTACAGCAGAATTACACCTAAAGCTTTTGGGCATCTGAGCCCACTGACATGAGTTTGGGTCTATGGTGCCTGGGGAACAGCAGGGAGTTTCTGCAGAAACTGCACGGTTGCTGAGGCAATGTTGGCATGTTCCCACCAACAGACACTCATGGAAGCAGCGTGGATGAGTTACCATTACTTAAGTGTACCATTTAAACACTGTTCACAGGAGAGCTGGCCAAGAGGGTGCTGAAAACACTGAGGCAGCCAGCAGCTTGTCAACAGAGACTGTGATAACAGGAACAGGCCTGCACTGGTGTCAGCAACAGCCTAGTTCCCCCAGTATAAATGGGGCTCCTAAGGGACTGCTTCATCCCCAAGAACAGAAGCTGCAGTGATTCCTTAGCCTACCTAGATCTTCTAGAAATTGCCACCATTGCTGCTGAAGAACTTCAGGGTTAAGAACTGATTTCTCCATCACTTCATTCAGCATCAAGATTTTTATCACAGTGTCCAGTTACTGCATCCCAAATTTTACCTGATCCAGACAGCTGGCATCTGCTGTTCCCACTCGCCCACAGGACGATATCCCAGCTGTTTGAGGCACCAGTGATGCCACCAGGCGCAGCAGAGGTGGTTTTGCCAGAACATTATGAAAACCCCTCTCCACACCCAGATGACGAGCAATTCTTTGTAAGCTAAAAACAAACCCCACCCTGTACCCACAGGGCCAGAGAAGCACATGTGTCAGCAGATGAGGAGACAATGCAAGACAGCCTCGGTGCAAGGAAGATGGGGAAAGCAGCAGGCTGAACAGATATCTTCCCATGCTTATCCAGCCTAGAAGAACCTAACCCTTAGCCAAGACTGTCTTTCCACTTGGACATTTGCTGTCAGGCAGCCAGCACCCAGGATTTACATCTTCAAAGCTACAATGAGGAGGTTTTAACAGTCAGATCCAATTGAAGCTATTTCCTTCCTTAAGTATGTACAAACCAAGATGTGGCAACATTATGCTAATGCTGAAGAATCAAAGTCAAAATTGCTGGGAAATGGCTGTTGGCTGAGGCACAAGCTTTGCATGTTAGAGAAAGCTGTTCCATATTCACAATTTAACATGGCATTAGTTACAAGATTAAAAAGTATCACATGAACCAACACAGAAAAGGCTAGAGCAGGTTGCTCCCTCCTTTCATTAGCATTACATCTGAGACAGTGGTTAGTGCTGCACCAACCAGAACAGGCAGCACTGCAAACCTCCCATTGATCTGAAGAGGCAAGGCAAGTCCTTAGAGCTGGAGCAGGCAATTAAGCAAATATTCCAACCTTCTAATCCTTTTGGGTAGGGTACTCAGAAGCTTTTGAAAGCAGAGCTGTTATCATTGCTTGGATTTCTGAATGCTCCCAGATGAACCAACCTATGGGTACCACAAAGCCTAGCTGCCTTTCCCACTAGCTAAGCACAGAGGTATGCAAAGAGCCCTGTGTGTCCCCAGTGATGCTGAGCACACTGTTCTCCCACAGGCCAAGAGTGCTCAGCTCTGATTCCTTAAGAATTTCAAATATCACAAGCACTTGCAGAACAATAGTCCCTTCTGCCATCCTCCAAAGGGAAGGGGTTTCCGGAATAAACCCGCCGCTTTCTGGAATACTTCATTCCAGGAATCAAGCATGCCACAGCTGACAAAGGAGCTACTGTCCAGGCTCCAGCTCTCAAATGAAAGAGCACAACAAATCCTAAGTGGGAACTGAGTCTTCTCCGAGCACATCTGAGGCTCTAATATCTGTGACCTAAATAGCTTCAAGCTACCACCAAGTCATCATCTTTACAACTCTGTTTGCTTTTACTGGAGGCTCCAAAACACCAAGTTCCTGGTTCACAGGTCCTGAAGTCTCTGTAATCTTTAAAGTTCAGAGCTCAAACCACCACTTTTCAGCCACAAATATGGGTAGCAGAAGGTCTGGATTCATGTGTGCAGTACCTGTTCACCCACACCCATGTTCATCTGGTCCTCCAGCTTGCAGAACCTGCCATAAAGGTACTCTGAAGATCTAAGACTATTAACTAGAAAAGGGACATAAGGGAGAGGCTGGGGAAGAGCCCCACCACATCCATTTAACAGATTCAGGTCATAGGCAGCAAAATGAAGGGCACTGTCTCAGTTACGCTGTTCTCATGCTATTTGGTCTGCCACAGCACCCTCAAGACCTGTCCTGCTGTTTGGAATTCAAGATCTGGCACCATGAGTCCCTGGCCTTCCAAGGAGGGTTAACAGTAAAACCCAGTCTCCACCAAAAGCATTCAATGCCACTGCAGCATCCCCTGCTGCTTTCAGGAACCCTGCTCAACTGCAGAACAAACTGTTTTCCTGCCTTGAAAGCTTATGCCAGACTTCCTGGCTTCATTTCCCACCTTGCTTATTGATTCCTGTTTCCAAATAAGTGATCTCTCCCTTTGCTCCTTTCAACTTCGCATTGTACATAGCTCCAGCTACAGAAGGAACATCACCCAAAGCAAACTTGGAGATCCTAGAGCTGGTCTGCAGGATATTCCAAAAAGCTTCCTCCCAGGACTCCACCTGGAAACCCTAAATATCAACAAGCAGGTGAAGCACTGACACTAATGGAAGAGGTCAGTGTGACAGGGTGGGCAGGAGGAAACCATCACCCATTTAGAGTGGCTTGAGGAAAGTAATGCAAATGATCTTGAGTCAGACTGGTTTGCAGTTATTCCAGCAGGAGACAGGTTACCAGGAGTGAAGCACAGCTATGTTGCCTTCCTGACAGAGTGTTTCCTTGATCTCCTGGAGCCGGATGGGCCTCCAGGAGAGACTGCTAAAGACACACCACCCCAGCTATTCTTTATCCAGACAGCTGTAAATGTATGGCATGAGTAGGCTTTCCACACTGGCTTGTTTAGCCTTCAAAGAAGCCCATCCACAATCTTCTTTTTCCTGCTCATCTTCAGCTTCCTCTCCTGGCGCATCCAACAGTCTCTCAGGGCTGTCAGAGGCACCTGCACTCAAACAGGCAGTGCAAAAATCAGTCGATTGCAAACCCCTGCTTCAAACAAGCACAGAATCCTTCTGTCAGTTATGGAGGAACCGAAACTGTAACTAAACTGGTGCCATGGATAAAACACAGCATCTGCTGGACCCAGTTTGACAGAAAACATCAGGCACATACCAAAACCTATGTAACAGCTACACTGGGATGAGTCCTGCTTCTCATATCAGAAGCTTACTAAAGCTGAAGTTCTGTAAAGCAAATGACAGAACTTTTTGCTAGAGGTCCCCAGAGTCATAACCCTACCAAACAGGTACCAGTCTTCCAGAGAATATGATCAGAGGTTTCAGCAAGCAGGTGATGGGACTGCTGCTGATCATGTCCATACCCATCTCTTCCCTTTTCCTCACAGCCCCTGCCTACAGTTCGAGCATTCAGGCAGCTGACAGAGCAGAGGTGAAGACAACTCTAACTCACACAGGCCCAGAAGTTCTTCCTGCAAGGGCTGGATGGAGTCAACAAGCTCAAACTGTTCCTTGCAGAGACTTCACATAACCAAAGGCAAAATGGGTTTGGACAGAACCAGCTCAGACATTCCAAATAGCTCCTGGGAGCAAGGAGTCCCCTTGCAGCAGTGCTTGGAGGTGGCCTGCCCTTGCTCCCACACAGACACTAAGTTTATCACCTCAGTGATAAATCCCACCTGCATTTTCCTCTGGAAATCCAAACCAGATGCTCTGAAGATCATCACCCAAGCCTGGACTTATTTTTCCTCTTGGCCATCTCCCCATATTTGGCCAGGGAACAATTTTAAGCTTGGAACAAAAGTGCATTCAAGCAGCCACTCCTTGTCCCTGCAGTTGTTCAACCAAGACTGGCTGTAGGATGAAATTCATAGTAACAGCAGCTTACCCTTCCAGATGAAATGCTGATCTTTGGGTGCAGTGCTTTCCAGGGCAGCCACCAACCCAGCCTTTGCCGTGTTTAGCTCAAAGGCATTGCTGAGGACATAGCTGTGCTGGCTACCTAGCATAGACTGGCACCATGTCAGCTACTCAAGGGTGAGTCCAGCAAGTGCTTTCACCTTATGTAGCCTTACAAAACCAGAACCACCAGACAAAAATAAAGCTGTGATCACAGAGATGCAAATCTAGAGCAGCATTTAATTTGTGGGGCACAGGAAGTTTGGGGTCAAGGAGAGCTTATGCAGCAGCAGGTCTCTAAGCGTCTGCTCCAGGGGTTCATTTGCCAGAAGGGTCCTCCATCAGTCAGAGGAAGATTATGGCAAAGATACAGCAAGAAGCAGCACCTCTAAGGGAGGGACACAGCTGGGATGGAGACTGCTCTGTCCTCAGCACTTCAGTCTGAACCATAGACCTGCCCCTAAGCACATACCCTCAGCTCATACGCATCACAGTGGTCCCAGCGTTGCCTGTAAGAGGACGGCTCAGCGTCACTCCTGATGTCTATGACACCCAGACTGGAAAAGGAGCCAATCCAACCCCTATGCTTCCCTGGAAAGCATTCAAGAAAACATCCAGGCTGTACACGTACCAGAGCCACACTTTCAGAGGAAGACATACCCAGTCAAGTTTCTTGGGTCTTGGCCATTCCAAAAGAGTTAAGACAGAAGTACTAGATACTGACTGAAGATACTTCATACTCATAGCAAGCAACACCACACCACAAAGGTCCGCCCCTCAGGGGAAGAAAGCTGCTCAGAGATCTCCGCCAGGGTTGAGCTGAAGGTCAGTGGGCAAGGATGACTGTACCAGAAACCTCCTCTGTGCAGCTGCTGGCAGCCAAGCAGGAGAAATGCTGTGAACCTGACGTCAGCAAGAGAATGATCCAGCAGGGAAAAGCGCTGTCAAGACACTGAAAAAAGGGGGTGTTGAAACTGCTCCCATTGCACAGGTCAATGGAGACCTTGAGTGCACACTGCAAGAATTAGTTTTCCTTCTCAATATATCTAAACAGGCGACTGTGTTCTCAGCTCTGTCACTACATGACAGCAAGAGAAAAGTCTCCTTTATCCCCAAAGAGCCTTTCAAAGGCCAAAACCAATCAGAAGAGCTTCTGAAAACAAATTAACAGTCCTCTGGCAAGGGAAAAGGTGGGACAAGACCAAGTATGTGCATTTAATTTTCAAGTGTCTGATCTCTACTGTCATCTGATCACACCAACCTGGGGAAGAGATGGAAGCTCTCCTGCTTGCTCCAGCTCTGACTGTGCATTAACCTCCAGTCAGAGGGGCTGGTATGTTCCAGCGTTGCAGTAACCCACTTACAGAGCTGTGTGGGGATCATTCCCCCACCACTGACTATGGGGCTGCTGCTCTACCTGCTCTGGTGAGGATCTGAGCACCAGCTGAATGAGGATCATCCTCCTGCTGACTTACAGGGAGGCAAGCAAAGAGTGCCCAGGACAGCCCTTCCTACACAAGTGACCATTCCCCATGTGCTAGGGCTAGCACCTTCAGCACAGTCATCACCCCAAGAATGAATCCAATCTTCAGAAAGGGATGTAAATCTGCTCTATTAGTGTCCCAGACATCCAGAAGACCCAGGATGCTTATGAGATGACAGCAGACAAACACAATTCATACCAACCAGACAAAGTCCTGAGATGGTGAAAATACCTTTGCATTAAAGCAACAACAGGAAGAAAAATTCAACCCCCTTTCAGCAACAGATTCAGTTCTTCCATTTTTCTAGCTGTAACCAAGCTGAGGAAACAAAACAGAAACAAGTTATTTGGGATACTGTTTTGTAAACAGATGCACAGCCAGTTATCTACCCATGGGAACATGAGTGTGAGCAGGCTCCGAGAGGGAGCAGAACACTCACAGGTTATTTAGTGGCAAGCTTTGGGCAGCTTGCATCATCTCCATCAGTAAATTTCCATGAGTCTGCAACATCAGCAGCTTATGCTGCAAGACACCTGGAAGAATTTAAGTGCCATCTCCCTTGGGTACCATGGGACCGTTCCCTCCTACTTCAGCTACTAAGAGTCACAACCATGAGGACAGTTAAGAGGAGGTATTGCTACAGCTAACTTAATTAAGTGACAAGAGATCTGACTCAACTGCTATAGAGCCTTGTGTAAGCTACTCCCTGTAGCAGGGATGCCTTATCCTCGGGGAAAGGGTGTAACAACACAAGTGAGTCACCCCTCACAGAGCAGGCCACCACTTTGATATAATTCATGCCAGGACAGCCTATGGATTTCAGTATGATCTGTCTGCCCTGGCAGGCTTCAAACCAGACATTTACTTTGGGTGGTTTAAAAGGCTGCATACAACTTGCTCAGGCACCAAAAAGCAAGAAAACAAGGAACTGAGCAACATGAAGGGTAGGGTCTTCTGCACAAGTTAACATAGCAAGTGTCAGTGTGTATGAGACAAAAGACCATGATCGACACCTGTGATATCAAAGGACACACTTAAACACAGAAGCACAATATTTGATGTGCAGCACAACAGAGAATATGAACTCAGCCACACTGTGACCACATTGCTCAGTGCGACACGAGTGTTACAACAGAGCCAAGGGACAGCAGGGGAGTGCAGAGGGGAGCAGAGAAAGCAGTGCTACAGAGGCAGGCCAGAGCCAAAGCCCTTTCCTGCCACCTCCACCTTACAGCGGTTCATGATTCCCCACCACACGGTGCTGAGCAGCCTGGAACTCCAGTTACTGCCCAAGATCACACACTGGGTGGGCACACAGACACTCAGACAGAGACACACTGCTTCTGGGAGTAGTCAAGAATGCGTTGGGAAGTTCAGGACCACCATCCAAACTACAACAGCCCTTTGGTTTACTGTCTTAAAGACTCCAGCCCCATCTTTCTCTTTGCCCATTTCTGCAGTGCTCCTGAAGTAGGAGCATGATTTAATGTTAACAGAGTTTGATTTTGCACAATCACTGGAAGCCTCTCACTACCACACTGATACTTTTTTCACCAACAAGTTACATTCTAGGGTGCTCTGTCCTTTGTCCAGCCAGATTGCAGCAGTAGCCCTGCCTTGTTATGCATGAAGCACTCTGAACACAGATGAAAGCACAAGAACATTTAAAGCTAGAGATGGGTTCCAGTAATCAAACGCTCTTGATGTTCCCAAGTCCAGGATGTTGTCAGAGAATGCACTCAGGGATGTAAGGAGAGAAGTGCCTTATGGTTTAATTCAGCAGCCCCTGCCTTACGCTTGGTTCTTGCATATTAGATGCAAAAAAGTTTCAAAACATTAAAGTTTAGTCACTTCTTTTAGATTTCACATATACAATGATGTACATCCTCTATGCATTAGTATCAGAACAGTCATTAGTTTCTATTAGTTACGTTTGTGTGAGAGCAGTACAGTGCAAAGGGCAATGGCAAAGAATAATACTTGCTTCTGAAATTTGGAAGCTATCAGTGCAGTTGCAGTAGGTGTAACTCAGACTCCATCCCACCTTGTTCCACTGTCATTCTGAGTGTACAGCCGCTTAACAGAGAGAGAGGTTGTCCTGTTGTCTGTCTGAAGGTGCCAGGGAAAAGGACAACTGAACCCAAGAGCAAAACAGAAGGCACAACCTGAAACTGCAGGGACATTACACTTCAAAAACCCCCAGACCACAACTAAGCATAAGCTTCCCTACATTGAGACAACCCATTGTCCCTCTTCCATCCTTCCCTGCTAGTGAGTGCTGTTGACATCTCTGTGCAGCCTGACAAGGTGCACAAGCACTTGCTGCCTTCTCAAGGCAAAAAATACAACCATAAACTCCAGACATGAACAGTTTAGCAACTGCACTCTACGGAGCACGTGCAGACCTGCAATCACAGCACTTGAACTTAGGCATTTCCATGATCTCTGGGATCAGTGGTCCTGGTACCTAACAGGCTACCAAGTACCAATTCAGATGTGTTATTAAGCAACCTGTTTTCTGGAAGTGTTTAGCAATACTGGGAAAATTCCCTGATCAGATACTCCTTACTAAGGAAATACACTCATTTTATCAATGAGACTTCACCATCAAACCAGCTAAGAAATTTATTCCTAAATCTCATCTATAATGATTCTATAAGAGGAAAAATGAACTGTAGTCTTCAGATACTGGAACGTGCTGAAACCGTGGAGACCAGACTTCCCCTATGTACAAGTTCACTGCAGAACATGCAAAGTTCCCCCTTTGGCAGATACCACTGGACTATTTCTTTCCTACATCTTCGATTGGAGCTGTGTGAAAACCCCAGCTCTGATCTTCATCACTTAAGAGATGCAGGAAAACAGCAACCAAAGCATCAGCCACAGAGCTGAGAGCTGCAGCACTTGGTTCACAGCAAGAGACTCCACTAGCAGCCTACTGACCCTGCTCACTGGGCCTTGATGCATTACACAAGACAAACTCCAAGACAACACAGCCAGAAGCAGCCACACTCAATCAAGAGCAGTGCCAAGGCTGGTATGCATCAGCTGCAGTATGGATGAACAGGCTCAGAGGACCTCAGTATAAGAGGCTAACTGAACAGCATCCACTGTCCATTCAAGTTAGAAGGCTGTTAGTAGCTAGAAGCCAGCTGCATGGAGAAAGCAGACCACAGGTCTGTCCCTGTCACAGCACAGCATGCATAGGTTCTCTTAAACCAGCACAGACCTGTCCATGAAAGCTTAAACACAAGTGGTGGCTCCTGGGGACACTGCAGGAGGTCACACTGCCTCTGTGGCCAGGTGTGCAGGTTTGCAAACCCACTTACTAGCTGTTACAAGCTGCTTGCAATCCTGCAAACAAGGTTAAGCACTGGTTTTAATACTGTTGAACTGAGAGTTCAGCTTTCAGCACGAGGAGTTGGTCTGGCAGTGTTATCCAGCTATGCTTCCCTTCCATCTTTAAAGTTTCTCACTGTTGTCCAAACCACAGTGCAGCAAGTCTGCCCAAAATATGCAAATACCACTGACACAGCAGAGATTCACATCCTTCAAGCGTGTCACTACCGGCTGCACAAGGAGAGCTTTAAGACTGAAAGCCAAGTGCCACCCTTGTCCACTTTGCATTTCCCACGCATGTGACAATGCATCAGTAAGCGGTGCTCCACCTGAGCATGCAGAACACAGGCAAGCACAGACCTTGGCTCATCAATGTATCTTCCTTCTGCTGAGGTGTTAGAAAACAATGGACAAGACGTAAAGAGCAAATTTTAGTTTAAAGCAAACAGGACTCTCATCTTTTGCCACTCACTGACCAGCAGTTATCAAGTAAAGACACACCAAGAAGAAAATCCTACTCTTGTCATTCTAAAGCACAGCAGCTTACCTTGATGGGGACCTGAGGCTCCCACACATTAAGTAACTTCACTTTTAGTCATTTTACTTAAGAGCACCCTCTCTGTAAGCTTGCTTTGGACACAGATCTGTACTTTGTTAACCTCCATCTCTGGTACGCAGGAGCTTGGTTTCCCTTTGACCAAGTGTACGTGGCCACTGCTGCTACAGGCTCAGGCAGCTCTAGTTTCAAAGTCTTTATCAGAGATCACACAAACCAAAGTGATTTTCGTCTCCAGGTGCTGGCTTGCGGGATGCACTCTGTTGACTTACAATCCGAACAAGCACTCGGTGTCACAAGCAATTGCTGCTGAAAGAACACCTGAAACTCCAGGGCTGGAAGGATGCCCAGGTAAACTTGTAGTGATTTTCCCACCTTATCCTTCAGGCAGGAATGCCACTTCCCTTAATATCTCCAATCTGTTTTGCAGGCTTACACTTAAGTGCCCACTTGCTCTTCCCTGGTAAGCTGGATGCTGCTCACCATCCTATAGGTGACCGTCTTTTACAAAGGTATCTTTTAAAACTGATTTGAATGACAGGTACATGCCCTTATGCCTGAATTCCAGAGAACTCAGGAGAAGAGCACATTCATCTGCAGGACATTAGGTTTGATGTTTCTCTTCCCATCCTCAAGTACTCAGCCTACCTCGGCTAGCACCTCAGTGTTTTGTTCTGCAAGTGCATCATTACAGATGCCAACCAAGCCAGTCTGAGGGACTCAAGAAACCTGCAAGTACCGCAGGAAGGAACCTGGCACTGGAGATCATACGGTGGTCAGATCATCTGATGTACACTCGGCATTCAAGCCTGCCAAACGTCATCACTGGCAGAAGAACAGAGCAACTGAGAATATCAGACCATGGACTCATCCACAGAATTATGCCCAGTTTAGCCCCCTGAGGCACAAGCAAGTTTGGGGGATGAGGAATTCCATGCAGAGTCTTATTGTGAAAGAGTAAGTCATTTCACAGCAAGTTGCGCATGTAACAAAGGGATTTGTTGGAGCTAGCAGTGTTTAGACTAGCCCACAAGTTGAAGGCTTGTCTTAGGACTAGTTTCCTTCTAGGAAGCAATCTATTCATAGGCTTTAATGGAAACTCCCAAACACTTTGGAATTCGCTGATTTGCTGTATTAAGGGGGAAGCTTCATTTTACCCTTCCCATAGATAAAGCAGTTTTCTACACACACGAAAAACTGAAAGCATGCTAAAAATATACCTAAACTTAGAAACCATGCATCATTTGTAAATGAGCTTTTAACTCTTCTTGAAGTAAGTCTGCCTCCCAACTAATAAATATCCTAAATCATTTCAATCTTAGACCTTTCTGCATTCATTTTCTCCTCTACAGTAACTCTAGTGCTAGAAGTCTTTAACAGTCAAGTAGCCTTGGTGTGGGTCGCCTGTAGCAATCAGTGACCAGTGTTAGGAGAGAACTAAAACATTTCCTGCCCTGTACAGCTTTTAACAATGCTGGTTATAAAGCAGGGTTAGCATCTCTGGCCAGACAGGTAGCTAATTTAAGATCAACAGCACTACAAATAAACATGATTCAAATGCAATTGGTCTTTAAGTCACATTTGCTCCCTAAGCAGGACAATTATCAAAGGTTCTAAGGGAACAGACAAAGTGCAACACATTTTGTCTTCATGCTATGAGCTGCTCTAGCCTTTCATCTTAAAAGCCCAGCAGTTCCCAAGACAAATTAAGAAGAGGAGTCTGTCAGCAGAACTGCTGAAAACCAGTTTTGATCCTTGCAGGAAAACAGCCAGGAATTTCTCTCGGCCTGAAAAAGTCAGCTTGTTTCAGCTTCCATATTCCATGAAATTTTATCTCTTTTGTCTGAATACAAGGCTGCCTAAAACAAGGCAGGCACAAGGGAGAAGATGTACTATTGTGCTTGCCAAGCAAGTGCCAGCCCTGATCGATTACACTCAGAGCAGCCCAAGCCAAAGCGTGCAGGTGCAGTGCACGAGGTTCCTGCTGAGCAGGGGAGGCAGCACCCAGCAGTGTGAGAGCTCCAGATACACACCACAAACAGGGACAAATCCAAATGCCTCCTCCCTAATATCAGACTCCTACAGACAGAAATGTTAAAAGACTACATGCTTTTCTGTGATAGCCAAGACAAAGCCCCTTTATCAAAAGAGGCAAATTGGAAAACATTAGCTACCTGCTTACTAAGCCAGGCACTGCAGAACATCCTGCCTCCCATTAGTATTTGAGCAGGCTGTTACAGCTCCAGACACAGCATCAAGCACACTATGCCATACTCTCAAACAGACCCCTTACAAGGAAATGGATAAAGCTGAGGACTAATGCATGGGAGAGATCCCACAGAGCAAAACACAGTCTTTGCAGTGATGAGTTTCAGGAAATAGCCACCAAGTTCCCAGCATTTTAGCAAAGAGCAGAATTAAGCCAAGAAAGAAGCCCAAATCTCTGCTATGTTACCCTCTCCGAGCTCGTACATGAGGTCATACAAGTCAAATGCTGTTGGCTTTCACGATCTCATCTCATAGCTCTCAGCAGCCCAGTTAACCCCATTACCTGTTTAAATATTCCCACAGTGGAAACAACTGCCTCAGAAGTGCTGGAAGGGCAAGAGACCCCAAAACATTCCTCAAACTGCCATCCCTGGTGACACATCAGCCTCTCTGACTGATGGCAGGGCTAGACAGAGAGGCTCAGTACACCTGGTACCCAGCCACAGGAGCTGGAACCTGTCCTGGTATGACTGGAAGCAGCTGAGTGGGTACTTGGGTTTGCACCCTCACAACTGGGTGTTAGCAGGGCTCAAGTGAAGCAGCACAGCAATAACTGGAGACTGTGGGCTTCCTGCCATGTACTTATTTCAAGTAAGTGAACTCAACAAAAGACAGGGCAGTGAAAGTAGTTTCAAGAAAGTGGTTATATTACACCTCTTCCATCATCACTTCTGAAGCAACAGCCTTAAAATCACAGCTGTAATTCAGGCTCATTTAAAAGCTCTATACCCCTGAAACCTATCGTGCCCCAGCTATTGATTACCAGGCTGGATGGGATGAGGTGAATATTAGGACTTGCCTCCCAGCGATGCTGCAGCTTCTGACATCACGATCATCTCCATGGTGACAGAGTAACACTGATTAATCCAAACAGGAGGAGGCCAATTAGAACAAGAAAGCTCCTTTGTGGTTGGAAGCATAGTAATTGACAGAAATAAGAGAAGCTGTTGTAGAAGTACATCATTCCACAATAAAAACCTTGCTTTTAAGTTTGCCAGGTGAGCCTAAAACCCCCAAAGCATGGCCAAGTATAAAAAGAATCCCTTCCAACCTGGAAAACCTATGACATCTTTCCCAGCACAGCCTGTTCTTTAGAGCTGGGATCTAGCTAGATCATTTTTCCTCCCCCCTCACGACAAGTTCTCCTTTCCATTGTAGCCTGCCCACATGTTCAGGAGGCTTCTCAGCCCACCACACTCAAGTAAAGCTCCCAAGTGCCTTTCAACTTGCTACAATTAGCATCACATGCATGTGTGTGGGGGAAGAGACAAAAGAAACCAACTCAAGACCACTGATCCACAGTGACTCATGCTAGCTAACACTCCACCTTCAAGCATTATTAAGCACACTCAGGATTTTAAATAGGTCATATGAACAAGATCTGGACCCTCTACTTACCTAAGTCATACATATTGGTTTCAACCTGCAAATCAATACCAGACATAGAAGACCAGTCTCTGCTAGTGGAAGTTATATTGTTACCGTGCTGCTGAGGACATGGTAAGCCAAATCTGGCTCCCTGACTGATCTCCGCTCTCCACCCTACAGCACCTGTGAGTCAGGCAGCGCTTGCTGCAGTCCCAGAGCTGTTCTACTCCTCTTATGCAATTCAATGGGGAAGAAAGGCATGAAAGACAGAGGTCCCTAATACTGAGCATGCAGAGTCTGGGCAGTCATCAGGTTTTGTGATAAGGGGCACAGCTGGCTAAAACTCTAACTGAGCCAACTTGAAAAGAAGTGATGCTGAAAAGCATCACACCATGAGAATTCACATAAAGCAGATGTAACCAATGTACCCTCTGCTGTGGCAGCAGCAGCTCTCAGTCATAATCCAGCCCAGCAGGAGCCTTCATACACTACACATCTACAGGCTCCTACCTCAGTCTGCTAAATTACTTCACACACAACTGCAAGACTTAAGGCATTAGCAGTGACCAGGGTTACTGCCAGGATCCACCAACCACTCTGTGGCACGCTTTTGAGGAACAAGACAACAGGACTTCCTCAAATCACTGCCACCAGATGCTCACATTTCCACACACCTCCTTCTGCAGGACAGCACCCAAGCAGCTCTAGCTTTCGCAAGCTACATTTCTACTCTCCAAATAGGCTTTAGCTCACTTTTCTTCAGTTCATTCTGGCCTGGTGTTCCTGGTACATGAGCTCATTCACCCAGAACCACAATCACATCCACCTGCTGTCTGAACATACCATCACCCTTACCCGAAGCGTGTTTCCTAACGGAGCAAGAGCACGGAGACAGCAGTAAACATGATTTTCTGCTTGAGCCAGGCCTTGCAGCACTAAGAGATCAGCTGCAGAAGGGAAAGAAACCTGAGGGAAGCAGAAATAACAACCCTGGCAATAACCAGCCTCTAAAGTTATTTTTAGAGCTGCCTCCTCCAGCACCCAAGATATTCAGAGCCCTGAAACAAATAAATCAAAGGCAAGCTCACAAATAGCAGTGCCAGAAGAAAGCAGACAGTGCTCCAAAGTTTACCACTGTCACAACACCTGCAGCCCAAATGGCTGGCCCCATTCTGTCCTTTGATTTGAGGCGGCCTCATTAGTCTGATCTCTTTGCTCCATCACAGCTAGCTCATGGAACACTAACTCCACTGGAGCTGCGTGCTGGGGAAGCACAACTGCTCTGGGCCCGTGGTGGGACTATCGGGGACTGGGCATAGCAGTTTGAAGAGGGGAAAAGCGAGGCACCTCACCCCTGCCTGTTAGGTCTTACTGTATTTAATACCCAAAGTACAGGCTGGGGAGTGCTCCCCTGCAGGCCTGGCAGCCTGCTGCCCCTCCAGCCCAGCCAGCTCCCCAAGCACAGCGGGCCGAGCAGGAGGGGCCGCACCGGTTCCCCGCCGCCGGTGTCACTCACCGGAGCAGCGGCCCCGCTCTGCCGTGAGCGAGGCTGGAACGGCCCGTGCGGGGCTCGAGGGGTCCCTCACCCGCACCGGCCCGGGTCACCGCAGCGGCCCCGGCTCAGCGCTCCCGGCCCGGCCCCGCGGCGGCAGCGGGGCCCCGAAGCAGGAGCAGGCCCAGGCCCCGGGCCCGGCCGCTTACCTCGCCCTACGGCCTGCTGCAAAGAGCGGCGGCCGCAAAGCGCGGGCGGCGTGAGCGAAGCGGTGCGGGCCCGGGGCTCGGGGGCCGCCGCCGCCCTGAGACCGGGCCGGGCCCGCTTGGGACACAGGAGGGAGGGAGGGCTGGCAGGGCCGGGCACGGGGCAGGACAGCAGCGCGGCCGGGTCAACCACCGGCTTCCGCGGACACCGAAGGGGCGGACGCTCTGTCACCGGTTCAAGCAGCCGGGAGAAAGCCCCGCGAGGCCCCTCACGCCTGCCCCGGGCGTCTCCCCACTGAACCCCGGGCCGCTCGGTACCGGAACGGCTCCCGCTCGCTGCCGCCTGCCCCGCAGCCCTCACACAACGTGCGCTGCCTCCCTTTCATAGGATCCCAGCCTGCTTTGGGCTGGAAGGGACCTTAAAGCTCACCCAGCTCCAACCCCTGCCATGGGCAGAGACACCTTCCACTAGAGCAGCTTGCTCCAAGCCCCTGTGTCCAACCTGGCCTTGAGCACTGCCAGGGATGGGGCAGCCACAGCTCTTAACCTTGCAGACCAGGCAGTCCTGATGCCACACTGACTCTGTCCCCTAAAGCACTATGGAAAGGGGTTAAAGCATCACACAGCCAAAAGCCGGGGGTGCCCCAGCCCCAGCCCCAGCCCTCAGTGAACAAGCAGATCAGGTGAAACAGACCTGCCACAGCCAAGCCATCCACTGAAAGCACACACGGCAGCACACACACCCTGCACAGCTGACAGGGAATGTCTGCACCAGCTGCTACACAGGGAACACAACTGAAGGCATCCATACAAGCTTTTTCTTTCCCTTCCACCACAGCCCCGATTTCCCCCGATCAGCCCAATTCAGTGTTTGACTTCAGCATGAATGACTCCTGAGCGAGCAAGGCTGCAAGATCCTGCTTTGGCAGCCTCCTCTTAGCAACCCAGAGCATTCTGCAGCACTCATCTCCAGTGAGCACGTTCACAGAGCAGCGATAAAAGCTAATGTGTGGCGTATTACCACTATTAGCAGCAGCAGCCTCCAGAATGCCCTAGAAGATTGGAGGGTGACGGCGAGATGCGGACACTGGAGCCTGGTGCCAAGCACAGAGGCCAGCAGCAGTGCCAGGGCTGAGGGAACAGGCTGCATCCAGGATTCCCCAGCTCAGAGCCTTCCCTTTCTCACACTAAACTTCAGGTTCACTGAAACTCAGTGCTTTCAAACCAAAGCAGCTTCTTTGTCCAGGACCAGAGCTAAGGGGGTGCAATCGCTGTGCAGCACTCTTATTGCCAAGGGATCAGAATAAGCACCTGCTCAGGCACTGGGAAAAGCTCTCCAGCTCTATTCTACTAGTACCCACCTTCTCCCTGGGAAGTCCCAGTCCATGCTGCACAAGGCTGGGCACTGCACCAGCTCTGCATCACCAGGGAGCTTGCTTTGCTCAGTAGCAGCACTAAGGCGCTGGAATTCCCAGGCCAGGACTGCTGCTGCAGCAGCAGGTCAGACAAGAACACACTGGTCATCGTTCAACACCAAAACCTGGAAGGGTTCCTGGACAGAAACGTCATGACTCAGGAGCCCATGTTTGGGCCAAGCTGAGAGACAGAGAAAAGCCTCAGGGTTCAAACGAGGAAGAGAAGGCTTCTCGACAAAGCCACTGCTCAAGTGACCTTACAAGAGGCAGAGAGCAGTGCTGCAGCAGTGTGCTGGCTCATGAGCTGCCCCAACACACACTGCTCTCCAGCTGCACAGCTCCTAACACAGGCCTTTAGCAGAGGGTCCAGGGATTCCCTTGGGGACAACCCCACAGTAGCCTTTGGTTCACTTTCTAGCTTCAGACACAGGTCCTATGTAGGAGGCCTACGGAGGATGTAATATCCATGCTTTAGCTTTCCAATTTTAGCTTTCAATTTAATGCAGCTGTAGATACACCCACCCTTCATGTATCCACAGTTTTAGTCTTGAGCACAGCAAATTCCCTGCTGGGGCTCCTTCCAGCCAGATCCTCAACTACTCCCAGAATATAAGAAACAAGGAAAATAGATTTTAGAAGTTTGACTACTCTTACGACAAGAACTTGCAATAAAAATTCTCTTTTATCAACCCTTAAATACCTTTCAGCTTTCATCAAGTATCTCCTTGCACTATGACAGCACCTCAGTAAAGGCATATACAACTTCTAATCTTTAATTCCAGCTCTGAAAGACTTGCACAAGTAAGAATCTGTAAGTAAGAGCCTTAGAAACATTCACCACTCAAGTTTCTCGGCCAACTTCAAACTGGAGAGACAACACAGTTGCTTAAGCTTTGATCTCTTAGAACTAGGTTGAGAAGGAAAGATCATTACAGTGAAACCTGGATGTCTTAATGAAGAGCACCAAATGAGATACACAAGACTGATGATCAGCGTGTCCTTGATGTAAATACTAGTGCAAGTGTTTAAAACGTCTGCATCTTTACATTATTCCCCTTTTGAGCACTGCTGTCTGGTGCAGCAAGCTACAGCCTGTCTCAAGCAAGACCCTTTTAAAGAGGCTGTCTTTATTTTCTTGGTGTTGCCAGGGCAGGCAAACATAACCCCAGAGAGCCTGTGGAGCTGTGAGGATAACCAGGTTCCTGTGTGCACCTCCTCCTAACCATGAAGCAGCAGCAGGCAGGCTGCAGCACTCACATAGGTACTGGACATCCTCCTTGCACCCCATGTGCACCTCCATGCCTTTAGTAGCAGTTTCACAACACGGACCAAGCCCACCACCAAGAACCTCAGGGGGCAGTAGATGATCAGAACTCAGCTGTCTTCTTTCACAGTATTGAAATGCTACAAGGAAATTTGGGAAGAGGCCTGGTAACACACAGCCCACAGCCCTGTCCTCTACAGAAATCAGTCTCTGGTCTGGGGGACCACTGCTTCCCCCAGGCTGCTTGTCACCTACCCTCCACAGCAGACTGGCAGCCCACACTGTGCTATGCAGACACAGGTACTGCCCTACCATATGCTGCCCATAAAACTAGAGACCAGACTCTCATGGGCAGATGTACCTGCGCAGCCAGCTCACTGTTTTCAGTGGACATTGCAAATGCTTTTGAAATGGTGCCTTCTGCATTTACAATCCACACCCCATCAGACCAGAGAAGTGAGCACAGGGCTAAAGCCCAGATGAGGACTTCAGCCACTGCTTCTCCAGCAGACAGAAGGCTGAGTTAGTGTGTGACCATCTGCACAGAGGACCAGCAACTCATTAATTTTGCAAGACAAATTGAAGAGGACAGAACCCCCACTCCTCTCATTAACTAACCCATCTGCAAACAGTTTAACTTCCACTTGGTTAAAGGCAGCTCATATCAAACACTTCAGTGTCATTTGGTGCCCCCCTTCTTCCTCTCTCCAGGTGGCAGCCTGGCATGGAGACCAGGAGAGAAGGGAAGGATAAACTCATTCTTTTGTGAGCTCTTCCAGAGGGACTCAAATTCCCCCTTCTCAACCTCAAACCCTACTACAGCCTTCACAGGGCTTGATCCGACAGCCTGAACATTAATCACCTTTCAAAGCCAACAGCAATCATACTTAGTATTTCTCCCCTCCCTTCTTAAATCTGCTCAGATAGGAAAACACACTGATGACTTTTCACTGCGGAAATTAAAGTGGATTTTTCTTGAGCAGGGCCACATGCCCGTACAGCCTTAATCCTTCCAGCTCACATATGTTACTGTAACTTGCACCGCACTGAATCCAATTATGCCTCCTCAATCCACTAAACATTTGAGGCTGTTTGCACAGGTTATCCAGAGCAAAAGTACCAGGTGGGGAGACAAACCAAGCCCTGGTGCAGCACAGCTTTGCCACCTGGCTTCTGCAGGAAGGTGTGTAGTGTGGGGCAGTGGTAGGGAAATTAAGTGTCACAGAGTGACTTTTACAGGCTCTGGTGACTAGCTCAGTCTGGACTCAAACAGGGAGGATCTATACAGGAGACAAGAACTGACATACAGTTATTTGTAAGCGCCTGGTGGTTAGCAGTTATCCATTAAATGCTTTTTAAATTATATTGCTCTGGCAGCATGCACAGCTACGGATGAGCTCACGGAGCAGCAGGTCTCCCATGCATTACACATCAGGCTGGAGCAGCGGATGAATAACCTTGAGCTAAGTAGTCAGAAGCGTCCACAAATGTAAACTGCATGCACACATTAAGCAACCGAGTATCCAACCACTGACTCACACACAGCTGCGAAGCGAAATGCAAGCTCTCCCAGCAGCTGACTATGTTTGCCCTGTCAGCTACAGGGCTGGGACACCAGCTACAGCCGATCAAGTTCCACAAAGGTACCTGCTGGCCTCCGTGGTTTATGCAACCCCACTGTATTCTTAGTATTCCCCCTATAGTCAAGTCATATATAACAGAAACCAACATTACCACCTGTGCTGACAAGGACCTGGCAGGGGCTGCACAGGGTCATCCTGTCCTTCCAGACCTGGCACACAGCATCATAGTTATGCCCCAGCACTTCAAGGGATAAGTTACAGATCCCAGGGCCCTCAGCTATAGCAGGAACTCCTACACTGCCACTACAGAAGTTGAATAGAAATAGCAAGCTATAGCTGCAAAAATAGCACATAGCAGCTTCACACTTGCACCTTAAAGATGAGCTTTTAGGTTTTCCATGACTGCACCACATCCAATCCTTCAGATAACCTCCTTCTGAATACCTGGTATCCCTGCAGAGCACACACATGTAAATTATCTTACTCTGAAAGACAAGCAGGCTAATTCTGATCACTAGGCAGGCTTGCTTTTCTCCGCACGTTCAGGAATGTGTAACTTCATAGCACCAAATTCCTGTTGGAAGAGCAATTACCCGCTAAGTAATTTGGACCCTCTGGAGTCAAGTCTGCCAACTTACACGACTTGGCAATCTGGCTTGCTATCATCCCACATGATCGGAATTTATTTTCGGATCCAATGCCACATGCTGTGGGGTTTTTTTTCCTTCCCCTTTTTTTCCCTTCCTCCCCCAAGTGGCAAGGTACAGCCTGGGATTGAGAGACCCTAATTCCTGTCTCAAACACACATCTTCTGCACAACCTGAGGTCAAGCTCTGTACATTTCAGAGCACTATGAGTGCTATCAACAGCATCCTGGAAACGATCCCACCTTTCTGAACCTCTTAATGAGGACTGGAGGAGGAATTAAGAGCTACATTGACTTACTGGTCAAAACCAATGGCACACATCACCTGAGCTACATCTGCAATGAGATTCAGAGCCATTCCACCTGAACTCTTGGGCCAGGGTAAGGCAGCTCCAGGCTGGGCTGCATCACCAGGTACCTTCTGCCACGACCTGTTCTCATAGGCAAAGGAAATGGACTTCTCAGTCCTGCTCTGGCCAGGGGATGCCAGTTTGCTGCGCTGCTAAATGTCAGCCTCCACACTGAAGACAATAAACGCCCTTTTCTTCTCGAGGCGAGGGAGAACCCCACCACCACCACCTTGACACCAGGGCCGGGGGGGGAAGAACGCGTTCAGCTCAGCGCTGCCTCCTTCCTCCAGCACACAGAGGCTGCCCGAAGGCCTCCCGCAACTGCCCGGGGAGCCCAACCCGCTCCGAAGCCAAGCACCCCCCGACCCGCCCGCAGGGTCCGGCTCTGCCCGCGGGGACACAGCGAAGGCGGCTCGGGAAGGGGGGAGCACGGGGCACCCCCTCCCCGCCCCGAAGCTCCCCCGCGGGGACCGAGCCGCGCGTGGGAAGCGGAAGCGCCACCTGCGATCGCGGCGGGGCGGCGGCGGCACCGGCAAGCGGCGGCAGCAGCAGGCAGGGCAGGCAAGGCAAGGCAGGGCAGGGCGCGGCACCCCCGCCGCGGAGCCATGCAGGGCCCGGCCCCCCGCCCGCCCGCCCGCCGCGCCCCGGGCAGTCACTCACATTGCTTGAGGAGCTCCAGACACAAAGCCATGGGAGACACAAAGAAGGGGCGGAGGGGACCGGAGAAACAGGGAGGGGGGAAAAGGGAGCGCTCGGTCGAGTCCCGCGGAGGGGAGGACGGGCCGCACCCGGTGAGGGGAAGAACAGGCCCGGGGCCGCGTCCGGCTGCTCCTTGCGGGCAACGGCGAGAGGAGGGAGGAGACGCGCGGAGGCCGCCGCCGCACTCACCGCGCCCGCCCGCCTGCTCCGGCTGCTCCCCGCGGGCGGGGCCGCGCCTTAAACCGGGCCCCGCCCCGCCCCGCGCGTCACCGCCCCGCCCCGCGCACGCGCGTCACCGCCGGGGGGCGCGCCAACCGACGGGCGCGGTCACGCGCGGTGTCTCCCGTTGGGTACCGGGCACCGGGCACGGCCCGTTGGGTACCGGTGCAGCCCCGCGCTGGGGCCCGGTTATGGGCGAGCTCGGTCTCACGGTTCCGGGACCGGCCATGGCCACGCACCCGCAGCGCGGTTGCTCCCGCCGGAGCGCGGGGCTGGCGGGCGGGGAGGGTTTCCAGCGCGGAGACAATGGATGGAAAAGCAAAGCCGGGGGAAGCGGGTGTTTCCCTGGGCGGGGGCTGCCCGCCGGCAGCTCCGTCCTGCTGGGCACCGTGGGGGGCACCGGGCAGGGCACGGCAGAATGAGGGAGGATGGAAGTGCGGAGGGGACACGGTTGGTGCAGGCTACACAGGAGAATCTGGAACCACGGCGGACTTGGCCCTCTGGGCACAGACATGATAGATGCTGGAGCAGCATCCACCTCCATCCCTCCCTCCACACACAGACATCCAGGGCCGAGCATGAGGCTCACCCAGACTGTGAGCAGGGAGAGCCCTGCGGGACCAGAGCCACACCATGAGACGGTCTGACATGGGATGGGGCAGTGGATGCCCACAAGCCCAGCATGGTGTGGCCACCATGAGAGTGCAGGGCCTGCGCTGTTGCAGGCAGTGGTGCTCCTTCCAGGACCATACGTGCTGCCCTAACTCATCAGTGCTTGGATGCTCTGATTTACCTATGACTCGGCGGGTTCATTGTGCTGCCTGTGGAGAAGGGTTGGTCTGCAGCAAGGAGAGATCAAAGCACCTTGAGGAAGCACCACACTGAGCTCACACAGTACGGGCAGGGCCGAGCCACTTCAGTGATGGAATCACTGTGGATGTGCTGCTGCTGCTGCTGCTCTCAGAGCAGCAAAGTGGGACCAAAGGAAGATTTCAGCAGAGAATGAGCCCTGAGACTTGGGACCTGCACCCAGGGCCTCTCCTCATTGCTGCCCATCAAGGGGAACAAGAAAACTTGTTTTCAGTTCTGCTGCTTCCTAGGAGTGGAGAGCAGCTCTGGGATGAGAGCCCCTTAACCACACAGGCTGAGCAGCTCCATGGACCTTTGAGCTGATCTATTCCTGAGTCCTCAGAAGTACCCACATTGTGGCTCAATAAATGGAAAAAGTAATGGAAAAGCATAAAGGAGAGGAAAGCCAACACAGGACAAAGAGAAATGCACACAAAGAAATCCCCATTTGCCTGTGCTCAGTAAACCTCACTCAGTCCTGCTGTCCTGACACGTGTGTGTCTGAGGTTAGACCGTTGTTGGTTGCTGCTGGGCAATGGCATAAGTCCTGTAGCCACACAGGGAGGTGCAGTGAGGTGCTGAGCATCACTGACAGCAGGGACACAACACAGCATCCGTGGTTGCCCAATATCAGGGCAGTTCTGTGCTCACCCGATCCACATGGATGGCAGCAGGACCAGCGTGCTGGGATACTGCCAGGCCCTTCAGCCCTGGGTGTCTGCTGTGGCCGGCACATTGCCTCCAACCAGTGTGGCCTCATGGGCAGAGCACTGCACTGTGCGTGGGATCCCTGCTGCTGCTCCCCCAGAGGCTCTGCTCCCCCTTGGTGCTTCAGTTTCTCTTCCTCTCCCATGAGGACAGCACTGCCGACTCCCTTTCCTGTCATCTGATGAAAACAAGCAGCAAGGACTTGGCTTCCCAAGCATAGTACCAAAGGAAAAGGTTGGCAGCTGCCTGCCTTTGAACTCCTTTGCAGGAACAGGCTTGGCGAGGACCTTGAAGCCAGGCTCACTTCCCAGTATTAAGCCTATGGGCAACCACTTCAATCTCCCCTGCATCTGCTTGTGTCAGCACAGCATCACAGGAGAGCTGCAGATCCCCCCTTCCTGGAGACCCAACAAGTGACATTTCCATGAGGCTCAAACCCATTGCAGCCGTTCCTGGTGCCAGAGAGACACGTGCAGGCAGCAGAACAGAGCTTATTGAGCTGGGTGCTGCCTGTAGTAGAGCTGAAACCTGGCAGCAAAGAGCACCGAGCACAGCTTTGCTGAGACAGAAGGATGGGGACATTTTGGCAGTGGAACTGGAGAGCAGGGTTGTGGCCATGGTACAGGCTTCCTGGGGAAAAGGGAGCACTGTCTGGGCACAGGGCTTGGTAGTGGAATGTCCATAATAAGGAAAAGATGAGAGGTGAATAATTAACACTTGAATGTGAACAGAAACAGTTGCCATACATCTCTCTGTGTCCTATAGACATATGAATAGCTTATGGAACATGTTTATGTGCCTGTTTTTTCCCCTTACAAACACTGATGGAGCACATGACACAAATCTTCCCCTGGCGCGTGCGTGCACACATACACACACACACACACACACTAATCCCTTTCACGCTGGTATGTCAAAGAAAGCTATTTCTGGAACGTGAAATCTAGGTCAAAAAGAAGGAGAAAGTCTGAAGGCAATGATAAGTCTCTCTCCTGAAAGGGTGCTCTGGCTGATTGAATTAGCAATGGGGTTAGGGTGGTTCCTTACTCCTCGTCTGTGGCTGCTCATGCACAGGTTGAACAGCATCTCCTGGCCTGGTTTGGTTTCTCCTTTGCCTTCACACCACTACTTGTTCCCCATAAAGAAGAGAAGACCATGACAGCCAAGAGAGGAAAGGAGCAGAACTTGCCTTCCCACCCAGACGCTGGGTAATCACTGCACACAGAGGAGGGTGAGGAGGAGGGTGCCTGTACCCATCCCTCACAAACCAGCGCTATGTGACTTTCCCAGAAGCCATGGAAACCTATCCCACAGTGAACCAGCCCTTGGGGATTTGGTCAGCATGATGATGCTTTGTGCTGAGAGGTGCACGGAGGTGTGCAGGTATTTGGTCTTTCCTCCACTGAGCACAGCCGTGGTCCCCTTGCAAGAGCATCAGTACCAGGGGACTGGGCTGGGTTCTCCAGAGGCAGGGTTCCCAGCACAGTGATGGTTCTGGGAGCCATCTCTCTAATTTAAGGATGAAAGTAAATAAATCAAAGAAGCAAAAAGAAGGCAGAAAGCAGGTTGGATGCTGAAGGGCGGCTCTTCTGTCATGACTTTGGGGAATATCTCTCCTATATAGTGCTCTCTGCGCAGCTTGGGCTTGGCAAAGGTTTGGCATATGAACAGGCACGTGGTGTCTGGAGCCCATTCATATCAGCGGTTGTGATGTGCACCCAGAGCTGCCATCAGGGGGTCAGGAGAAAGGGAGAACCAGAGGGTCGCTGTCCTACAGAGCTCACACCCTCAGCAGCATCTTAACCACTTGTGAGATGGGTCAACAGAGACAGCCCAGTGCTGGAGCAGGAGGCAGAGCTGGGTTCCCTGGCGTCCCTGGAGAAGATCTGGGCACAGGATAAGGAGCAGACTCCTGGCTTTCTGAGAACAGGCTGCTGAATCCCAGAGCAGGATGCTCTAAGCACGGGTGGAATTACCAGATGGCATGGGATAGACTGGGAAGAGCTCGAGTAGGAACTGGCTTGGTGTGAGCTTCCCCTGCTGTCACTGGTGCGATGGGTGGAGGCTGGGCTGGGCTCTCTACACTGGGGATTCTCCTCTCCTTTTGCTGTGCTTTGTTCACCTCTGCTTTCCTGTTTCCCCCGGACATCAAATATTCAGCTCTGTATTACATGCAGCCTATTAAACAAGCAATTCCCAGTGCTGCTGCTAATAAGGAGCTGGGGCTGGGGAGCCCTTTGTAATGCTCAGGAGACAGTGTGGCTGTCGGCCGAACACTGGCAATTAGATGAATAGGTTTCACTGGGGCTTTTGAGTCTCCAGCTTCGCAAGGCACAGAGCTTTGTTTAAAGCTGATCAAGGGCAGCTCATCATCTGTCTCACTGGCTGTCAAATGGGATCTAATTGCCTTGTAATGCACGAGTGACACAGGCGTTTGTGGGAGGACCTGGCTTGTCAGAGGTGTGACAGCTTGTCAGGGCTCTCCCACCCGGCCCTGCTCCCCACACAGACCCTGAGAGGAGCAGCCCTTTGTGAAATGGAGCTCGCTGCACTTCAGCTGCTGCCGATCCCCTTTGATTTATGATTCAACCCCCATGCTGTCCTTAGAGAAGGAGAAGCAAGCGTCAGCACAGCACTGCTGCACTGGTGCCTCTTTAGAGAATCACAGAATCCCAAGGGTTGGAAGGGACCTCAAGAGATCATCTGGTCCAACCCCCCTGCAAGAGCAGGGTAACCTAGAGTACATCACACAGGAACTTGTCCAGGCGGGCCTTGAATATCTCCAATGTGGGAGACTCCACAACCCCCCTGGGCAACCTGTTCCAGTGCTCTGTCACTCTCACAGTAAAGAAGTTCCTCCTGATGTTAACGTGGAACCTTCTATGCTCCAGTTTACACCCATTGCCCCTTGTCCTATCACTGGATAGGATGGGTCCTGACAGAGAAGAAACACAAACCCCCTCTCAGGGACTGGGCACATGATGGGAGCAGTTCTGGGCTGGGGTATGGGTGCTGGAGCAGGAAGGTGTCCATGGGAAGTAAATGGGTGATGGTTCTCAGTTTTTTCACCCCAGAGCCCTGCGTGGAGCAGGGAGACCATTAAACCTGCAGACAATGGTGCACGCACCTCTGTTGGCCCAGACTGATGCTGGCAAGCTGAGAAATACCAGTGTGCTGCTCAGGAGGCCCCTCTTGTACACCACCAACCAATTAAAGCCTCAATGATACACATTTGCAATGGTCCAGAGCTCTCCTAGACCTCTGCAAGCCACATCAGCCATGCCAGCTGGATCCCAGCAATCTGGATGCCATTTCAGTGCCTGCATCCAGAGGTCCAGCATCATCCAGAGACCCAGCATCATCCAGAGACCCAGCCATCCAAGTGCTATGCCTGGCTGCTGGGCTCCCATAAGCCCACCGAAGTCTTGAACAAGCATGGCTGAGGATAGGGGTATCTCAGCCCAGCGCCTCACATGCTCAACACACGATGGGCAGCAGCATCCCCTGTCCCTTCACGGCCCTTCCCCTCCGCGGCCGCTGCACTCACTGCTGTTGGTGGGCAGGGTCCTGCTGCCGCTGAGGCTGCCCGTCGGCGGGGGGGAGATGGAGCGGACGGAGCCCGTGTCCTCTTCCTGGGAGCAGCCCGCCTGGATGGCTCGGAGGTAGCTGTGGCTCCGGGAGCGGAAGTAACTGGGCAGAGGCAGGTCCAGCACCTCCGCGGCGGCCGACTCGGCCTCGCTGTAGGTAGAGTCGCAGACTGCCTCGTACTGCTCCCCCAGCTCCGGCTCCGGTGCCTGCACGGGGAGAGGGGCAGAGCCAGTCACCCCCTGCCTCAGACAGCCCTTTCCCTTCCCTTCCCCTCCCTGCTGCTGCTGCCTGGTCCTGCTTACAGCAGGGAGATGCACCAGTGCTGGTGGGATGCAGGATGCCTGGGCTCTCTGCTGAGAGAACAGGGAGAGGGGACCTTCCTTGGAGGCAAGGTCCCTGCTTGTGGAGTAGGAGAGACTTACCACACAGTGCCTGTGAAACAGCCCCCAGTCTGTGATGGAGAGGCTGAGAGCACACGAGAGAGCTAAAATCCAGCCTCCGACTCCGTGGGCCTTGCCTTGGCCATCAGGCATGCTCCTCAGTGTGGGGACATGGCCTTGGCCCTGCAGGCGGGTGCAGGGAAAGAAGGTGGGGAGGTGTGGGCTGGGGGTACAGCCTCCACGCTTGGCCAGGGACAGGCTGCATGGATGGGTTCTGTAGCACATGGGGCTCCATCCACTGTGGGGACCAGGAGAGGGCCTGGTGGCTGCAGCAAGGTGTAAGCTGAGCAGGGGCTTTACTCCCTGCTTCTCTGCTGCCTCCACTGCCCTCCCAGCCATGCCCTCTCTCCAGCACCAGTTGCAGATCGAACTTGGGCTCTAGAGAGGCTCACCCGGATTAAACCAGAGTCAGACCATTCTGAAATACAGATGAGAGATGCTGAGGTTGGCCCTGCTGCTCACTTCCATCTCTTCTGGCCCTTTCTTTGCCTTCAAGGACAGTTCTTCTGCCCAGCATTGGCACCTGAGCTACACAAGGTTTGGCTCAAAAAGCTCATCTACTTTCCCCCTAAACCTACTGGTCCCCAACCCCGCACTGGGGCCAGGGGAACCAAGCTCTCCAGCTGCCCTGCAGGGCCCAGTTGGGAGCACTGCCTTTTTCTCCTTCCTCTTTTTCCTCCTCCTCCTCCTGCTGCTGGCCCTGGGTATGGGCTGACCCCATAGCCTGCCTTGCACCCTGCCATGGGAGCCAGGGCTGACCCAAGAAAGCTCCATGAAGAAGGAAGAGGGAAACGCCAGCGGGACGGTACCTGCTCTCCATGGGTAAATATCTGAGGGATAAGTGAGGGGGGTCCAAAGATCTGGAAGAAAGAGTTGGAGAAGGTTAAAGGCCAAGAAGAGGGGAGCCCCTCACACAGACAGGCACTGCACAGGGACCAAGGACGAGGGGAGCTGTCAGAGCCACAGCTTCTGACACTGGAATACAAACTTCAGAGCTCATAAGATGCCAAGCACGGTGCCACACGGGCTCCTCAGACAGCGGCACAAACACGGCATGGCAAAGCTCCACGGAACGCCTCCCAGACGGAGAGAAGCTGCTGATGCATCCAGCCTGTTGTATGCACCATAGATCCATGTATATACACAGGGCACACTTGGGACACACAACGCTGGGACATCCCTTGGCTACTGGATGAGGGCTGGTGTGGCTCCTGGCATTGGCCAGCACATCACAGTGTGGCCAGGAGCAGCAATGGGCTTCCACAGCCCACAGAGCTGGGGTGATGGGGAGTCTGAGTGCATCATGTCAGGGAAACTCCCCTTCACCCCAATGGGGTCGGGTTGGCCACTTTGCTGCTGTGGCCTCTGTCCCTGCATCAGGAGAAGCCACATGTAAGCAATTCTGCCTTCTCTCTATAGCAAAGCCACAGCACACACTCTGCATAAGGACAGATGCCCAACAGACACTCCCTATGGGAAGGAATGACTTCTCCTCCTCTCCATCCCTGGTCTGCGGAGCACATCCACTCTCTGAGCTCTACCCAGCACAAGCTGCCCCAAATGACCCATCTTGGGAAGAATCCAGGTTCAAAATGTACCCAAAAGAAGAAGCTTGGCTCTGGGGGCTGGGTCCAGCCCTTCTGTACAGGGCACAGCTCAAAGTGTGGATAAGCAGTGATGAGGGTCACCCTTGGTGTTTGATAAATGGATGCTGATGTGCACACCCGGTGAACCCTGGACTTCCAGAGTTTGCAAAGGACAAACCCAAGCGTAGTGGAGTTCTTTCAGACCTGGGATTCTTCTATGTGGGAGGACACTGGTGTCTTGCTGGACACACAAGAAAGCTGTGGGAGGTCACACCAAAGTGAGGGCAGGAGAGGAACTGCCGCTGGCACTGGATGAAGGGCAGGTCAGACCTACTGGAGGATGAGACCAGCACACACTGGTATCTGTACCAGCTCCATCCTGGATCAACAGATATGCAGTTCCTGGGAGGCCTCTAAATCCCAACCCTGCCACATCATGGGCTGCTCAGATCCTCCAGCTCCAAGACCCTTCTGATGTCTTCATGGGTCTGCTGCCCTCAGCTGCTAAATGGCAGTTTTAGAGAGGGACAGAGCACAAACTGAGCCCACTGCTTGTTTGCCCAAAGAGACCATGGATTTACATGCAAAGGACAAGAATGCGACGGTCCTGACCCCTTCTCTGCGCAGTGAGACAGTTGCTGTTGATGTACAAGGGACGAGACTGAGCACAAGGAACACGGATGCCCACGAGCAATGCCCTGTGCCCCAAAGCTCTGCACCAAGGGCTCCAACTGCTCTGTGACAGCAGGAGAAACCAGACAAGGGATGGCAGAGGCTGGGCTGGGACAGAGGAGAGCTCAGAGTCCCATGCCGCTGCAGGGGAGCATTGTCACACACCACTCACCCTCTTGCATGCTCTGCTTTGTGATGCCCATCCCGCTGCTTTAACCCCAGCCTCATGCTGCCACCCTGGATCATTGTGCATGGAGTGGGGCAGCATCGATGGGGCACGTGTGTGCACATGTTCCTATGCAGACACGTGTGAACGGACACAGGATGGGGCAGAGGCCTAGGGTGACAGCAAAAGGGCTGGGTGAAGCTTGTGGAGCCATTGATGCCCTGGGGATCTTCACTTGTATACCAAAAAGACAGGCCCCTTGGATGAGATAAGCACATGGGACCTCTGCAGGGGCCTCATCCTGGCATGGGCCATTTCCTGGCCTGTGAGGAAGCTGGCTTATAGCTGCTCCAGAGTAATCCCAAGGAAGGGACATAGTGTGGGATGGGGTGTTAAAACCAGTTTGCACTGACTGCATCCGTCAGGCTGGGGTCAGGGCATGAGCCCACCCAGTGGCAAGGGGTTTGCCACTCACCATTAGCGCCTCACCGGCATCCTCAGCTTTGCTCTTCCTGTGGGAAACAGGGATACCCAAGGGGAATGTCCCCAGCTAGCTGGCAGGACAGTCTCCTGAATTATGGGCATCTTGTTTCTGGGTCCAGCCTGCTGCAGGAGGGATGAGGTCCTCAAAGCTATGCAGGGTTGTTGTCCTTGGTGACCAACTGCAGGGTTGCAGGCTGGATGCATGGGCTCTGTACCCAGCCACTGAGCACAAGGAGCTTGCAGCACGAGCAGGCACCATTACTGGTGCTTCTGGGTGGTGACATGGTGGGACCCTGTGCTCAGTGCCTTATTTTGAAGGGGGGGAAAGGATGTTCCTCTCTGCCCTCAGCTGGCCTCCTTTCCCACTGGGGTGTACTGGTGCAGTGGTACTCAGCATTCCAGCATCTCACCTGGTTGATGCAACTGGACTCGTTGATGCTGTCAGAGATCTGGTTGTATTCTTCCTCCCAGGTTGGGAACTTCGGAGGTAGGAGGATCTCGACAGAGTCCAGGCGGTCCAGGCTCCTGCCAGCAGAGAAAGAGGGTGTCAGGGGTGTCCCCAACACCAGGGGCTGTGCCCTGCCAGGACAGCAGCCAGATCACCCCTGCCTGTGGTACCCTCTGCCAGGCACAGGCACAGGCACATGGGGCAGCACGGAGGTGATGCTGGGCACCCAGTGCACTGCTCTTGGAGCAGAAGGAAGCACTCCTCCCGGCAGGACTGTGGCACCTCCTGATTCTCCATCCTGGTGTGTGGTGAGAGCAGGGAGTAAGTCTTTCCTCCCATTGGGCTTTACCCTGACTGCCCCTCACAGCCTGCCCATGGGGAAGCCGAGTCACAAAGCAGGGCAGAGACCCTCTCACAAGGACCGATCATGCCCCACTCATCTGCGCCTTGTCCTGGCTAAGGCTGGGGCTCTCCTCCCTGCAGTCCCTCCTGTCCCAAACCACAGGGCCGGTGCTGGTGCAGCCCCAGCCCCAAGGCTCTCATCGAGGGCTGGCATGGGGCTGTGCAGGACACGCTCTCCCCGCTGCCATCCCACGGCTGTCCCAGGCTGGCGGGGCCCCGCAGGGAGGCTCTGAAGCAGCCGAAGTGGCCCCAGCATCCAAAAAGCTCCTTGAGGTGGGGGGGCGAGGTGGTGGTCGGCAGATGGCAGCCGTGATCATGCGCTGGTGCCGGCTCTGCTGCCGCTGGCCTGTCCTGTGCCCGGCACAAGACCTCAGAGCCCGGCCGGAGGATGATGGAGGCGCCAGGATGCGACATTCCCCACTGGAGCGTAGCACCGAGGGCTGCCGGGCCCCCTTCTTCCCTGCAATGCCCTTGTGCAGCCCAGCCCTGCCTGGAGCCCTCCCCTCCCATGTAGCCGCATCCACAGCTCATCCAGCTCTAACACCATACTGCGGCTTCCTAAGCACTGCCCATGGCTTCTGGCCAGACTCCAGCAGCCCCATTGTGGTCATACCCTGATGGACATGACCTGAATGTACCACGAACCCAAGATAGGAAGAATCTGCCTCTCAAGTATTTTGCATCAGAGACTCCTGGACCCAACTCTGCTCCCCCTGAAGTGGATGTGAAGGTGGGGAACAGGGATGGATTCAGAGCAGACATTTCCAGGGCTCCCCACAGTTAATTTTGCCAGCAGAAAGCAGCATGTGGTCAGCAATCTTGGGGTATCCTGAGGAGTCCCCACACTGCCTGCTGTACCCTCACTGCTGGCTCTGCCTGCCGAACATCCATGGTGGCTCCTGCCTCCTCCTGATGCCCTTTGCTCCTCCTGAGCATCACCTGGAACACCAACAGCCTCTTCCAGCCCCTGGTGCCTTGTCCCGGGATGCAGAGCTGCTGGTGAGGACACTGCATGGGATCACCTGTGGTCAGGTCGGCCACACAGACCCCATCCTGCAAGAACCAGCCTCCTGCCCAGCCAGGTTTTGCTGTGTTCCCCTTGCCCTGCTGCCTCAAGCCACTGTGGGTCCTTCCTCCCTCAATAGTTCCAGACCTCTCAGGTCATCTTCCCTGGCCCCTGCGGACCTGAGCGGGGCTCCTGGAAGAGCTCCAGCATTACCTTTGTGTGGTGCTCTGCTCACTCAGGGACTGTTGGGTGGCCTTGAGGTAACTCTGCCTCCGAGCTGCAGTTTTCGGGGATGGTTTGGGGCTGGTTTCTGAGTCTTCACTATCATCATCCCCCATGGCTTTGATGTAGCTCCCGCTCCGCATGCGCCGGCACGGGATCTCGCTGTCTTTGTCCCGAGACAGCGTGTTGTTCCACTCCCCCTGAGGCACCTGCAACAGTAAGGGGAGCATGAGCACATGGGGGGGACATCACCTCTGGGACCAGCGGGATCACAGGGACCTGAGGGGATTGGTGTCGAGGACAACTGTTGGAGCCTCAGCTGGAGCAATGGGAATGGGCAGCGCAATTCCTTTCCGACCCTCCCTTACCAGTTCATGCCAGGCAGCCCTGATTGCCTCTGCTGCAGCACCCCTACCCACAGCCATCCACCCCACAGCACCGCAGGCCACCTTCACACCGCACCATGCGTACACAAGCTGCACAATGCCAGACCGAACGGGGAGGGATGGCTCTCACCAGCTCTGCGGTGGGCACTGGGACAGCAGCGGCACACAGTGCAAAGCCCACGCTCATGTAGTGTGAAGTGCTCACGTTGCTCAGGGCAGTCAAAAGGTGTTGTAGACCTGGGGATCAGAGCCCAGACCTTCCCTAGGCCCAACACCCTCTATGGTTTCTGAGCTCAGTGTGACTCTGAGCGCATGGAAGTCATTTCTGAAGCCAAGCCAGGTCCTCACAAGTCCCTTTATAGCAGAGATGGGGCAACCTGAGCTGCCAGGAGCAAGCTTTGGTTTCGTGGCTAACTGGGTTTGCAGCCAGCCTCTGACCTGCCCTTGAGACGAGGAGATGTGGCCAAGAAGCAAGGGACGATGCGGGGAATGCAGCAATGTGCAGTGGGAAGCAGGCTGGCTCGGGGCTGCCATGGGGAGCAGCAGAGGGGCTTGTGCTGCTGAGAACATCCACACGGACTGCTGGATGGAGCTGTAGGATCTGCCCAGACCCCCGAGGGGCCGTAGGATTAATCAGCCGGTGTTTGTGTAGTGCTTTGGGGACACATGGAGTCGTGTTGCAGCTCCCTGCGATGAACCAGAGCTGTCGAGCACTGCGTGGTTCCTGTTCTCCTCCTTGTTCAACAGCAGGCACGTTCAGTGGGAGCCAGAGCCAGCCTGAGGGTGCCGTCTGCTGCTGCTGGCGTGCAACATCTCCAGGTGAGCTTCAGATCTGCAGACAGTGGCTTCTGGTTCTCCTGAGAGGGCCTGGTGCAGGCTCAGTCCATGTGCAGCAGCTCAGCTCCCCTCAGGGCTCTCTTCTGCCCCATAGCAGCCCATGTCCTGCCAGCCTGCTTGCTGTGTGTGTGTGGGAGAAGGCAGGACATGATCCCAGTGCAATGTGGAACAGAACTCAAACAGCCTGTGGGATGCTTTAGTGATGGGGCTCCCATCATGATCTGCACCTATGAGCCAGGACCCATATTACTGGGTGACACAGAACAGAGACCAAGGGGCGGTTTTACCTGTGTGTGGGATGCAGGTGGGGACCAACATGGAGTGAGTCTTACACATGAGACACAAACCTGCTGCTGCTGCTGGGTTTCCCAGCTCCTTCCACTCTGCCTCCTGCCATCTTCCTGCTTGGCAATGGCAAGGATGCCCGGCTCCGGAGCTACCGGGTGTTATCCGGCAGGTTCCTACACAAGTAAGGGCAGGAAGCCCTTTCTCTGCTGTGTGAGGGCTCCCTCTGCCCCAGCTGCCTGCACTGGGTGGCCCTGGGGCCAGTGAGGAGGGATCCTGCTGGCTCCGGATGATCTTGCCATGGGAGGGATCCTACCAGTCACTGGGGTGGCTGGCTCTGATCTTTCCTAAAGGAGGCAGGAGCTCTGAGAAGCACTTTTATACCCATTGCATTGGTGTTAGGGCTGACTTGAGGCTGCATTTTGCTGCCTGCCTTCTCCTCAGGGTGAGTTGCAGCCTCCTGCCTGCAAAGGTCTTGGGCAAGAGGGTTGGGGTCTGCAGCCCTTGGCTTAGGTGAGAACTTGCCAACAGTCAGGCATGCCAAGCAGGGGCCAGGGCATGCACGGCCCTCCCCTATACAGGGGAAAGCCTGTGGGATTCAGGCACATGTCCCTGGGAGGTGGGCTCCACTGTCACCACCTTGCCACAATACTGCACATTGCAAAGAATCAGCATCTTCTGGCTCTCCTGCTCTATGAGCGTGGAGGGAAAGGGAAGAAGGGGCCACACTGAGCTTTTTCCCTGCCTTAATTCTGCCTGGGGCATTCCCCAGTCACCTGGAGCATTGACACAGAGGGGAGAGGAGCAAAGGGGAGAACTCCAATCCTGGAGCTGCCCTGCTCCCATTGCTTCAGGGAGGCCTTGGGGGAAGAGAGACTCACCAAGCAACCTGGGTTGCATCCACCCGTGTGCCAGCTCTGCCATGCAGCCCAGCCCCAGCACACACAGACATGCACCGCACAGGAACAGACGTGCCGAGGCCGGGTGCAGCGTGCAGGGATGCCCGGGCCATGCAGCCAGGCTCCAGCACCCGATGCGGGGACACTGCTGCTCCCTCCAGGGCCGGATCCCTCGTGGTGTCCCCATGGCTATGTGTGGTCTCAGGTATGGAGGCTGGAGCCCAGGCTGCCTGTGAGTCTTGTCTGTCCTTTAGGCAAGGCAGCCTTTGGGAAGGAGCTTGGCTGGGTTTCCTGCCCCATGGGAGCTCTGTGGGGCTGGCGGGAGGGCAGCAGCATCTGGATCCTGACTTGATTTTGGGGGCTACTGGGGGTTAAGGAATCTTCGTTGTGGTCTGACTGGGGAGGTTGGTCTGGATGATGCATCAGGCTGATGGTGCCCTTGGTACAACTGTCCCCTGGGAGCCCCCACACTGCTTGTCCCTTCAATGTGGTCCTGGTGTCCATGGATGTGAGTTTGAGTCCATGCCTGAGGCAGAGGCGCTGCTCAGCCCTGCCTGCTCATGTTACCCCCTGCTTGGGGCATCTCTCACTATAAGGAGCTGCTTGGCCATTGCAATCCTGACCTCCTAGGGAGGGGAGAAGAGGGGACAGATGGGGAGCAGAGCCTCCCTCCCTGGGCACTGCTCTAAGGACAGCGCTGTGTCACCTTGGGGATTGCTCCTGAGAAACCCCCAACCCTGATAGGACAGAGCTGGACCTGGAGCTGGGTGATGACCCACTCTCAGCTCCAGTGTCTGGGTCTGGAGATGGGCCTGGAAGCATCAGATGGACCCCTGCTAGTCCTCGATGAGCCCTGAGATTACCCAGAGCCTGCAGACGGGGCAGGAGAGGTGAACAGCTTTGGGGCTTACTCGAGCCAGGAGGCTGGGGGGTCCTGCTTGTCCCCATCCCACACCTCCTGCCCTCCCTCATGTCAGAGGGGCACTTCCCCACCTCTGCAACCCAGCAGCCATTTCTGCCTGGCAGCAGCCCCATCCGCAGCAGGGCAGGGCCTCCATGGCCCCCAGGCACCGGGCTCTGTGTGCAGGCAGATGCCCACAGTCCCTCACCATGGCAGAAGCAGGGAGTGGGCTCATCCTGCTTCAGGTGGCAGGGGCCATGTGGCTTTGCACAGTGATGTTTCCCACAGAGTGGGCTCTGGAGGTGACTCCTCCATCACCAGTTTAGTCCCCTTCCCATGCTGACAGGGGCCTGGATATACCACCCCATCCTGCCCTGAGGGCCCTGGGCCCTATGCCCTGCCCTCTGGGGCTTACACCGGGCACCTGTGGGTGATCTCACCCTGAGCATCTGTGACCTGTAGGGTTATGGGAGCACCAAACCTCATGTTTCTGGACTGGGGTCTTGTCTTTGAAGGTGAGGTGCTGGTGGCTGCAGGGGCTGCCCCAGTCACCCAGGATGCTGCTCACACCGCAGCATCTCCCGATGCCCCTCCATCCACGACGACGCTGAGTGCGGGGTTCTCCCTACCCATGCTGCTCCCGCTCCGAGTGCGGTGGTGCAGGCTGCCGCCCCTGTCCGATGGTCCCAGGAGGGTCAGGGCTGGGAGGGAGCTGGGCAAAAGCTTCCCCTCAAAACAAGATCCCTACCTGGCCGCTGCCCGCGTCGGTCGGCCCAGGGCTGAGGGGCTGGTCCCAGCTCCGCGGGGGCTCGCTCGGCTGCGGCGGGGTGGCCCCCGTGTCCTCCCAGCCCAGCGGTTGGGCTGCCCAGCTGCTGGCCGGGCTCACGCCACCCAGCTGCGCCCACAGCCCTCCGTCAGGCTGTCGAGAAACGGAGCTCATTACATGGGCAATAACCTCGGTACATGGCAGGGCAATAACCTCGGTACATGGCAGGGCAATAACCTCGGTACATGGCTGAGCTATAACCAGCGGGGCAGTCTCCTACCCCCAGCCATGGCCAAACCCCAAAGGTGAGGGGCTGCTGCGGTTGCATTTGGTTTGCCTGCACTGGGCGCTGCCACTGCACCCAGAGGGGTATCAGTGCCAGCAGATGCTCTGGCTGCAGCTCTTTAACCTCTTATAAGGAGGGGGGCAAAGAAAAAGAAACCAGGCCGAGAACGTTTTCCCTGATGATGTTCCTGATGGAGTTAAGTCCCTCTGCAATTTGATTTGCAGCCATGGCCAGCAAGCTATTGGGAGCAGGGTGTGCTGCAATAATTCATTGCTCTTTAAAGCTTCTAAGCCCGCTGGCCACAGCCAGGGGAGCCCATGACACCTTTGCATTAAAAAGGATGCTGGAGACGTACATATATTGACTAGTCCCCCCTTAACCCCCAGCCAGGCCTGGCTTATTTATCTTCGTTCCTCTCTCTTAGGGTACAACTGGGTTTATGTTCTTCAGGCAGTGCTGTGACCTGGCGCTCTTTGGTGTGTGTCAAACCAGCATTAGCCATGCAGGCTTGTGCCATGCAAGCAGAGAGGCTGGCACTGCCCTCCTGGCCCCACAGCCCTGCCCCATGTGCCAAAGGCAGCCATGCCCTGCAGAGCTGCAGGTCCTACCAGCGCTCCGGGGAAGCTCTGTAGAGCAGGGCTTACTGGGCACGCCGGCACATCCTTGCGATGCGTGGATATAAGGGGGTAAGCATTAGTTATCACTGGTCATCTTCAGACCCGGGGATGGTGGCGGTGCTTGGGATATGAGCCACAGCCCCTTGGTGTACCCACATGGATGGGCATCAAGTGGTACTGGGTACGTGTGGGCATCTCCATGCCTGGCTGCACAAGAGTCCACCCCAACACAGCATCTGCAGGGTGTGGTGGGCACTGGGGCTGTGCTGGGACCCCACAGCAGACAGGGATCAGGGTGCTGAGGCTGTGGTGCAGGCACATCACCCCCTCCCCACACTGCCATAGTCCAGCACAGGGGCTGGGCGCCCTGGGGCAGCACTGGGAGAGCTGGACCCCACCAACACCAGTGTCCCCATAGAGCTATCCCTGCGGCCATGGTGAATTTAACCCACCCAGGCAAAGTGACTTGAGATGGCAGCCGAACCATCAGGAGCTGTTTGGTAATAGGGAACAATAGGGCCCCTATTGAGAGGTGTTCCCTGTTTTCCTGTATTCTCCCTGCATGGAGGAGCCATAACCCCTCGCTGCACCCACCTGCAGGTAGTGATAGGCCAAGTCTTGATGGCAGGACTTGGATTTCAGCAAGGCTTTGTCGATCGTGGCCGAGGCCTTCTGGCACATTTCCCGGGCATGGCTGAGAGTCAGCGTGGACCAGGAGCCCCTCTTAATGTAGTTGGAGTCATTGTTGATGGGGATATTGGTGCATGGGGTGACCTTGAGGTCGTTATTGCTCTTGGAGGATTTCAACATGTGCTCGCTGATGGTGTTGTAAGCGTGCATGAAGTACTTGGGCTGGCTGTGGTCCGGCTGCCTGCCCAGCGTCATGAGGCCCATTGGGTTGCGGTAGCTGCAGGTATCACTGTCTAAGTTGTCATCTGAGCTCCACCAGCCTGATATGTTGGATCTGGTCCTGCGCTTGGGCTCGGAGGTCTTCGCCCGGTCTTTGCTCTTGCTCCTCCGGTTTTGCTTGGCATCATCCGTCCCCTTCTTGCCATTGACGTTGCCTTTGGTGGGGCCCTCCAGAGACTGGGACTTGGCAAAGAGCTTCTGGACCGAGTGGACGAGGTGCCGGATGCGCCCAGGGCTCTCGCTCCGGTGCTTTGCATCGCTCCTCTGAAACTGGAGGGTGCTGAAGCCGTCTCTGTGGATGGGCAGCTGCTTCTCAAACTGGTCCAGGAGGTTCGCAGGCAAGCGGTTGATTTTAGTGGCTTGGGCATGGCTTGGAAAAGGGTTGTCATCTGGGACCTCGAAGTGGGAGTTGTAATGGATGCGCGGGAATGTGCTGCTGTTGGAGATCTGGTTGTTGAGCGGAAGGAGACAGTCGCCGTGGAGGGTGTTTTGGGCTGGGAATCGGGGGTCCATGGTGAAGGAGTCGGTGGGGCTGAGGAGATAGGGGTTCCTGTCCTGGGGGGCATAAAGAGAGTCTTGAGGGGAGTCCAGGTTATCAGAAAGGTGGCGGCTTCTGTTATCTCCTAAGCCCTTCATGGTCCCAGTGTTTCCTAGACCATTGCTTGGGGTTGGTGTGGCAGAGCCCTTGCAGGAGCTGGCCCTGCTCTCCTGCAGACTCCCCTGCACCTGAAGGAAGAGGACAGACACTCAGAGCCTGCTGAGAGCCCCTTGGGCAGCCTCTCTGCAGTGGGGCTTCCTTGCCAGGGCTGGTCCAGCTCTGAAAACAAGGTTAAAGGATGGAAGCAGGATGGGAGGGAGATGAGATGGCAGAAAGGGAGGAGAAGGCACGTGAGACATGATGCTGGACAGAACAGGGTACAGAGAAGAGGAGGGGAAGGATTCATTCTTTCTAGCTGCAGTTTAAGCACTTGTGTGTCTCAGTGCTCAACCTCAGCCTGCTTAAACAACGCTGCTGCTATTTTTCTGGTCTCTGCACATGTTTATTTAATAGGATCCCTTCCCCAGGCAGTGTAACACAGGCTAACAGGGGCACTGCCAGCAAATCACTGCTCCTGTCCCATTTGTTCAGGAGGCTGGAGGAAATCCTGCTGTCAAACCCTGCACACAGGCCTTGCCTGAGCCAGGGGAAGGCTGGAGCCAAGCATCCCGTCTTCCTGCATTGTGCTTTGTGCTTCCTGGGTCTCGGAAGGGGCTGGCAGCCCTGGTCTCTGTGTTGCATGCAGCTGCGCTAATCTGATATGATGTCAAACATCTCCTCTCCAACAAACACTGGGTTTATGGCATGTTTTACCCCAGAGGAAACGGTTTCAGTAGCTGCAATGAGAGCAGAGGTGTTTCTGAGCGCTCGGAGCCTGACCTCAGAAGCTGGTTGCTGCTCAGTTGATCTTCCCTGCCTCGCTGCATCACTCCTGGGCAGCCGGAGACAGAGGGTCCCCACAGGGCAAGGGAGCTCCTCACTGGAGGCTTCCCCAGGGCACTTACCTTGTCCTGCTGGGCTCAAAGGGATCCTCGTCTGCACTGGGTTATACAGGGGTAAAAGACAAACTCTTTGGGGCTGCTTGAATGAAATCAATGCACATATGATAAGCTGTCAATCAAGTTGATTTTCCATGCTTAAAACCTAAATAAACTGATTCTTACCCCTTTTAGGTTTTAGTTTAGTTTCTTAGTTCCTTTTTTAGCTTGAGTGTTGTTTAATGGCAACTCACAAACACTGAAGCATCCTACAGGTGTTAAAGTCTGGGGGCTGAGATCCTAGGCTACGTGTTCAAAATCCTGCTTGTTCAAAATCCGGGGACCCAAAACACGGACGTGAAGCTGAACGGCTGCTCCTTGGTGAGATAAGGGACTGCTCTGGGGGCTGCAATGACAGAGGTGTGTGCATTTGCCAACCCCAGGATGATCCAGTATTCCCTAAATGCACCTGGAAGGGAAAATAGTGCCTGAACCTCAGAGCTTCCAGGGAGTTTGAGAGAAAGCAAGCCCTAATTTGCTTTTTCCTAGGGAACAAGGAGGACAATGGTGTGTCCTGGGAGCAGCAGAGCTCCTGGGTTCTCCCTGTCCAGCCACAGATTTGACTCTGGTTTTCCCCTAGGAGCTCATCCTCCTGCATGCAGTCTGGTCAGCAAAAGCAGCGAGGACCAAACTGGTGCAGGGAGCAGTCAGCAATCGGTGGTGAACGACGGGACTTGACAGGCTTGTTTTCCTTCCTCGCACAGGGAAAAGCACATTAATAATGAAAAGCAGTTAGGGCTTTAAATGATTGTTTGGAGGCACAAAGGAAAGAGAAGTGCTGTGTATTCCATGGCTTAAAGTCTCCATTCAACTCTTACTCCCAGTGGGCTGGCAAAGCAAAGCTTTGGTCTTTCTAAAGCAGTGGTTTGAAGACAGCGAGCGTAGACAGAGACTCCTGCTCCTCATCCTTCAAACCCTGCTCCTGGGGTCCCACCTCTCCTGAAACAACCCTGGGAAGCTGTATAGCCCCATGGAGTGGGTCGTAGGATCCCATGTGTTTTGGGGATGAGGACATGGTGTTATCCCAGCCTGAGCTCAGGGATAACTGTAAACCTGCTTTTCCTGCCAAAACACCCAGTGCAATGCTAGCCTTGACCAGGGTCCGGCTGCTTATGGTACTTGTGGGTGCCATCCTTTTGCCCTTGGTGCATTAGCCTCTCTGGAGTCCCTTGCCCATGGGACAGCACCCATGGGACAGCACCCGTGTGAGCTGCTGGAGCAGCAGTGGCTGCTGGCCACAGAAGTGCTCATGGATGTGCCAGGCAGCTCTGTACTTACACTGTGTAAGCTGGCATCAGCACAGTGGTTAAAGAGAGGTGACAAAAAGCCCCAGGAGAAAGGAAACCCTCTGGGCACAAGAGAAGGATGGGGTGTAGAAGGACAGGCTCCAGAATGAGCCATTCATCTGGTCCTTACATTCCACCTAGCCACACATAGGCATCCTCAGCCCTGCTTGACTTGGAGGTAAAGCCCAAACCCTCCTGAATACCCCCCTGCTCTGCCCAGGCTCGGCTCTGCTCACTGTGGCCTCTTTTCCCCTTCCTCCCATGCCCCAGCTCCAGGCTCCCAGCAAGGTCCTCACTCAGGCTTGTGCACTTGAGGCCACCCCAGCTCTGATGGATGCTGTGCTTCTCCCATCACGTTACGCTGCAGGAGTCACACAGTCCCCAGGGAGACAACACAGCACTGATTTGATTATAATGGGATGTCTCTGGATATTGATAGTAAATACGTCTTTTCCCTCAAAGGGCAATCAATATTTGAAGCTGAAGTCTCCCAGGCACTCCTGAGAGAGACTTCAGCCCCGTGACTGCTTTGCCATAGAGCAGATTAGCATCACTGCTTCTTTGTTCACTGGGCTCCAGGATGAAGTGGAACTGCCTTAGGACCCAAACTAAATAGGGAAATGGAATGAAATGAAACGAAATAACAGGAATGACAATAAATGCAAAGCAAGGAAAGGCTAGCTTGCAAGGGAAGAGTGGGGCTGGGGGCCGGACTGGCTCAGGACAGCTCAAGAAGCAGAGGGTCAGGGAGGAGCGGCTGAGGGGCTATGGGGACAAGCAGGGATGGAGGAAAAGTGAAGGGAGCTCTCCTGGTGCCCACCATGCACTGTTTGCTGCATCCCCTGGGAGCTGGTTGCCCTTTAAGATGGATTAAACTGTTTTCATTACATTTTGATTACTCTCTGCAATCCTTGGCACTTTCCTAAGACGTGGGGTCAGGGAAGGGAAAAACCCCACAAGCCTCTTCCCCACCATCTCTTTAATTTGGGAGGATGAAAAAGCTGGAAATTAAATCTCCCAAATCCATGATCCTGCAGCTCTCACACCAGGAAGGGAGGCCTCCCAGGGCCTCACTGCATCCCTCAGCCCCAAACTGGTCACCACAGCAGGGAGGTGGATGGCTCTCGCTGGAATGGGAAGCAGGAGAAGACCCATAACAGGGCCTGGAGAGGATGCAGGGGAAGGGGCTGGGTTTGCTGCATTGCCCCGTTACCTTCCTTCCCCTCAGCTTGTGTTTTTTCAGAGTTGCCCTTCCTCTTCCCAATGGCTTTGCTGCTGCTGAGGTCTCTGTGAGTGACCTGACCTGATTTATGGCGGTTTTGTGTGTCCCAAACCACTCTGAACCCCATCTGGAGCTGCCCATGTGCAGAGTCAGACCTGCTGCACTGAATTCCCCTCCTGCAAAGCACATCTGCAGCTCCAGACACTGAGCAGGGTATGAAGCCTCCAGTGCAGGAGATGATAGCCTTGCCTGAAGAACTTCCTGCTCAGCAGAGGCTCCTCTCCACCCCTGGCTGAGCGCTGCCAATGCTTCTCTCCTGGAGGACCCACAGATGCTGTGTTCATCTACTGTGAGTGGGAGATGGGGCCAGCCTCGGGGCTGCTGGAGCTGGTGGGAGCTGGTTCGTTCCACTTCAGGGAGACTGAGTCACATCTTCATTGTGAGCTGAAAAGCCTCTGTTGCTGTAACAGATACTTCAATGACTGCAAATATTTGCTTTTCGATCTCTTTTTTAACAGCAGAGAGATTAGGCTGGCCTGAACTATGGGCAGAGCAGGAGGCAACTGAAAGGAAGTGGATGGAGGAGACAGCTGCAATGCAGGGTAGATAGGCACAAAGCATGGTTTCCAAGCTATCTGTCCTATCCTACCTGTCACGGGCCTGCCCAGCTTATGGCTGCCCATCCAGCCCAGCCAGACAGGGCTCGGCAAGTCCTTGAAATCACGGTACTTGAAGAGCTCTTTGTTCTTCCCCAGATCACAGCCAAAAGCATCGTTCCTCCCTTCCCTTGCTTCCCTCTCCTCTCTGCCTCCCCCTCACAGCTTATCCATAGCTTTCCTGCTATTCCCACCAGCAGAGCTTTCCAACACCTTCTAAGTCAGTTCCCTGTGGAAACACCAAAGCTGCTGCCCCCACGCTGCATGCCAGCCCAGGGGCTTGCATCCTTGCTCTGAACCTTCCTCCTCCTGAGAGAGCTCGGTTTTCTCATCCCAACCTCTGTCACGTCCCATCTAAAGAACAGAATACACCACAAAACCACGGTGCCTGTGCAAAACACCAGGCACCAGACATACAGCCAGACCTTCACCCAGGCTTCTTGGCTGGCATTTGTATAATAAGCACTTGTTTAGGTTGGAAAGCATCTCTTGAGATCATAACTTGGCTTGAACAGGATGGGTTGGGGAGGGATGTATACGGCTCAGCGGAGGCAGGTAGAAACAGCAGGGGAAGCAGCAGCCTGTAAAATGGGACTGCTCAGGGCACAAGTCCTTCAGGAGGAAGAGATCCCTGTCCTGATGGCGCTTGCATGCACCCTTTGGTGTCAACTAGTCCTGCCCTCTGCTCATCCGCTCCTCCAGAGCTCCACATAGCATGATCTCCCACGTAAACCTCGGCCCAGCCATCCGAGCTGGCTGCAAACACATGGGTGGCTTTTATATATAGAAACCTAGCAGCACGCTAATAACTAGCTAGATAAGGAATAAAGGATTTGCAACCTGCGGAAGAAAAATGACTCCCCTCGCCCTGCTGCAAGAAGCTTTAAAGCTTGTATACCGTGGTGGAGGTGACGTTGGTCCTGCCTACACGCATGAATTCAAATGTTCCCTGAATTAGCAGGAACACTTCATGTGGCATTCAGCGAGGGGGGCCGCCGGCTCCCAGGGTGTTGCATTAATGATGATTCAGAGTTCAGAATCTAATCGCAGAGGATAAAAATAGCCAGCTTCTACTTAGAACAATTCATTATACAACAGAGCTTGCGCCAGCCTCCTTCTGCTGCTCGCTTTGCCCCGGGAAGGTTCCCACTGCTGACAGGAAGCTTTGTCCCAGGGGTGGTGGGTACCAGGCAATGCTGCCCACCATGGGCTGCTGAGAGGAGCCTAAGCCAGGGTCTCCTGAGGAGCACCCATGGGGTTTACGTGGACTCCCATAATGTGGGTGTGATGCTGTCATCAGCATCATACCCGCATTACATGGATGTATCCACATACATGCATGTATGACAGCATCACACCCACCCTTTGCCCCTCACTTTCTCTGTGCACAACAGTGGAGGGAGACAGTGGTTTCTTCAAGTCATGGGTCTCATCTACCTGCAGCACTTCCTTAGGAGGTGGGTGAACTGCTTTACAAGGGCCTGTATGCCCATTGCCTGAAGGTGTCCCAATGGGCTCACCCAGCTCATCTACAAATCCAGCTTCCAGACAGTTAATGCTACATGAAGCAAACCCCAGCATGGGCTACATTAGCACAGGAGCTCAAGAGAGTGTGCAGCACTGATTTCTCAATGCTACTGAGCCCTATGTCACCGGTGGAATGATCTCCTCACATCTCACTTCATGGGTAAGTAAGTGCTTTGTGCCTTTTTAATGTGGAATCCCAAGGTCTTGCGATAGCTGCCCCAAACCCTGGGACCCTCAATAGTCTCCTGCTTGTTCTTCAGGCAAAGGGATATCTTTGCTGGGACTGCCAGCAAAGATGGGGAGGGACAGGATCTGACTGGGGCCATCCCAAAACAAAGGGTGATAATTTTTCTTCCTTATATGCTCTAGATACTATTCCTTCTTTCTTTCTTTCTCTCTTTTTCCCTTTCTTTCTTTCTTTGGTAGCAGCACAACCAAATGCTGTGACAAAATGGCTGCAGTATGACAAAGATCTTTGGCTGCAGGTGTTGACTGAGCTGGAGGAGCAGATGAACTCTTCAGAGAGGCAGAGACCTTATTTTCATGCAAATGTCACTGGTAATATAATCACCTCTCAGGGGAACAAAACCCCAGAAACTTTACAACCTATTTGTCCCTAAATAGAAGTTTCTCAAAGTTCTCCTGAAGATGGGATCTGCTCTGAAGAAGGAAATGCAAAGCATTAAGTAGGTCAAAGGAGGCAAATGAAGGCAAGACAAATAAGGGAGAGTTTCCAGGAGAGTTGATGAGATGGAGTGGAAGGACCAGTGAGCAGAGGTCACTGTTTTGGTACTCACCTGCAGTCTCTGCTCCCTTACAGAGCACTTACGGCACATGCTGGTGACAACATGATGCATGTTCTAGCTTGTCTGGAAGAGCAGCTAATGAGGCCATTTGGGACCCAAACTGATTTGTTCTGGTCCTTGCTGTTCAATAGGCCTGGAGGTATGTGTGCGTGTCTGCAAGGACCTCCATGGAGCTAGTAGATGATGAAAAGCACTTAACATGACTGCTCTTCCTTGCTTATGCTGTGACTCCTAGGGATGGAGATTGTCCATGCTTGCACTGACAACTGTTGACTCAGAAGGTGGCAGGCCATTCTGCTTGGCCTTCTGTGCTATCACCCTGCCCCACACCACCAGCCAGGTCATACAATCATCATAGAATCCCAGACTGGTTTGTGCTGGAAGGGACCTTAAAGCTCATTCACTTCCAACCCATGGGGAGGAACAACTTCCACTGGAGCAGGTGGCTCCAAGCCCCTGTGTCCAACCTGCCCTTGAACACTGCCAGGGATGGGGCAGCCACAGCTTCTCTGGACAACCTCATGACCCTCACAGTGAAGAACTTCCTCCTAATATCTAATCTCAGTCTCCCCTCTGTCAGGTTAAAGCCATTCCCCTTGTTCTGTCACTACCTGCCCTTGTAAAATGTCCCTGTAAAAGGACAGGATCCTCCTGTCTCACTGTACCAGAGCAAACAGCAGCCCCAGGACCAGCAGTACCAAGGACTAAGCAGATGATGGGGAGGTGAGGACAACTGGGAGGGCAGGGGCAGGCTCCTTGCCCTGGGTGTTTGTGGCACAGCAGCAACGGGGTGCTCCAAACGGGGATGTCTGCAGCATCACCAGGTCTCTGCAGCTTTGCAAGGACGTTGCTTTGCTCCAGGGCAGATGTTCCCATTGCCTAAACACCCAGAGGAAGCTAGGTGGAGCCTGTGATTGGGATGCAGGATGGAGAAGCTCTCCCGCAGTAGATTTGCTCAGCGCCTGAGACAAAGGGGTTGCCCTTTGCCTGAGGGTCCTGGGGCAAGGGGAAGCAGGAGGGGAATAACCAGCAGCTCCCTCTGCCATTCTCTTCCCAGAGAACAGACTGAGGCTCGTCTGCAGCCTCCTGTGTGTTCCAAGCTGCGGGAGCACTTCCTTTGTCTCGAAGTAGGTCAGCGCGGAGGCGTGACGTTACTATAGCAATCGGAATTAGATTTCATAACTTTATTTTAGTGATGGGCGCCTTGCAGGATTCACTACAGGATGGAGGCAGGGTTCTCATTGAGACACCCCCTCCAGCTCCCCTTGCTCCCTCCTGCTCTGCTGCCCCTCGTACCACAAGCACACAGCTCTGTCTGTCCACCCTGTACCCCCCTTGGCTCCCGAAGTCATCCCCGAGCCATACTGTACCTCACAGCTTGCTGGGCTTGGGGTCTAGGCCAGGTTCAGCATCCTGTGCACCTCGTGTCCCTCCAGAGCTGTCCCTCATGAAGACCTGTCAGGCAGAGAGAAAGAGGAAAACATCCTCAGGTCACAAAGAGCAGAATGATGTCTTCCTGCCAAATGTCCCAGGCCATAACGGTGATGCTGCAAAGACGTGACAGCTCTGACTGACACCCAGGTTGTCTTCATTAAGTCCTAGCAAAGGCATAAGGCAAATGCGAGAAAGCATCCTACATGCAGAGGTGAGGTAATGCCCGTGGGAAAGGTGCGAGATGCATCAAAGGGTCCCAGGTATCTCCATGGACTGAAAGGATAGACTGGAAATCACCTGGGTGAAAAGAACATGCAAAATGCCCGTGCTCCTCTCGCGGGGGCACAGGACTGCCAAAGTGCTCTTTGACTTTCCTGCCCTTGTTTCTTTGTCATGGAATAATCCCTCAAGAAACCCCTTTGCTGCCCATTGCTGTCCCTTCCTTCCTTGTCTGTCCTGAGCAGGGCTGATTCCGTAACCCTCTGTGCCTCATCTGGGCTGATCACTTTGCTCTGAGCCATGGCAGAGCAGTCTGCTAAGGCAGGAGGGACAATCCTGGGGCCAAACCTCCTGACTGGGGTGGCAGATGGCAGCCAGGTGCCTTTGGTGTGTCCTAGCTATTCACCTGCCAAACCCTGCCTCTTGTCCTCACCTACCAGCGCTGCTCATTAAACCCGAGCAGCTCACACTGTACATCTCTTCCATCTGGTCACTAGGTGCTACTGTATCGCAGCTAAAGCGCTGTGCTTCCTTCTTAATTGTCATTCACCATCAGCTGCACTGCAAACAACTGACAAAAATGTTCCCTTACGAAAAGCAAAGCAAATAAATATGGGGGGAAAAGCAGCCCCCGGTGTTTCTTGATGTCCTCAGAAATCTGTGCGTTGCAACAGAGATCACAGCCTGAATTATTTATTATATCATTATTTATTTATTTATTCTACTATTGTTTATTTATATTATTATTACAATCAGTGAGATTAAATATTATTTGGGGTTTACATCAATTAATTCCCATGGTAGGCGTGTTTGCTCTTCTGCATTGAGAAGAGGCAGGCACGATGCTGGGACAATCTGGGGAGCTCAGCTTTTCACTGCTGAGAAGCAAGGGATGGGAATGACACATCCCTTGCTCAGAAATGTGGTAAGACAAGGTATGACGAGCCTGCGTGCTGCAGAAGGGCCACGCAGTGGTAATTGCATTGATACCACCCAACCTTTTCACAGCTCTCTCCACATAAAAAGTGAATTCCACCTACTAGTCAGTTGAGTTAGGTCTGAGCCAGTAATCCAGAGCCTGCAATAGCCATTATCACAGCCAGTATCCATGGCTAGTGGTACCTACAGCCATCTGTAGCATCAGCATCCATCTGCCAGCAGCAAAGCCACTGCTCTTCTGCTCTAATGCCACTGGTATTGCTGTGAAGGGTAACACTGTGTATTAGAGCCACTAATGTCCACCATTAAAGTCATGAGCATCTGTTGTCAGTGCTGCCAGCATCCCTCCTGGGTGCACAAGTATCCACCACTAGTGCCCAACATCCTGTATCACACCCAGTACCTACTTATGCTGGAAGTACCTGTTCAGTGCTACCATCACCCATCATGTCTATGTCACCAACCTGGGATCCTCTAGGAATGGTGATGATATTGGTACCCCTTGGCATAGGGTGACTTTGATGGATGGGAGGAGCAGTGCCTGGGCTCCAGGCCTCCACCCACCCAACAGGTTCCTTTAAATAGAAGCTGCCACTGAAGCTTGAGAGGAAGGAATATTTTTGCCTGTAATACTGCTCTCGTCTTTGCGTGCTACTGTTGCACCGAGAAAGCTGTGCTATAATTACCTTTAATTAATATCAGCATCAATGCCCCAAGGAAATGCAAATGAACGATTGTGCCACCAGCACAATGACATTAAGCTAACTCCCAGCGATCCACCTCCATCATCCCCCTCTTCCTCCTGCTCTCAGGAGCAGCTTGCTTTACATCACGGCTGCTCTGTGGAGCGGGTGGGATTGAAGACAACATGGAATCAACCAGACTGGAAAAGACCTTTAAGATCATCAAGTCCAAATGTTCCCCAGCACTGTCAATGTCACTGAGGGCTTCATCTACACGCTTTGAAGGACACACAGCACTAAGAGAGGTGGTGTAACCCCAGGGAAGTAGATTGCAGACCAAGGGGAGTGGTGGGGAGCAGGGGGCAAGCAGGGGTCCCTGAGGCAATGAAGGCACAGGATGCTGTGAAGAGCACAGCCAGGCGTGCAGGCTGCCAGTGATTGCAAGCACTGTTGAATACAATGCTCCCCTCCTCCTGCTATCATCACCAACTTGAGTTCCTTCTAATACTTTGCCTTACAGACTCTAAGCTCAGATACAGTCATTACAAACTTCTGGCCTGCTTTCCTTTATGAAATAGGCCATCGCATCCTTCTGTGCAAATCCTGCAACAGGAATGAAGAAAACAAATATGTGTGTGCTCCTGTACCTCTAATCTCATGACCGTTTCTCTGAATAAAACAAACACATTTAGGTCTTGTGGGTCTCCCAGAAAGAATGAGATTTTGTGTGAAGGATGCTTGGGGTCTGATTCGAGTTATCACTGCCTCACATTCAAGAAAGGCAAAAAAGATGTTGTGGAGAGCACAGATGAGAGGTGGCTGTTAGGAAGAGATCTGTAGCCAGCATCATGATTCTTCTGGAGGCATGAATGGAAAATGTGCGTGAAAGCACCAGAGGAAACAACCAGGCAAAGGTGGGAGGAGTGGCAAAGTCCTGCTGGACTGTGAGGAACGTGTTCCTCTCTCTGAGAGGAGCTGGCAGAGGCACTCTGGTACCCTGCAAAGGTCCCCACGCAGATGATTTGTCAGCAGAAGAGTTCTGTTTGGGTCACAGGAGGACGGAAACAAGGTTACAGCACATGGCATGTGCTGTTCCCCTTCCTGCTCTCCCAACAGGAAGGGACCCTGGACACAAAGACAGTGCACATTAATCTTACCTGTGATTTATTATTTAAGCAAGAGGGTGAGGCGAAAGATCCACCCATGGTGACCGCTGACTACCCGAGGGTGTAAAAGACTGATCCCAATCCCATATTATTGTCAATCAAAGGGAACCTCAGAGACATAGAGGGGACCTGACAGCAGCTCTGAGGTTCCCATTGGCAGGATGGGGGACGCAGCTGGATGCAGCAGAACTGAGCTGCTCTGGTCCATGCAGTCAGATAACCGTGCCCACAGTGATGCCCAGTAGAGAAGAGGGATGCTCTTACTGAGGGAACCCACTGATGAGCTGGGTGTCACATTCCTTCCCCCGGACCCAGATACACTGGGTTTGCACAAGCCTGTCATCACTGAGGAGGGATTCACTAATACACACTAACAATGGACCTCAGAGACTCCTGGGCATGCAGAGGGTGGTGGTGAGGCTCTGGTGGGGAGAAGGTGGCTCTTGGGGCAGTGCCTGGCTGGCAGCATGGGGGAGCAGAAGCTCATGAGATGATGTTCAGGATGGACACCTTCCTCAGAGGGCATGGGGAGCAAGGAGGGTGTGGGACAGGATATGAAACAATGAAGGAGAAGGACAAGTAGAAGGGATGGAGGAGCCTTCATTAACATGACATCATGATGTTGAGAATAAAATTGGTCCAGCCAGCAAGGGACTCAAAGAGAAGAAATGCTTTAATTGCCTTCACACTGATGCCAGGGAGCCTGGATAATGCACTCTGCTCACATATGGACATGAATTCGACCTAGTTGTGCTCCCAAAATCTGGTGAGGAATGCTGCATAATTGGAGTGTTAAAATCAGCAAATGTTAAAATCAACACCTTGAGGGAGGAACGAGGGCGCAAAGAGGGACATTGAATGTCATGGCCCACAAGGTCAGCCTTTGAGTCATACCCACCTGTAAGGCTTACAGATCTGTGTCCTGGCAGAGGAAGTAGAAGAGGAGAATGTAGGGGGTCTTCCACAACCCACCAGCTCATCCCAGTGAGCCTGCCAAGCATCTTTGTGACATGCATGGGAAGAGGTTGCCTTGTTATGAGGAGCTGGAGGGACTTGTGCTGAGAGCTGCGTGCTGAAATACGGCTGCAAAGAGGAGCCTTGGAGCCATGTCCTCTGCTCCCAGCCTGTTCCCAGCCTGCAGCTCTGCAATCTCTGTTCTCGCTGCTTTCCTCACCCAGGGAATACTGAGGAGCCTGCTCTTGGCTGGGGTCCTGCTGCAAAGTGCCTGTGTCCTGACCATGCAGCTCCATGGGAGGAAAGCCTACTCTTACGCAGCAGAGAAGACCTGAACAATCTGCCCATGCTCCTTGCTCTCCCTCCCTGGCACTGCTCGTCTGCTCAGGCTAACAAGAGATGGAGAGCAGCATCTCTCTGGGACTGGACACAACCCGATCCGGCAAAAACTCCCTAAAGCAGATCTGCCACACAACCACTCCTATCAGGAAGCCTTGTGCTTGTGTAGCTCCCACTGGGAAACCCTTACCCTTGTCCCTTCGCTGGCTCTGCCACCCCTCTGTGCTGTTGGGTGCTCTGGCAAAGCTTCTGGCATGACATCTGGGATAACGTGCACTGCCTAACTGGGTGCCACTGAGGCAGGAACACTTGGACCTTCCCAGGCTCTGTGCTTCTCACCTGGCTGCGCCTTTGCAAGGGATGGGAAAGAAGAAGCACATGGAGAAGCCATCTGTGGCAAACCCAAGTAAGAGCAGACCATGCTGGTGGTAGAAGAGAGCCGACCTCACTGCCTGTGCTGGATCAATGTGCTGCTGCTCCTTGGGATGTGCCAGGCGGGTGGCTCTGGGTTGGTGCTGGAGGAGAGGTTGTGCTTCACACGCCTGCACTGCTGAGCAGAGGTGTCCTCTCTGTGGCATGGAGGATGCTGTCGCTCTGATGGCAAGAAGAGCTCTGCAGGTGCCTGCCTTTAACAAGATGAGTAATTCCCTTTTAGTCCTTTAATCAGTCACTTCTAATTAGTGTGCCAATTGGTTTTTCCTTAGCAAACAGCTCTTTCAAGAAGGGTGTTTGCTGCATCTGCTGGGCTCGGAAAACTGTTCCCAGAAGGGGCTGTGTCTTAGATCTTCAGTAGGAACCTTCTCCTATGGAGGCTGTAGGACTGGGCTCCTCTGCAGAGCATGGCATAGGTCCTGCTCATCCATGGCCCATACTCAGCACAGAAGCCACTTGCTGCTCTCAGACTTCTGGTGGGCTGTAGAATAGGTGGGCTCCAGTAGTATTTAGCCACAAGTGGCTGCTGCCTTGCTGAGCCTGTGCATCTTCTTGCACATTGGCATTGAAGATGTGCTCTTCACCAATGGCTCCTGCCTGGCTTTGCAATTCACCTCCCAGGCTGCCCGAGCTGGACAGTACAACTTCCACCCCGCTCTGAGCAGCATGCAGGGGGAATGGAGAACCTCACAAGCCCAAGGAGGGATTACATCCATGCTGCCAGCATGGAGACATTCCTGGAGGTGCCCCATGCTGGTGGTATCCTGGACACTGTGTTTTCCAAAGGTCCCAAAGACTGGCTTTCCCCTCCTGGAGGCAGAGATGTTCTTCTCATCCGCATCTCTTTTAGCCTTGTTCTTTTCCTCTTTCAAATCTTCCTTAGCTTTGTGCTTCTGGTACCTCTTGGCAGGGAGTTCCACAGTGAATTTGTCTTGTGGAAAAAGGATTCCACCTGGATCATTTCATGCGATTCTTTGCCCTCGTGTTAGGGAGAAGAGTAACCAAAGCAGCCATTCCCTGTTCCCTGTTTGCCACATCTCAGACCCATGAGTCCCTCTTTATTCCAGGGACAGGGCAGCAGCCAGAAGGAGAGAAAACTGCTCTGTATGAGAGTGCTTCCTGCAGCTCCTCCATGATCCTGCCCAGGGGGTGTTTTGGGATCAGGGTGGCCATTTTGGGGGGTTATATAATAAAAATAATAAAATACAGGTTTGGGTCGGTTTGGGTTTTTTTAGCTGTTCGATCTTTCTCCTGTAAAATACTGCTCTTTCTTTAAATTACATCAAAGCAGCATTTTCAGATTAAAAGCAGGAAAGTTTTTGCTAAGCAGGCACCAAAATAGAGGCTTCAAAACTCCCCCTCTTGTTCACCTGAGGTTTTGAGACCTCAACCACAAGACTGCCCAGAAGACCACACCTGACCATGAGCGGTGTCCTCAGCTGCAGGGGCTTGGTACCTTCAATACCTTCCAGAGCAGGTATTCCCACAGTGCTTTAGGCTGTGGCCTTGGTGGCTCCAGGTCTTTCAGCCTCAGATTCAATGCAAACATCCAGGTGCTCCTTCCCTACCTCATCTCCATGTCATTGACAGCCCGAGGCCATCCCACATCCATATTCAACATCCAGCTATTGGGGCAGCTGCTGCCAGCCCCGAACCACAAGTTTTGCTTTCGTTTTCATTTGGATAATGAAGATGTGCAAAGCTCAGCCTATGCTTCAATTGGGTGGGCTTTTCCCTCTCCCCCTGGAGGACCACTGCCCTTGCTCCCTTCCCCTACGGAATGACGGGAAGCTCCATCTCTCCCAAGGGGCCACTTTCCTTTTCCTGGCCCAGGGTGGGATGTCCAGGCTGGCCCAGCTTCCCGTGAGTCACCGGCAAATCTCAGCTTCCTTCTGCAGGGCCCTGGAACCAGAGCCCTAATTACAGGGCAAGACTAGCGGAAACCAGCTTATTATTTACAAGGCTAATGAAAATTAATCATGCCTCCCCCTCCCTTTCTTGCAGGAACAGTCATCTGAAAGAAAGCAGCTTATAAAGGCATTATGGGCGACTGCTGTGCGGGTTTTGGGCACTCACCGGGGGACTGTGTGTGGGCTGGGGGCTTTGTTCGCAGGGCACCTGAAACTCGAGGGTTAAAAGCATCTAAAAGGGAAGTGCTGCTTGTTCTTCCCCCTCCCCTTGCGGGGCTCCCCTCTGCTCCTGGCCAAGGCTGCTGGCTGAGACAGGGAGCAGATGGAGCCCGTAGCCCCAGTGCTAAGCCAGACAGTGCTCTAAAGCCCTTCGGAGCTTTTTCAGGCAGCTGCTGCTTCTCCCCAAGCCTGGACCCCTCTGGCATCATCTGCTTGGAAACAGGGAGCGGTGTGGGGTTCAGCAGAGCCCAGGTAGCTCCATGCAGGCAAGCAGGCCTCAGGAGTGCAGTGGCTCCATGCTCCAGCCTGCCGTGTAACGCAGGGATAGAAAGTACGACAGTGTGCAAAGCCAGATGGAGGAAAATATGTCAAGGAGTAGTTCACATAGCTCAGGTGTGGGGAAAAAAAGGGCATCCTGTACCAACTGGAGGCACCGGTTCTGGAGTGAGGGCTGCTGGCCTCTTCTGCAGCAAAAAGAAGTGCAAAACCCATCACTCTCAATCAAACCATCACTGTTGATATGGGGAAATGGTGGCACAGGATAGGGAAGGTCAGGCATGGAGCCAGGGAGGGAACTCCAGTCATTTGAACTGTGCCCAGTGCCAGCTCCTGGATCAGGACCTGGGATGGAGGGAGATGGCAACCAGGCTCCAGAGCCAGGCTGAAGAGATGCTTCCTGCCTGTCTGAGCAGCCCCAGGGGAGGGCTGCATGGAAGAGCCCACCCCATCGCTTCCACCACATTAATGAATGGTTGTTTGGAGAAGACAGGGAACGAGCAGAAGGTCGATTTCCCATTCCCCTGATGTGTCTCACCCGTTTCTAGCAGGCAGCCTGGAAATAAATCTCCATCAGTCTGGTTACCGCTTAATTAACATCGCCAGTTACAACATGTATTCCCCAGCCCAGACAAAGCCAGAGCTCATTCGCTGTTGATGTACAACAAGACAGAGCTGGGGCCGGGGCACAGCTGGTGGGAATTCTATAGCCTGAAATACCATCCCCTCCTCAGGCAGGGAAGCTTTGCCTCAGTTTCCCTTGTATTGCTCTGGAATGGGGATAGCTGCTGTGATGTTCCAGAGAGCTGGATGCTTTTTGGGGCAGTTGGCACAGATGAGTGAAAGAAATTGGGTGAAACAAATGGAGTTTGTTTCCCTTTTGCATAGTTTGGAATAAAGAAGGAAAGGTGCCCTGTGGGTGAAACACTTTCCTGCACAAGAAAATCTCATTCTTTCCATGAGAAAATTGTTCCCGGTTTTCTGTAAGAAAGTCTGGTTTTGCCTAAGAAACGTCAAATGCCCTTCAGGCCTGAGCCATCTATGCAGGGTTCACCTCTCCTGTACCCTAAGGATGGATGTCTCCACTGAGCCAGTTGGTAGCGGCTTTGCTGTATCAGGGCTCTGTACCAGGGGTCAGTGCTGCAATCCCTGTTCCCACCCAAGCCAGAGAGATCCCAGGCATGGTTCAGACCCAGTGAGCTGGTGACAACCTCCGGGCTGAACCCTGCTGCTTTCTTCTGCTGGCCTCCTTCTCCCTGCCCATCCATTTACTCCCCGTTCATGATTTCTGCTCATGGACCATCTCCTCACCATGCTTTGCAATGAGAGGTGACGCTATCCCCACCAGGTGACCTAGTGAAGGAAGAGCACATCGGCTCTTTGCTTTAGCCCACGTGAAAAAAGGAAGGAGGCGAGATGAGAGAATCCATTTCTACTCCTATCATCATCCCACTTGGCACTTATCTTCAAAGCACTGTAGAAACATTAGCTAATTAATCCTCCCAACACTCCTGGGAGGAAGAGACATATTAGCATGACTTATTTTAGATGCCTGATAAACACAAAGGGAAGATGGGCCAGGAGACACCAGACAGGCAAAATGGGCAGGTCATGCCGGTTACTCCGTTCTTCCTGTTGAATGCTGCGGGGTTTGTGAGTCATGGATGTGTCCCAGACGGTGGTGTTCTCACGTGCCGGAGGGTGGACAGAAGAGGAGGAGGTGGAGGGGATACAGGGGATGTTGCAGAAATACACGAGAGAGAGTAAAACCAGATCTCTACATGTAAAACTAGAATGGGAGGAAGATGAGCCCCAGTGTGTGCACGGACACAGACTGCTGTAAAGGTAAATGCTGCAGGGTGCGGAGCTCAGCAGCTCCTTTAGAAGAGATAGGCAAGAAGGGGACCTGTGGGAGCACAAGGGACATGGTGGTTGATGCTTTGCCACCAAAAGACCCTTTCTCCTCAGTCTGCACTGCCTGACCCTCAGTTATTTGTCTCCAGTGACTTCCCTGGACAAATGCACTACCAAAGCAGATAGATGCTGGTGTTTGCTGGAGCACATCCACACTACACAGCAGTGAGCACAGGGTGTCTTTGGGCTGCTCCCTGGGAAGTACCCCTCACCCGGACATGTCTGTCTATTGAGAAATACACCAAGCATCTTAATTCTTGCTCTGGAAGGCAACTTCTCTCTGTAGTATTTTAGTGTCCCCTGTGAAACATGGAGCCCAAACAGGGATGCAGCTGCTTTAGCAGTGAATTTGAGAGGCCTGGAATGTGCAGGGAGCCATCTCCCCATTCCTGTTACACATTTCAGGGGAGAGATGTAAGGAGCCCCTGGGGAATAACAGCCCTGCACTCACTGCAGCACCTCCCAGCTTGTGCTGATTTGTGCTTTTGCCTGAGTTTCCAGCCTGAGCATCTCCAAACACTGCACCATTCCTGTGTCCTTTACCTGAACTCTGTCTTTCTTCTCTAGTGTTTACTCAGTAAGGCATCAATAGAGAGCTGATGCATCCCCTTTCTTTCAGCAGCCCAAACAAGCCCAGCATCCTTGGGGTTTGCAGCTTGGTTCTACTCCCTTAGGAGTGGCCTAGCTGGGATTTTGCATTCCATGCTTCCTCTGCCTTCCTCCCTAAATCCATTGTGAGATCACTGCATGCCAGGATCCCACTCCCTGTTAGAGGGACTGCTCCAAGAAACGCAGACCCATCTGCAGATCCATCTGCGGAACTGTGCCGTGATTGTCACTGGGGCTGGCAGGGGACCGGGCTGTGGGATGGGGTTGCTCTCTGTTCTCTGTCTCCTGGGCTCCTCCAGCCAACTATTCCAGGGGATCCCCAGGGGCCTGGGATCTCCAACGTCAAGCCAAGGTCCTGCTGTTCTCTTGAGAGTTGAGTTCAGTTGGGCCAGTCCAGACACATCATGGAGAGCCTTTGCCTGCTGTGCCTGAAATTAGAGCTGCTAAATTCTTAAACACAGTGGCATACGAAGGCCAAAAACAGCGATCCCAGGCTCTTCCCACTCGTCTGCCCACCGGTCTGGAAAGACACAGTCCATCTGCTTAAGATCTGACACAGAGTGTTTCTGGAGATGGCTACACTGAGTTCTGGGAGGCTCAATTCAATAACGACAGAGAAAACCTGCCACAGAGAGGCTGTCTTTTGGGGTAGATCTGCACCCATCTCATACAAACACAGATGCACTTGGTAGAAGAATATGTGTTTTTCTGCATACAGAGACAGATTCCATTATAATCAGTTCCTGTTCCTCCAAGGGGTCCTGCACCAGCCAAGCACTAATTGAAGGCTTCAGGTCAGCCCAGAGATACCTCCTTGCTATTGCTTCTGCTGCCTTTCCTGCAGCCCCCTCAGATTCCAGTGCCTGAGAGCTCTGCCCCCTCAGCCATGGAGAGGATTCCTGTGGGCACAGGGCATCAATGCCCCCTCTTACTGAGCCAGTGGCAGAGGGTGGCTCCTTGTCGCTCTGATTCAGAGCGCTCAGAGGATGCTGGATTCATGGGCTGGATTGGATGCTGATGTCCATGCAAGCTGCAGCTCTCCCTCCAGCTCTCCATACATACTCAGCTGGCTCTGGTGTGAGACAGGGCAGCCTTTAGAGTACAAAAGTTCCCCTGATTTACCTGGCTGTGTCCCCACCACACTGCAGCCCTGAACCTTAGTCTGATGTTGGTTGGTCCCAGGGAGAGGAATGGCCTTAGCTCAAGTGATGCACTCACCCATTGCCACGGTGTGGAGGGGATGGGTGAGAGAGGGTTTGGGGGAGGCAGGGGGGAAACACCAAAAGGCTGAGCTTTGACTACAGCATCAGAGTGCCCCAGTTTGCGTTCAACAGGTCAGGCCCTGCTAAAACAAAGAGGACACAGGCAGGAATGCAAAGCACAGCAACTTAAAATAGGCCAGCAGTAAAAAAGGAGTAGCAGGGGCAAAGCAAGTGATGGAGGCGTTCACTCTGTGACACACATGCAACTGAAAGCACAAGACGGGCCAAGGGGCGAGGAGGATGAGCCCTGGTGGGAGATGCCCGGGGGAGCAGCACCTGAGGAGCACGCATATAATGGGAGAGCTGGACTGTGGCCATGGGCTTCCCTTGCCTGAGGGCAGCCGGAGAAGACCCCACTGGACCCAGGCACTGATGCCACCAGTCAGCACAATGGGTGGTTTGGCCTTGACAAAGCTGAGGGAAGGAAGAGGGGAGGATGTCCTCAGAGGAAGCTCCACCAGAGCAGTGCCTGCTCCACTGGGCAGGCTGGCCAGGAGGGGGGCATTCCTGGGAACACCATCCAGAGCCCCTGCTTGCCCCACTGCCTGAGGGAATACCAGGAGCCAGCAGCCCCATACATGCTGCTTGCCAATCCCATGGGACAGGATGCCACCCAGCCCAGTTTATGGCCTGGTGCCCCTGAGGCTGGATCCAGGATGCTGGATCCAGGATGCCGGATCCAGGATGCCAGCAGGACCTGTCCAGTGTCCGGCAACAAACACAGCCCGGCCAGAGCCACACGTACCTGGGGAGTCCACCAAGGCCTCCTGCTCTTCCTCCTCCCTGTCTGCAGCCCTCCCACTCCTGCTCCCCTCAGTGGCTCGGCAGTTGCTACGGGAGGACCGTTGCCAGGAGATGAGGCACTGGATCTGCTGGATCCCAGCGGCAGGCATCGCACCCAGCCCTGACAGCCGGTGGGAGTGGGGACAGGGCTGGTGCCAGCTCACAGGCATCAGGGGAGCACGGCAGCACTGCCCCATGCAGAGCACACACCAGAACACTGAGATGGAGATGGGAGCTCCCTGATGGAGACCTCTGAACCACAGGCCATGCTGGGAATGGCTCTCATTTTCCTGCATCCCCTTCCGGACGGGACAACACTGGGCTTGTGAGAGCCCCTTGTTGGCTCCCCAGCAGGTCCTGGAGCACCGTGCGTGTCTGCAGCTCCATGCTCTTGAGCTGTGGGATGCCCAGGTGGCCCCAGCCTGATGGCACTGAGCCTGGCACGCTGCTCTGGTTTGGAAATCAGGGTACAGCCACCCACCGGATACAGCTGGAGCAGCTCCCATGGGAAAAGCATCACTGCGGGCTGCAGATGTCACGAGTGCCTCAGAAAGGACCACATCTGACATGGTTGCCTTTCAGCTTTGAAACATCTCATTCTGGGTCATTTATTTCCTTGTTTCTGAGACATAAAACTGGTCAGGACAGGCGGGCAGCTGTGCTGGGCTCGTGTGCCCTGCAGGCATCCATGAACAGGGTCAGGGCAGCCACCACCAGCTGACTCCCTGCATGAACATCGCATCTCCCTGCACCAGCTCCCCAGGGGTTAATGCCCTGCAAGAGCCAACAAGTTGATGGGAGCAGCAGCCTGCAGGAGCCAGAGGCAGGCTGACAGCACACTGGTGGGACCCAGCAGCTTTAGAGCAGTTCACAAGGACTTTCCTTCACAACAAGGTAAAGGAGACTTGTCCGAGCTGAAGCTGGGAGGGCAGGGGCATGGGATGCAGGAGGGATGCGCTGTGCCACCACGCTCGCAGCAACCTATGGGGCAGCCCCACTCCAAACCCTGTAGCACTGATGACTGCAGTCCTGGGAACAACTCCTCTCTGCAGCCCACAGAAAGGAGACTGTAAATCAAAGGGAATATACATACCCCCCCCAATCAGGAGTTCAGTGAGATGCTCCCTCTTTGGCTGTTTGGGCATAGTCTCAGCAGAGGGACTCCTGAATGCTGGACTGCAGCTCAGGGTCACCCTCTTGGGGTTGTGGCAGAAGGGCTCCCTGGCAGTGCTGCTACCCAGGGCTCTGCCACATCTGACTTCAAGCATCCTGTGCCATCCGTAACTCCCAGGGCATCAGGAGCTCATTGTGGAACCATCTCTTCCACTCAGTTGAATCTGTCCCTAGTGCCTGGAGGCTCAGATTCTACCATACTGCAGAGCACTTCTGACATCCCATTCCTTGAACACAGGACATCTGCTCCTGAGCCTGATGCCAGAGTGCATGCCTGCAAACCTGGCAATGATCTTTCTGAGCCAGGAGATTGGCCAGGTAATACATGAGGCCCCCAGCCAAACCACACAATAGCTTCAGAAGCAAAGAATATGAGATATCAATGGAGAACCATACAGACAGCACTCACTCAGTCCCAAAGACACAGAGAACAAGCCAGAAAGGGATTACAGGAAGCAGTAATCACTGCTCACTGTAGGGAGCAGGCTCACTACAAACAGGGCAGGGATAACACACATTTACCAAGACAAACCTGAGACACAAACTCCTTGCAGGAGAAGGCAATTACAAACCACCAAAGCCCTTTCACTCCAAATTTAAAGCAGATGTGTCTCAAATCCCATCCCAACACTGCTGGCACAACTGGGATTCACAGCTACCATTTACATTGCTGCGCACCTACTCTCATAAGCAGTCCTGAAGTCTTCCTTTCACAACTGCTGAACCACCTTACATCTCCCCTTCAGTAAAAAGAAAGAATAAGAAAACCAGCACCAAATACCTTTTTCTGCTTGCAAATACTGGTCTGCAAATCCAGTGCTTCTGCTGGTGGTGATGGGGTAACTGGCTTATGATGCTCCAGCCATAGAGCATTGAGGCCACTGCATCCTGGCCACCTATGAGGATGCGAAGAAGGTGTGGGGCTGGTTTCCAGCCCTGCAATCAATCACACCAGAACCTGCAAGACATTGGGGACGTTTGCAAAGCTTCTCCCCCAGCTCAGAGGTCAGCAGCTGATTTATTCCCCCAGGACCTGGCCACTTCTCAGCTCACCCTGTTTGATGTGGGCTTCACGCGCTGCAGCTCCCGGAGCCACTGGCTTAGGTGAAAACCCAGCTTGCTCTCCTGTATTTTAAGTAGCAAAGCCCTGGCCTCCTGATTGCAGCAGCCCCGCGGTTATGCCAAACAGCTCGAAAAATCAGAAAGGAGCAGATAAATCTCAGCGTGTGGTGTTTGCAGAATCTCTGGCTTCTTAGAAAGGCAAATGTGGCATCGGAGCATTCAACATTGATTGTCCTGGTCTCCCATGTCTGGAAACACAAGGTGCTTCTGAAGCTACTTCAGCAGCTCCCTGCAGACCTCCTGCTGGAGACTGATGGAGCTCAGGATACCTGGGGCCATCAGTGTCAGTGAGGATGGAGGAAGCCAGGGCCAACAAGGGTGCCGGTGTGACTGATCCCTGGGGGCTCCTAGGTGTGCTGAGGAGGGATCAGAACCCTTTCACTCTTTCCAGTTGTGCCCCAGTCACTACTGAATATGGAGGGAGCCATGGGCAAGTTGGCGGGGTCAGCCCTGACCTGATCATCCTCAGGGATGGATCCTGCTGGTGGAGCCTGGGAGCACTGACTCGCTTGCAGCACGAGCAGCACTTGCCATCAGCATCCCTCCTTCAGCTCATCCCCCTTGCATGCACCCCAGGCACTCCTGCCCATGCAGATGTTCATGCCCACGCTCCCCCTGGACTCTTCCACAGCCCAGTCACTCTCCAGAGCAGTGCTGTGAGATAATGATGCTCGGTTATCCAGGTTACAGGATTTCCTCTCCCCTTCCAAGCACACCCAGGTGTGCTGACACTCACACATACACATGTGCAAGGCAGGTGCTGACAGCTCCCCAGGCTGTCACACAACAAGCCGGAGCCACCAGAAGTACCCAAGAGAAGGAGAAGCAAAGGAGAGGGGAACAAATCCACTGAGAAGACCCCATGAGTGCCCAGATGATGGTGACAAGTGGGGACAAAGAGGGTATTTGTGATGAGGTGGATGCTGGAAGATCAGGCCGTCTTCCAGGGATGCTTCTGTACTTGGGCTCTGGAGATGCTCCTTTCCGAATCCCTGTTAAGTCATTTAAACCTCTCGGTGCCTCAATTCCCCATTTATAAAGCAAGGCTTATGATATTTCCTCTGTCTGTCTTACCAGGAGAGCTCATAAGCCATTTGGGACCGGGAAAGTCTCTGAATATGAATTTGTGTCTGGCTCACACAGTGGTCCCTGGGCACGTTAGGGACTTAATGTGATCACTTGTGCTGTGTGTGGAGAGGAGGAACACGGTGCTGTGGGTACTTGGTGCTGTGCTCAGGGATGGGGGTTTAGCAGGGATGCTAAACACAACACATGCTCCCATGGCTGCCGTGTCATTCCAAATCACACTCCAAAGTAATGAGCATGGTGGTCCCAGCTCAGGCATCCACAGACACCAATTTACTGTTACCTGTTACCTGACAACAGACTCTTTGCCAAGGGGCCAGGATGGGTCACCAACATCCTTCAAAGATGTGCTCACACGTATTTACACTGTGCTGAGGCGCGACACCTCAAATGAGGGTTATGGTCACCTAAAGCTGTGATGAGCATCCTTCCTTCGCACTTCCCCTGCTGCTTCCCTGTGCCTGTCCTGCAAGGATAGCTCCAAAAGGACAATGAAAACAGAGAGTGACCAGAGGAACAAGCACCCCATCTGTCCTGCCTTCTGATTCTCCTGTGTGGTGCACCCCATGTGTGTGATCCAGGTCTTATAATGAGGTTCCAAGCCGGACTAGCCTGTGAGTGCAGGAGGCACTGCTGGAGTCAGATCCCAGAGTGACTGAGGGTCTGGGAGGTGGATACCAGGGAGACTCATGAAGGGATTTGCCCTGCGCTGTGAGCCTCAGGGATAGGATGGGGCTGTTCAAGCTACTTATACCCCCCCATGGGCATTGACCTCCTGCCTGTTCACCTGTAACCACAGGTATGTGCCCAGCAGGGATGTGGCTCCTTGGTGCTGGCAGGAGCTGGCAACAGTGGTAGAAAGCATTCCACAGGACTGACCCACCCTGAACAGTCCTGGCCAAGGACATGCTTAGAAATAACATCTGGGACAGGACAGGCTGAGAATCCCATTAATTGCTTGGTTGCTCTGTGGTTTGTTTGCATGTGGCACCTGAATAAGTACAGCTCAAGAGCGTCATTGTCAAAGTTGCAGCTGGGATGCAGGTCTGTTATAACAGCCTTAAAATCACACCAGGAAAGCTGATTTTTGGCACCTGAAGCTATGTGTTAACAGTAAGATATAGTGAGCCCTACCAGTCCTGCCTTTGAAACTGTTTATCATCAGGGCATCTTGTGCTGCTGGCTGGTAAGGGCAATGTGCTGCCAGGCAGGATGAACACCTGCAGAGACAAGAAAGCATCAAGACACCATGGAACACCAGCCTGAAATGGCTTCCGACCATCTCCCATCCCACCTCTGCACACAGCATGTCCCTTAGGAGCTGACATGGCCATCCCACTACAGCTGGGTATCGAGGTGGGATGTCTTTCTCAGCCCTTCCATGGGGCAGGGATGCTCCACCCTTGCTTTACACAGCAAGCGGGTCATGCAAGACTCTGTCAGAAGCATGCGATGCACTCGGGAGGGTAAATTCATGCCCCCCTATCCAAGCCTGTCCCCTCATCCAGCCCCTTGGGTTCCTGCTGAAAGCTCTCACGTTGCCCTTGGGGACTGGGGCTGGTGGCAGACACAGGCCAAGGCAGTGGCACTTATTGATGTAGCTCCTCTGGGGCTACTGACCAGCAAAACCACACAGAAGAAACACATCCTGCATGATGAGCGAGCACCAGAGCCACCCCACTCATACTGCTTGGGGACACGTGTGCTCTGTCTCTAGGACACGGGACAGGCAGTGCCATGCCCCCATGGCTGCATCCCACGCTAAAAACGTTGCCTGGGGCATGTTTGGAAGCATCTTTTTGCCACCAAGAGGGTACAGTAGATTATTGGCAGGGAGGCCACGCACTCATCAGAGCATCCTGGTCTCGTGCACCTCCGGGAGGGATGGAGAGCAGAACCAGGCAGGGGAAGGGGAAGCGCTCAGCAGAAGGGATGTTTGCGCTGTCAGCTGCCTCGGCTTCCCGTCCATCTGTGATTGTCTAAGAACAGCTGTTAGTGTCATGCATGGCCATAAAAGGGAGTCGGAAGCACAAGGAGGAGTGTGGAGGAATGCAAGGGGCAAAGACGCGCTGTCGCTTGCTGCCCGCTCGCCTTCTCCCACCTCCCTGGGGGCCCCTGAGATCCCCATCACCTGAAGGGCTTTTTGAAGATGCTCATGCTGGAGATGGAGACCATGAAGAGACAGGGACAGGGAGGTTGAGCCCAGTGGAAGCCCATGAGCATCCTTTAGCTTGGCAAGGTTGATGTGGTCCTGCCATGGGGCTCAGCACTGGCTGGGAGCCTGTAAAGCCTTTGCCCAGGCTCCTCTCCACTCCAGAGAGATGCTGATGCCAGGCTTAACTTAGCAAGCTGGGACCCAGGCAAACTTAGCTTGCTCTAGGCTTGGTGCCACCATGACCCAGGAGCTACTGGAATCACAGTTCATACATTAAACCTCCCCTTGCTTTGAGGTCTCACGGCAGGACACAGCAGTGAGGCAGCAGACTGGTCATCCTCTGCATAAGCACCCAGGCTCTGAGCCCTGGTGTCTAGAAAGTCTCTGCCTTCACGGGGAGCAGAAGGCTTTCAGCATCCCTTGTGATGTGCCTTGAGGCCTCTCCCGCAGCTGAACCATTGCCCAGCCTGGGAGCAGGGTTTGGATCTGCAAATCTGCCCCTTAAAGACAAAGGCACAACTGCTGCTGCAGCAGCACCAGGACAGGGCATCAAAGGTGAAGCAGCCTCTTGTGCCTGTGCCTCAGCAGAAGAAGCTGCGTGCTCCAGGGACAGGAGAAAGTTGGGTCCATAAGAGTGAACACACACCCCCCATGCAAATGATAGCAAAGCCCTGAGCTCCAAGAGCTCTGCTGCTTTCCTACCTGCGGAAAACACCACCAGCGGAAAGGCAGCACCCAACCTAAACAGGGTTTAATTTGCTGTTGACAATCCAGATGGCAATTATATCACCAGGTACCTGGCTTTTCATTAAGGCCCCATGCAGATGTTACTTTTCTGGAGCTGACATAAACGTGCTCATTTGTCTCCATCAAAGCAGCGCATGCACTCCCAGCCGTCTCCCCAGTGACCAGCACCGGCACGGAGCCGCGCTTGCCGGCACTGCCAGGGTTCCTCTTTGCCCCTTAGATGGTCCCAAGAATGGGATTGTCTGTGTGCAGTCAGCCTTGTCCTTGTCACTGGTTTAGCTCTGCCATCACCCCAGCACTGCCATCATCCCTGTCCCTGCTGTCAGATCCAGCCCCCAGCATGGGTAGCATGGACCAGGCAGGGCATTTCTCTTCCCTGCAGACAAAGCTCCAGGTTACTTGTGAGTGACCCAGGGAACTTGGCTGAAGGGGATCACAGTGCTCTCCCAGTGATGCCCTCCTCCTGGTACCCAGCTATCCTCACACTGCTCATCCATCCCATTCTCCCCACCACGGATGGGGATGTGGCTCCAGTTCAAGGTGGTCCTGGCCATGCACTGCAGACTGGGGGAGCCCAGTCTGAACAGAGCCACTGGCACAGGCCCTGTGGAGAAAGGCTGGGGCTTGTTCTGCCTCTAGGATCCCATCACTCTCGGGCACAGGCTCCAGCCTGCCAGCAATAGAATCTACGTGGCCAGAGGGGAGGGGAGCAATGCAGGTGATCCCTTGGCCTCATCTGAGAAACAAGGGACCAGCATCCCAAAGAGTACAGGCAGCATGAGGGGATGGCAGCAGAGTCTGCTTCCACCTTTACAACATGGAATCCCTTGGTCTACTGGGGAACTGGAAGAGGAGCTGCATGTGAGGGGGTCAGCTGGCACGGCAAGGCTGGGGATGATGGAAAGCCAACGTGAGCACCATGAGCCTCCTGATGCCGTCTGTGCAGTTTCCATACAGAAAGGCATAAAGTCTGTGGCATTGCCAGTGCTAAAGATCCCCTCGCTCTTAATGTGCTTAAGAAAGCCCTTTCCTGTAGGAAACACTTTTCTGTCAGCAAACGCCTCTGGATCCCTGTCGAAGCACCCAACTGCTGGAAAAGAACAGCACAGACAGAAGTGTGGTGCCCAGGCCAGCTTGCAGGGCAGGAGGCACATCAGGCCCAAATGACAGATCTCTGGCTGAGATGGATGCATGGATGAAGTGGTGTTTCTTCCCTCTGCCATCATTTAATCTACTGCTTGGGGGGGGTGAGGGTGTGCAGGGGAGGAGGGACTTAGCATCTTGGAGGCCTTGTGATGTGTGCAGCACAGCATCTTCTGTGCTTGGCAAGGGAAAGGGGCAGAGCATCCTGGACCACGCAGTCTTCATTCAGTCCCACTCAGCCATCACTCATGAGCGCACAGATGCGATGAGAGCGCATACAGCTCGCTGGCACCCCGTTGTGTCGCAGCCCTGCAGCTGTAACCTGCTCCCTCCCATCCCTCCACCCTGCAAGGACGGGTACCCTGGTCCCTGTGCTGCCAGCCCACCCTCTGGGCTTGCGGGACCTGCCATGGAATCAGTGCAGGGGATGCTATCCCCCATGCTTGCAGTATTACTGGAGCACTGCACTGATTCTGCTCACCCTGTAGCAGTGCTCAGCCTGATGCCTCATACTGGGATCATGAGCCACGTCAGTGTTAGTGCAAAGAACACTGCTGCTGTTGTGCTACCACGGGTACCACAGTACCACAACACTGCAGGAATCCCAGTCCCGACCCAGCCACTGCTGTACTGGTGGGGTACTGGGAGGCTGGCACGTGTGCTGCTGCAGAACAAGACCACAGGATGTGCATACACCTGATGAAAGCAGGAGCTCCTGAAGGGCAAACTGAGCCTAAAAGTCATTGGCACATCACTGTGATCCTCCAGGGCCATCCTGCCTGCTGGGGCCCCAGCCAGGGAACTGCAGGAGTGGGGATCAGTGACACTGCTCTGTTACTAACAGCTTGATTCTACTACTGAGAACAGCTTTGTTAATGGAAGGTGTTCTGTCGGCTGTGACCTGTATCTCCCCCAGCTTCATCCCCACTGGCAGGATGGGGCAGTGCCAGCTCCTGGCTGGGCTCCTCAGCTCCACAGTGGCTGATGGAAGTGGGACAGGCTTTGCTCCATGCCTACCGGGACTGCTGCCCTTGGTTTGTTCTTTTATTCCCGAGTCTCAGTGCTCAGGGCAAAGTCAGCTGAAGTCAAGGCTCTCCTGGGGGCAGAACACAGTATTCCACATCCCACTTAGCAGCCAGAAGGCAGGCCCAGGGCACCAGTGCTGAATCATTCCCACAGTGTGAGGAAGCTGCTCTGGGAGTCTCCTGAAGCCACAGGGATGATGACAGCTCCCCTGGATGGCCCAGGGGCTCCTCCACTGAGGCTCCCCAGCCCCTGCAGGCGGCTGTCAGCTCTAGCTCACTGCATGGCTGCATTTGGGACCGAGTCCAGCTTCACACTTGAGGGTGCTGAGCTGTCCCCAGGATGCCACATTGCTCCTGCCAGCTCCATGGGTCAGAGCGTGCTTGGAGTCACCTTCTTGAGATGTGCTTGCACCAGACTGGACAGAGAGGGCATGCACTGTGCAGCTCCAGGGCAAGAGGTGCCGAAGGCTGGCAAGCCTCTGATCCTGTACCAGCAGCAGCTCCAGGGACAGCTGCTGACATTCAGATGCTCGAGGTCTAAATTTGCATGGAGTATGCAGCAGGGAGCTCAGAGACTTCTATTTATTCCTACAAATGGGAAGGAAAACCTCACGTGATTTAGCTGTAGTCTTTCTACATTCACAGGGCCGACCAACCAGCTGAACATGCCTTTTCTTCTGCCTGCCTGGCCCAAAAATGTACCCCTGGCTGATTCATTGAGAATTAACCTCCCTCCTCCCCAAAGCCCTCCAGTTTTGTGTGAGGAGCAGTGATTGCGGCAGGGGGTGCCAGCTCTGTGCCATGATACGTGTGATGGGAAGCAGGCAGTGGCTCGGTGATGCTGGGGTCGCTGGCTCAGCCCTCTGCCCTCATTGGCAGAGCTTTATCCTGCCAGACAGGAGGAGGATGCTCTGGGTAGCGGTGCAGCGCAGGGGTGCTACAGAAGCAACTCTACAGACCTAAAAATAACCGCAGCTCCTGTCCTGCAGTGCACACAACAACTTTTCCTGGCGCCAGACCTGCTAATTGCTTACACAATTAAAGTGACTGTGAGGAGGAGATGGCAAACAGGTTTAAACACCCTGTAATGAAGATGGAGCCGCGCCTGGAGGCTCTCGCAGAAGCTCTGTGTTGTCTGGCTTGTGAAGAAACGCCATGGAGTCGTCCCTACAAGGCTCAATCTCCACAAGGTGCTGCTGTTCAACATTCGGTGATGCTCATGCCAACAGACAGCAAGACACCCGTGTATCCCTAGACCAGACTGTGAATGCCATTCCCCTCTGTTCAACCATGGCCACCCTTCTTGCTTGGCCTCAGTGGCAAGAGATGCCACAGCTTTTCTCTGGCATGACCTCCTTTTTAAGAGCCCCAGCTAATGGCACTTGTCCTTGGGCTCTTTGCCATAGCCTCCCTCGTGAGCCATGGAAAGCCATCACAGAGAAGAGCCATTTATCAAGCCTTGCTTGATGCTAACAGCAGTTGTCTCCAGGAGCCAGCTCACCCCAGGGCAGCAGGTCCCAGACAGGCTCAGTCCGCAGCCCATGGTGTGGCTAAAAGCCAGGCGCAGAGCTGTGTTGGGTATCACAGCACAGCAGCTGAAGGTGGTGCAGATGGTGTGGGCTCTATTTATTAGGTTTGCCATTAGGACAATACTCCGCCGTGTTAGAATAAATGGGGTATGGTGCTGTTGTAGATTACTAAATAGTGTTGTATTACACAGCTAATCAACTCCCACTTCAACAGCTTGGAAAATGCACTATTTTTGTCTTGCTGTCTGTGGGCAGGAATTTCATTCCAGGTGATTTCTCCTAAGGCCTTTGCCTCCTCAGGTTTCCTGCACCAATCCGCTTAGCAATCACGTCACCAAGATCCAGAGATCTTTCTGGCCATAGATCCTTCTGCAAATGGTCCAATAAACCTTTGCCCTGGACTGTGTATGCATCAGGTGCAGCAAGGGAAATGATTAATAAGGAGCAAGGAGCCAGTGTAGCTTGTGCTTTCTCTCAGTGTTCCACCCCAAGAGATGATGAAAGACAAGTACATCATGTGGAAGCTCTTTGGGAGATAGTGAACAGGAAAGGATATGATAGCCTATGACCTATACAAGACCTCTTAGCATTTTTTTGACTGTCTTCAGCTTATTTTTCCTCTCTGGGCACTGTGAAATATAAGCACTGACTGCAAAGTGAGAGAAAGAGACCTGGTAACATGGGCAAATTATTGTTCTCTAGCAAACATGTCAATCAGGTTTGTCCAAGCACACTGAGCACTGCCTGGCAATAGCTTGTGAATAACTGAGCTCGGCTGCTTCACTGATGTGCCCTTGAATGGGAGCAACTTCTGCACCTCACTGGGGGCTCCTGGAGGCACCAGGGCTGCCCACACGCTGCCTTAACCGTGCCAGGGGCTCTGAGCCTGGTGGCTGCTGCGCCTGGGTGTCCATTAGCAGTGACAATAGCCCTGCTCGTGGCAAGAAGGGCTCTGCTGGCAACCTCTGCAGGGCTTTTGCTGCTGCTGGCAGAGGCACAGACACGGGAGGGATGTAGAAAGGCACCGACTGCTCCTGTCTCACATAGTTCCCTGTCTGTGTGTGGGGTGTTGCAGCATTTGGGCCCATAGGAGCAGGCAGATGTGGACTGAAATCTGTCAAAAAGGGGCAGCAACCTAAGCTTTAAGGTTTAAGGCTGCCTCCTCCATCACACTACAGCTGTACACCCATCTGACCGGAGGCAGAGATTGGCTTATGTGGCATTGCCAGTTCTGTAGCTTGCACTTTCTGCACTTGCTTTTGTTTCTGTACACAAGATGAATCTCTAACGCACGCCTCCCCTGATCTGTTTGCTTGTCCTAGTCGCTGGGAATTTAAATTCAGCCACCTACAGACATCTCCTGAAGAGGTTCTGCTCCTGCGCATGCCTCCAGCGGAGCACAGGTTGATGTGCCTTCCTCCCACCTGCCTGCTTGAGCATCTCTGTAATTGTGCTCTGCAAGGGAACAGCCAGTCCTGGGCTGGGCAGGTCACTTGGGCGTTCAAACCACTGGGGAAGGAGGGATATCAGCTGCTGCGCTCACAACAAAGCTTTCCACATCCACTGTGGTGCTGCCAAAAGTCTACAGTGCAGAGAGGTGAACACGAGATGAAAGAGGGACACAGCCCTTGTGTGATCCCGCTGCAAGGGGGGCATTTCACTCTACAGAGGAACAGATGCTTGGTCATTTCAGAAATGTGATGTTTCTGTACTTGCAGCTTAAAACCAACGTGGTGCTTTACAATGAAAAGCAACAGGACAGTCCTCAGTGCCTGGCATGGTTTAGGCATCTGGGGGCCTTTTCAGGCTGCTGTTTGATTAGTGCAGTGAGCAGGTCAGCTCCTGGAAGCTGCTGAGTTCCCAAAATCCCTGCAACCCATTAAGTCAGCAGTGTCTCAGGTGGGCATCTGGCACAGGGAGCTGACTTCAAATGAGCTGCTGGTGGTCAGACACTCCTGTGCTCCCAGAGCACTGTCATGACTCATGATGCTATATATATATATATCTATATAGATAAATTTGGAATCAAAGACCTATCAACTCATTAAAAATCTGCTTTTCCTGCCTGGCCCTGGGTTTGCGGATGCTCCTGCTGCTCTCACGTGTGCAGAGACGTTCTCCCAGCACTGGATGAGGAAGAGTGGGATTTCCTCATAGAATCATAGGTTTGGGTTGGAAAGGACCTTAAGATCATGTAGTTCCAAGGAGAACGATAGATCTGTGTAAACCTCGGATACCCTGGGGGACAGTGTGGTACCCAGAGCCCTTCCAGGGATGACTGCTGTAGGTTACTTGGATTGAGAAGGGAGGGTACAGAGGTTCCCTGCCCAAACACAGGCTGGATGCCTTTCACCCCACTTCTCACCCTCTGCACCTCTGGCTCTAGGAGAGAATGGGACTCCTCAGTCCCTGCAGGACACAGCCTTACAGATGGGTCTCTGGATGAGGTGGCAGTCAGCAATCCCACTCTGTCCTGACCTGACCTATCATTTATGACAGTGGGGAGTCCACTGCAGTGATTGAAAACAAATTTTGCAGCTCAGTGCCACTCCAGAAGGAAAGTGCTCTGAGAGATGCTCTCCCTGCCTCTTTGCTCTGAATTGTCTCTAGGATATATTCACATGTCATCTGCAGTGCAAGAGAGTGAATTGCTTCCATAGCAGCTCCTTTATTTGTTGGCTTAACAGACAGCTGAAGTTCTAAGGCCTTGAGAGCAGCCTATGGATCACAGCACTGTCCCCATTAGGTCAGACGAGGCTTTTGTCAACCTCTGGTCACCACTCTATCTGCTAAGTGCATCCCAGGGGGTCCTGAGGTCCACCCACCTGATGGAGCACAGGGACCCAGCGTCTTGCAGGATCATCCTTTCAGAGATGAAGCTTTACTTCCTCTGTCTGAGATGAAAAAGTGTGGAACCCCCCCATCTTTTTCCCCTATAGCTGGGACTCCCATTGCAGCACTGGAGACAACAGCAGCCTCCTTGCTCCCATAGGATCTCCCAGGAAGTCTTTAAGGTGACAGGTACTCTGTACTTAAAATGACCTCGGTATCTTCGCCTCAGTTGCCAAGCCTGTGGGCCCTCAGAAACATCCTCCCTACACACAAGAAGTGCTGAGCATTTGTTTCTCTCTTCATTAGGTCAATATCCTGAGGACACCATCTGTGCTCACTGAAAGGAGAAACATATTCAGTTTTATCACCCCGTGTTGAAGTTGTAACTCTATGGCCATGTTTCCCCCATTTTACTTCTGAATTGTATTCATTGTCATAGACCCTTGGATAAACTTTCAGTGAACAGCCCTGCAGTGTCTTGGCCATCTCCATGGGAGATGAGGCTTTCTAAACTGGTGAACATGTAAAAGAAGGGAAAGAAAGAGAAAGATGTAAAGAGAAACAAGAAATCTATCAACAGCAGAAGCCCCTGTTCAAGATATACGTAATATATTGTTCTGCCACATGCAATTTATCTTCTGACATATGCTACTGTGGCATATGGCATATGTATAAAACAGGGAAATGCAGAATCAGGGCAGGCTGAGTTCCTGCACGTCACCACTTTTGATGGGGCTATTTTGCTTTAAGCAGTATTGGGGTTTAAGCAGAGACCTAAAGTTAGGCACTTGTTTAAGTGCTTTGCTGAAGATGCATTGCAGAATAAAGGGACTAAATGTGAAATAGGGGGTAGAGGAGGCATAGGAGAGGCAGAGGAGGGATGCGGGGCTGTGCCGTGGAAGCGATGGATCTGTTAACAGTCTATCCAAACAGAAATCCCCACTATCCTCAAAGAGCAAACCTCAGTAACCCAACAGCCAAATAAATGGAGCTGCTTCTGGCTTGTGACTTGTGCTTGGCAGACTATGTCCTTGTGGACATCTCCAGTAGACAAAAGAGGGCTGAGTCTCTCTGGGATGACTCTACACAAGCATCCTCAACTACCCCCTCTGCTCTCTCTAGTCAATGCAACTCACATCATCGGTGCTGGCCTTTTGGCCTCTTTGCTTTCACTTACTCACTTTGGGAGGCTGCCTTAGCAAGCCCTCTGAGGTGCAATCACATACAGGCCTTGATGAGGTGGTCATGGAGGGACTCCAGCTCTTCCCCAGACAGCCTTTACACACGGACCTCAGGAGCACTGTTCCCACCACGCAGCTCCTGACGCGCTGGAGACGCGCATCATGAGGCTTGTTTGTTTCCCAGCATGTTATTCACTGGCTTTATTTTCCAGCCAAGAGAGCTTTGCAAGTAATAATAAGAAAGGATGAATGGGATGGGATGGGATGGGATGATTAACCGGGATTCTCAAAGATGTGCCAGCAGCCCGGGTTACCAGCAGCACAACCGCTTCGCAAACAACCGACTGTATCACACATCCTAACCTCTGCTGGGGAGGAGACACCCCTGCAGCCGTTTGCCCTCCACTAGATGAGCTGGCAATGATTACCCACACAGGCAAACAGCACGAGGAAGCTGTGTTTTCACCAAAAGTCTCTCCTTTTTTCTGTTGTCATCGTCAGGTTTTTGATCTCCTTACAGTAGAAACTCCTTGATTTATTCTTGCTCTCTGAAGGCATCGCCACAACAGTTGGGATTTGATGCTGTTATAATCTTTCTGGACTATAAAAAACAAGTCATGTCTTTCGATAGCATATGGTTCTCCCCTTACAACAACAGACACCAGAACTTTCAATTAAGTTTCTGGAAGCAGCGCTGAAACACACATGACTCATTTCAGAAGTGCACTAACAAGTGAAACGATCCCGTTTCTTTTTTGCCAGATCTCCACTCATCAGGAAACAAACAGTGTTTGATGCTTCTCTTGCTTTCCTTCCACACTGACGAAAACAACGCCCTTCTCCATCGGCACTGAGCTCCGGTAGAAACCGTCCAGCTAAATATTATAATGTTTGATAATAGCCCTGCCAGCACGGAGCTGACTCATTTAATGTAATGTGCTGCTCCCCAAAGACTGCTTTTCAACACAGCAAACAATTAGCTAGTTCATTCATCCCAGCTTGAGAGTGGCGGATAGTTACAGGACCACGAATACTCTCCTAACGGCAGCTGATTTATCAACACTCGTAGTCGTTGCTGCTGTAATTAATCTTACTCTCTTTCCACACACACTTTACCCCTGTGCTGACACTCTGCCCCCAGTTCCCAACCACTTCTTTAATGCTCAGAATGGCATAGAAATAACTGTGATTTCTGGTCAGCGACACAGAAATGACCAGGGAAGATCAAGCTGTGATTCAGCGGCTCTGCTCTCCAGCACTCCTCTTTCTTTGGCTCCTGGGGTAAAGGGCAGAGATATTGCAGCCACCAGCCCCAGCTCCCAGTGGTCGTGGACCAGCAGAGCATTGCTGCTATGATGCTACACGTGCCCAAGCTGGTATCTACGTGCATGACCCCACACCAGCCCACGGACCACATCTGCTTCCTCCCACAGCCATCCCAAGGGAGCCAGCTCAGCCTCAGCATGACTGCAGATACTCCTGCTCCTGGGGGGGGCAAACCCCTGTGTGCCTCCACCTCTGGGCCTTGACTAACAACAGCGGCAGCATCCTTGTCCCCGATGCAATGGGGATGCGGATACCACGGGGAAGATGATTTGTCCAAGGTCATGTGGTAAGCAAAAAGGTTTTTGGATCTAGTGGGAGCTGGGATGCCCAGCAAGAGGCTTCAGGAGCTGGAGGTGGGAAGCATTTGTTATCCCCTCGGCACATCCTCCTGCCTGTCCGCTCTGGCTCCTCCATACCATTATTTCTCTGACTCAGCAATCCTGCAGCACCCAGTGCCAGTGTGCTGCTCTTCCCTGTCCCCCACCTCTGGAGCAGGCACAGCATCCCTGCTCTGCGACCCACTTCCCAGCTGGTTTAGGCAGTGTGAACCCCTGGCTAACTCAACCCTGTGGTGTCACTCTTGTCAGACACTGTTCAGAAGCACATGAGACACTTGTGCTCTCCAGATCACAGGGAGAAAATGGCAGATCCCTGGCAGCCAGTCTTTCTTTATTCACATCCCTTCAAAGGAGACAGCTCCTCGGATTTTTTTTTCCTCTAGACTTGGTTTTCAACTGGAGGTTTATTTTATTGTGTGCTCATTGCTATAATTATTGCCAGCGTGAAGACAGTGACCTCGGCACCCAGACAAATGAGTACAGCAATGAGTTCACCATCAGCACCCTTATAGTTACCATCCAAATACACACCATGGAAACCAGAAGAAAGCGGGGATGCCCAAGCAGGGATGGGAGGGACCACCACCAGTGCCCTAAGAGGCAGGGACACATGGGTCTGGCTGGCTATAAGGAGCCATCCTGCTGCTGCAGAGGTCTGGCTGTGCCTCCCCACCATCCATCCTCTTGGGAAAGGGCAATATGGCCACACAGTTGCTCTTACTGCTCTTGGGGTAACCCCTGTCCCTACAGATGAAGCTGTTCACCCCAGGAAAAGCATGGGATGCTTTAGGGAGACAGCCTGAGCCTAGCCCAGGAAACCCAGCTCCGGCTCATTGCCCATTCCTGCTCTGCTCTCTCAGGATCCCCTCTTAGCACAGGCAATATCCACACTTCTCCTTGGCCAGCCCATGCCCACAGGTACCAGGAGGTGCCCCAGCAGCCCCCAAGATGTGTGGCCTAATGTATTTCTGCAAGAACACTACGGCAGAGCACGTGGTGCTGAGGGACTGGATTTGGTTGAGTCCATTAAAAACCAGGTGAAGAGCTTTGGCCAGAAACAGAGGAAAGTTCCCTTTGGAAAGCCTGGTACCGTTTTTAAGTGACCACTTTTGTGGCAGCTGGAAGGGCTGCTCTGTTATTTTGCATGTGCTTTTAAAAGCTCAGTGCTTGGCTGGAGGGGAGAGAAGTGAGGAGGAGAAGCCCCACCATACCACTGCCCTGGTCTAAACACAGGCTGACTGTCAAACACCCCAGCAAACCCCTGCTCACCTAATGCTGCGTGCTAGAGGTATTGACCATTAGCGCTGGATAAATGGGAAAGAATTGCTATCAGCTCAGAGACAATCCCCAGAGCAGAGGAGAGACAGAATTAACCAGCTTATTATTATTATTTAATGCCTATATTGTGAGAACAGATGAATAATTCGTTTGCAAGGCTCTGCATGCGAGGCTGTTACAAAGCTTAATTCATTAGTGCTTGTAAAGTGACTTGAACTCGTGAGATGAAAGGTGCCCTCTGAGTGCCAAGTACTATTACAGCTCCAGTACTGCGGATCTTTAATAAGGATATTGAATGGCTCCTCTGAGCCAGCACACTGCTTTTTAACTTCTTTATGGCTGTTTTTACAAGCACTAACCTAGAGTGGCAAAAAAACCCCAAAGTTGCAAGAAAAAACAATGCCAGAAGAGTGCACACAGCTTAATACGTCTGCAAACACCTCACAGGGCAAGGCAGAGGGGAGCAAGGCACTGTGGTGATGGATGGAATGGGTGGACGTGGGTTGCAGCAACCTGACTGCACAGCCCATGGACTGGGGTGATGGCTCTGCCATGCTTAGCCTCAACTGACACCAGCCCTGCTATGGTGACTGAGAGCTGTGACAGCTCTGGAGGCATCACTGGATGGAGGCTGACGGGGGCAAGTGGGGAGAGAGGAATGCGATGGTGGAACTGGGGACTGCTGGCAGGGTTTCTGGCTCCCAACCTTGATTGCTTTCCTTGCTGTTGAGTCTGGCTGATGCATGGGGAAGCAACAGTGGGGGCCATCCACTGATCCGTGCCATCCACCCATCCATGACAGCCTGAGCTCACCTCTTCTGACAAGCAGCCAGATGATGGGTGAGTGGCAGATGCTTGATTTCCTTCCAGCGCGCTCCACAGCCATGCCAGGGGCCCTGTCCCCCTGTGCCCTCCCTGCTCCGCTCTGCCTGGCCACAGAGGGTGTTGGTGGAGATGGTTTTCCCATGGAGGGGTGATGGGGCTCACTCTTCCATCGCTCCCAGGCCCTGGGATGCTGATCCCAGCTGAATGGCTTCGCAGCAGAAGTGCTTGCACCCCAGTTTGTTCCTGCAGACCCCTCCTGGCTCACCCTCTGCCAGCACAGTCGCTGTCAGCCCCCCTGCTCTCCTCGCTGGTGAGCAGATTTATGCTACCTGACACACGCTCCTTCCCCATGCAATGAGTGGACTTTTCATGGACTCCCTCTATGGAGATCCCATGACAAAATCATTTCTCTGCTCAGTGCAGCCACTTGCTCCATGACAAAGCCATTATAACGCGGGCAGGCTCTGCCAAGCTCAGGCACCACGGACTGCACGTGCCCTCTTTGGAAAGCCTTCTTCCTTCACATTCGTCTTCCTGCAGCTATTGTCACCCATTTACCAGGTGAGAAACTGTGGCCATGAGTCCACAGAGAACACAGCGAGGTGGGAAGATCTTTCCCTATTTGAAGTCCCACCTCTGGCCTCTGTAATTGCTGCTGCATTTCCCATAAACTGTAATGGGTTTGGGGTGGGGGGGAAGGAAGCTTTTTAAAACTTCCCACTCAGAGGAGAGCAGAAAGTGTGGACAAAGCATGTGGAACACAGCACGCCACCAAACCGGCTCCAAATGACCAGGAAAGCAGCAACTTCTTTTCATTGAGGGAGAAATGAACCCTCCAAAGAGGAAGCAGTGACCTTCTCATCTGCCTTCCTCTCTTCTGTCTTCAAATGCTGCTGCAAGCAGCAAAGCTCCCTCATTATCTACAGAGGCAGCTATCCCAAATGGCTCACTAAGGCACGCACAGTGCAGAAATGCCTGCCCAGCCCATGCATGCTGTGTGGCTTGGCAGGATGGGAAGGCGAGAGGCAGGCGATGAGCCTTGCCTCTGCTTAGGGCTCCAGTGGAGCCGAGGACTCGTCGTTTGCCTTAATTATTCCAAAGCCTCTTTATTTGGAGGAAAATAAAGTATTTATCAGACTCGTGGCTTTGGCAAAGGAGATTAAACCCAGATGAAATTTTTAGATGCCTGTAAAGTTTAATTGATGTTAGTTTCTGTCCCTTAAAAACTGAAAGGGTTTTTCTGGCCAGCACTAGCCTGACCTCTGGGGCGCTGTCCCTTTCCAGCATCCCCAGTGCTGCCCAGGGACCAGTTGGGCCTGGTGCCCCTGTGCCACCAGGTTCCCATCCTCATCTGACAGCACCATCCACCTTAAATCTGGCAATGCTGCTGCAGACACAACCCTTTCACCATGTCCTGGGAGGACTCTGGAGCTGTGATACAGATGGGCACTGGAGAGGGATGCTCTGCCTGGGAGAAAGATGGAGATCCCCACCTCTGATGCAGTCACCTGATGGAGATGGCAGGTCCTCACAGCTGCTCAACACATGCCTTTGAAGGACACTGACCCTGGTAGACGTCTCCACCTCCCCTGAGTTTTTTACATGGATGCAGCCTTTGCAACGTTCATTTTGCAATGGTCACTAAACTGCCCTCTCCCAGTCCCCATTACCTACTCAAATACATCCCTTCCCTCTATCTGAGCCTGCCTTGGCCCTTCCTTGTCAGCGCTCTTCTTGGACAAGGGGCACAGGACAATGTGCACCACCAGTGTGGTCCCTCCGTGGCATGGGGACAAGCAAGGCTCACCCACAGCAACCGCACACACCAGGAGAGAAGCTGGGGGGGGGACGGACACAGATCAGATCCTAATGGCTAAACTGCTAATTATCCTTTGCCAGTCTTGCAGCAAACCTGCTCCCTCTCATGCACAGCAATCTGCGCTCCTGCTCGCTCGCGTTTCAAGCCGTGCTTTATGTCTGAATGAAAGCAAAGGACGGTTGAATTGTGCTGCTCAAAGGGACGGAGACCAAGTGTCCCTCTCAGGGATTTTCCCTTCAGGCAGCAGTTTTGTCAATGTTGTATTTGCCAGGCTGTGCTCTGCACACACCCCGGGCTCATTTGCTCTGCCTGTGTGTTTTAGCGCTCAGCATAGGTGGGAATTGAGCTATCCAGGCTTCTGCTCCTTGCTCTTATGCTCTACTTTTCCCGTTGATGCCAACAGCTTTGCAAAAGCTTGGGGAAAAGATTTCGCTTTGCTCTTATCCCTGGAGCAGGAACTTGTAAGTGCCAGGGAAAGAAATCTTAGAGAGGTTGAACCACAACCTTGAAACCCAGAGCTGGATCAGGTCTGGCATGGCAGGAATAACCCAACAGCTTTACTTCCTAGAAAGATCAGGATCAGTCTGATGAGTTTTGAAACATGCCGTATCTCCTCCTTGCTGTCCTCTGCTCCTGCACCAGCTCTCAGGCTTCCAAACCTACATGTGCTACCCCAGTTCTCTGCCTTCCCCAGAGCGGCTGCCTTTCCTATAATTTAATGGTTTCCTTTTTCAGCCAGCCTTGTCAATGCAAAGAGTAGGTTTTTCATTTCAGGATTAATCTCCCAACTCCACTCTTCCCAAAGGCTTACACAGACATTAAAGAGGTAACTCCTTGCTTTCCGGCAGGCAGGAAGCCTCTCTGGCATCACCTGACTGAATTAAACAGAGACATCAAAAGAACCTGTCAAATTCAATGTGACCAGACGGCGAGTGGAAGTCAGAGAAGCACCGAGGCAAAGCAAAGACTCCGGCTGCTGCTGTGGCAGATTTAAAAGAGGACAAATCCTGCGGAGATTTTCCCCTTCAAGGGAAAAGAGGATGAAAGCGCACGGGTTCAAGCAGTCCCGAATAAGCAGGATGCCACTGTGCAAGGATGAGGCTGGGCTGGCAGGCATGTGCTGCCCAGACCATGACCAGCGTTTCTCACCTGAGGCTCTCAGACCTGCTGCACCATCAAACACAGCAGGTCCCTGCTGCACCCATGGGTCCGTGCTAGCTAATACAGGAGGCACCGATGAGGGATGCGATGTGCTCGGTGTCTTGATGGAGAGCGGAGGCAGGCAGGGACAGGTCCTGCAGGGCTCCTGGGGAGCCTATGAGGGTTTTACTGGCCAGGGTGGGCACGTGGCTTCCTCCCATTTCATTTCCAAGCAGCTCAGCACACCTCTCCAACCATAAACACACTTGCCCTTCCTGAATTGGGGCCACACTCCTATCCAACCCATCAGCCTGCAGGCAGGTTAGATATGCAGCACGAAGCTGCAGCGGATCCGTAAAGCAGACTGCCTTGATGTGAACTTACGTGCATATAAATCAAGCAGGCTCTGATACAGAAGGTTGCTATGACAGGGATACTTCAGAGTATTTCAGTTAATTAGTACTTAATTAACTTTAATGCCTTGAAAAACCCTACAAGCCATACAAGTTGGTCTGTGTGTTGTCACTCATGGGTCCCCACCTGTTTAGGCAGCTCACCCCAGCCAGTTCTTGCTTAAAGGGAAAGCTGCAAAGTGAAATGTATTATTAACTCGACCTCTATAGTCCTCTCATCGTGTCTCATGAGATGCTTTTTAATACCAAGCCTTGCAAGATGAAACGCATGGAGATGCCAGGGATGAAAGAGAGACTGCAGCATGGTGGCGTTTCAAGTGACTCCTGAGATCACTGATAGCTGGGGAAGGCTGAAGGGGCCCAGCACAATGGGGAGGGATGGCTCCGAGAGCCCAGGGCATTGCAGGGTGCTCAGTGCTTGCCCCTTCCACTGGGTTGGTGAGTGGTCCATAGGTGTCCCTGTGAGGCTGCAGGCAGGACCATGGGTGTTTGGAGATGGGCAGTATGAGCCTTTTCAGAGCACTGGCACTGACATAGGGGATGTGATGAGGATTGAGTGCTGGGTGAGGCGTCCCTACCCCATGGGAGCTGTGGGATCCTCAGAACAGGAGGATGGAGCGATCCTCCTCAATCCCTATGGCAGATCCCAGATGCCACCACCCCAGAAAAGACCCTGCAGGCAACAACCAGCAGAGAAGCCCAAGCTGGCACATGGAGGGAGAGGTCAGGAGAGCAAGGGAGACATCAAGGGAGAAGAACAAAGTCCTTCCAGCTGGAAAGCACACTGCTCATCCTCCTCTCCATAACAGCGCCCTGAGCCCCGAGGCAGCTCAGGAGCAGATCTGAATGAATACACATCCTAAGGAAAAATAAGGATAATGCCTAAAGACAGCAGCAGGAATTCCAGAAACACATCCTTGTTGATGGGAACTCCCAGATTTACAACCATATCTCCCAAGAGGTAATTCCCCAACCACATGCAGTGACCACAACACACTGGGAGAGGTGGTGAGAGGCAGGCCGTGAGGCAGGCGTGCAAACCTCACCAGCATTGCTTCAGGGCACCCCATTAGCACACATTGCTCCGCTGGCTTTATACTGAATGCAAAGAAACCAGCAACAGCTGGAGATTAAATCTGATTTTCCAGGGGAAAATATGAATAAACCAGACCATAGCTGCTGTGTGAATGAGTTTATCCTCCGTCAAACACTTGTCACTGCACTGGCATGGCCTCTGTCACCCCGCAGGGGGTAGGCGATGTTAACATGCTTGCCTCCGTTTGTTCTTCTCCCACAGCCAAGTGTCCACAGATGAAAACAGCACCGAGCGCTGCCACTGTGGCTGTGAGCTTGCAGGTGTCCAAAGCACAGAGCACAGGTATTTAATCATGGTTACTGCCAGCCAGGGATTCATTGACAGCCTGAGGACAAACCAATGCTCCGTTGGCCTCTCGCAGGCACATATCCTGCAAGCTGCCTTCCCCAAGGGCTTGTGAGCAAGCTGCTGATCAGAAGCTACAGGGCTGAGAGCGCCCTTGGTGCCCCCAAACTGGTGACCAAGCCACATGTGTCTGGCAGAATGGAGGAGCCTTCATTGTGCCCAAGGTGGGGATGCTCACGGGGCACCGGGCACTGCCTGCAGTGGGGTACCAGGCACACAACCTGCAAGTACTTGGATGAGTGGCTCCCACAAGCCAAGACGGCATCCGATGGGATTCAGACAGGATTTCCTGATGGGTGCACACCAAGAAGGGCACTCAGGGTTTGTGCCAAGACCCTTCCACCTGGGAAGGAGGACAGGCAGTGTGGGGAGAAGCAAGCACCAGAGCAAGGACTGGAGAGCTGGAAGCACCCCTGTGGGGAGGTGGCACAGAGCTAGCAGCCTGCTTGCTTGCAGGTATGAGCCCAGAAGGATCCCTCACTGGACAAAACAGGTCCTAATCCTATTTTTACACTGTGGTAGTAAATGTGCCCTACAATACCCAGTGTGACTCTTGCAGAGAGACAGACGTCGCACACAGAAAAGGACAAAACCATCCTGAGTACAGCAGCCAAATTGATACAAGGACTGGAGAGGATGACTTATGGGCAGAGAGTAAGGGAATTTAATTTCTATAGCCTAGAAAGATGATGCCTGAGGGGGAACATGATAACGCTATATAAATATCTAAAGGGCAGTTGTATGAAGAAGGGGGAAAAAAAGTGACGCATGCACCAGCCGTGGGAGTGATGTGATGGACCACAGAAGGGAACAGTTCCCAAGGGAGCACAGCGGGCTGTTAGAGCCTGGTGGGCAGAGAGCAGAACAGCGTGTCTGGAGTCTGCACGTGGTTTGCAGCCATGGACAGGGCTGGAGCAAGGAGTCTGGGAAAGGAGCAGCCTGGTATGAGCAGCAAGGGAGGTGTTCATGGCCCTCACGTGGATGGGTACCACTGCACAGGGCTCCCACATGGCTCTCAGTGGCCAGGCAGAGACAGGTCTCCCTGTGCCCTTTGCTATCCCAGCTTTACAAAGGATGCTCGAGGACCAGGGCATCCAAACCCCAAACCCCCAATTCTTTCTAGCCATTTCCATTAGGAAACCCACCCCGGCAGCCCCAGGCTGGGGTCTCTTTTTGGGTATCCTTGGGACACACGATGACGCCAACATCCCCTGGCCTGGCTGTTTGAGATCACAACCACCCAAAATGGAGACAGCAGTGAGGTACATTGATGTCTGTGTTCCTGCCTCTTTCCCTTCTCTTCCTTGCAAATTTGAGTTGTTTTCTACAATTACGCTGCTTCTTCTTCAAAAAAAGATTTTTCTCTCCGCCGTTGCCATGTGAAAAACCCACACAAACAACAGGGAAAACTGGCTACCTCTACGCAGAACCCAGCACAGCAACTGCAGAGCGACTGTCACACAGGCAGCAGCCTAAAAAAACGGGGAGAAAAATAGATTTTTCCCTTCAGCCCTTTCAGACACATGACTTGGAGACTTATTATAGTAATAGCAGGCAAAAGGGTTTTTTCTCTCAGAGGAGAGGCTGGTCTCCATTTGTTTCTTCTTTACGCCGATGATGTCCCTTCACCTATTTAAATGGGGTAGATGCTGCTTTGTTTAGAGCCAAGCAACCTCCCCAGCCTTAGGAATCCCTCAGACTTGGGTCCTTACCATGAGGGAAGCCCATGCCATGGGGTAGGGACTTTGTGAGATGCTGTTGGGTTAAACCTGCTGTTAATTGCTCTCTACCTATTACAGCAAATGTGCTTGGCTCCGAGCCTGGAGCATTCCTGGTGAACCACCAGTTTACCAAACAATGTGGTGCTGGCACCAGTGCTGTCCTCCTCCAGCCTAGAGAAGAGCCAGACGAGGTTCCATTCACATCCATCACCCTCCACACCCATGGGGTTACACAGGTGGGAGGCAGGAGCTCTGGCTAAAAATAAGCCTTTGGGATGATTGTCCTTGTTATTTGCTTATCTCCAAAGGGCTTAAAACAAGGACATGTTTGGACCTGCACACTTTCAAGTGCATCTGCAACTCCCAAGTTACTAGGAGTAGGTGAATCTGAGATGCTGACACTCCTCTGAAGCACATTGCCCTTTAATTCCTGCCCAGCCAGCTGTGGGTTGTCATGGAGACTACATCTGTCACCATTTGTTCACAGGTTATTCAAACCCAAACCAGACCTTTCCTGCTCCGGCTGTGCCCACCCCAGACTTTGCTCTCTTCTTTTATGCCAGGAAGGGGGGTGATTCCCATTGGAAGGAAGTGCTGCTGGGCAGCCAGAAGCATCTGTCTGAGCCAGCCCTCCTTCCTCCTGACCTGTGCTGGAGGGGACACAGGGAGTTTTGTACTTGAAAGGTCCTTCAGCCCTGGTGGGCTTGAAGCAGGGATGGGTATTGGCCCAAGGGCAGAGATGCCCATGCTGAAGTTATCCTGATGCACATCAACAGCTGCTCTGGATTTCCATCACTTTGCAGGAACAGACCAAAGTCATTCTGGGCTACACTAACCCCTTCCCTGTCCAAGACTTCATGCGATGGTCTCTAGATGGGTTCTCCCTACATCTCTGCATAGAGCCCAGTGACTGTGAACCACCAGCTCCTTCTGTCCTGTGCACACATCTGGCAGGATCCCCACTGAGTGCCTCAGTGTCCCTTTGGCCCCGCTGAAGCAGCTTGCAGGAGGACTGCTAATGCCACTTCACTCACTCCTGTTTGGCCTTTGGCACGCTGGGGCAGGAGGTGCTGCTGAGGCAGTGTACTCTGTGTACCACCAACCAGCTGTGGGATGACTTGATTTCCAGCAGCCAGGGAAGGGGAAAGGGCATTTCAATGCCCGGGTGAGGCAGGCAATTTATAGCCCAATGCTAAAAAGAACAACAGTGACAAAAAAGAGATAGGAGGGCAAGCGTCACTCTTCATTTAATCCTGATGGCTCTATTCTAGCAGAGCAGTGGGTAAAGCGGGCTGCAAACGTGTATGTTTCCTGCGTCCATCCTCAGACACCTTCAGCTCCGTGAATCAGAGCTGTTTCCCCTGTGCTGCCCTTGCTCTCCAGCCTCAGCACAGATCCTCTGGGGACAGAGAGCACACGAGCTCATCCCCACTGCTGCAATGAGCCCAGACCCATGCAGCATCTCTCTTGGGGGCTGTTTAAAGGCTCGCAGAGCAAAGGAGTGGAGGTTTTCAGAGCATGCTTTGGAGGGTGTAAGCTGAAATGGGAAAATGAGGCACCTTTTGGTCCGGAGCATGATCCACAGGGATCCTCAGTGGCTGAACCGAAAGCTGGACCTACAGTGTTTTTCTTGGTAGCCCATAAAGGCTTCATGGCCTCATTCTCCAGAGCCACATCACTTTCCTTTATTACTTCACTTTGATTTTAGCTCTTTCAGTTAAACTAAAAGAGAGGTGAGCTTGTTGTCTGACCTGAAAACCACCTTACTGTCCTGGAGGGTCCTGGGCCATAGACTTCAGTCAGGGCACTGCTGGGCTGCTTCTGGGCTGTTACTTCCAGTGCACATAGCACTTTGTATCACTGCAGAGCAATGGAGAAGCAAATGGGCTTAAAGAGACCCAGGGACAAAATATCCTGTATGTCTGGTCAGTGGGAACTGAGCATCGCTCAGGTGCAGACAGAGGATGGCATGTCTGAGCTGGACCAGCCTGGCACAGCACTGTGCCAGTGAGTGGGTCTAGATCAAGACCATGGAATAAGCTCCATCACTTCCCTGCAGCAGGGAATCTTGCCTTGTTCACCCTCCTCAACCCCAATAAATGCTCACACTCATGGCTCTGCAGTGGGGAGCAGAGGTGCACCCTGTACCCAGGCGAGTCCCAATTGCTCAGCCTGGGCAGAGGGACACAGCAGGTCCCACCTCCTACCCAGTGCCAAGAGGGATCTGTTCGTTTCCAGCCCTTATTTCCCTCCACGGCTGTAGGACCCCTGCCATCTGGGCACTAATCACAACACATCCTGCCCCTTTCTGTCCCCAAGCCTAGCCCAGACCTCGCTGTTTACAGAGGCTGAGCAAAGCTGAGCACAGAGAAGGGAGTGGGAAACGTGGGCAGGCATTAGCAGAGCTGTGGCCGGGAGGGTCTGTTTGAACATCTGATTAGATGGCAGCCAACCTCCTGAATGGCAAAGCTACAGCCCTGTCTCCCCCTCGAGACATGGGGCCGTGCCTGGGTTGCTGTCTGATTCTGATCTACATAATTCATCATAATCCTTCAAACTGACTCAAGCAACGAGGTTCATTGCACAGCTCACTGGATTTAATCCACCACTCCAGCGGTGCTAACGAAGCTAATGGCATAGGCAGAGAAGGAACACATGCATAGCTAGGAGGCAGAGATAAAGCACTAATCCGACCATATGCTTTCAACCCTCTTTACTCTCCCACCCTCACCCCAGTGCCCTTTTGCAGCACTGGGGACACCAAAACCAGTGGGAGGAAGGAGAAGGGAGGAAACTGTTCCCTGTCATGGGTGGCTGTGGGTGCCTGCACCTCTGTGCACACCTTTGGGTTGGAGCCGTGGGCAGGGAAGGACACCAGGTGGGGACTGGGATTCTGGATGAGGGCACAGAACAGCTCCTGCTTAGAGACACAGCATCTGGTCTCATGTTTAGGTAGAGTCCATCTACCCCAACCTAACACAGGCTGACGTGGCCCCAAACCTTGTGTGTGTGCAGCATCCCAGTAACACCCTCCCACCTGCCTGGCACTGCCCCTTGCTGTCAGTAGCAGTGACATTCACCTGGGGTGAATGCTCCCCTCTACATCACCCATGGCTTCAAGCCAAGGGAGCAAGGGGCAGCTGCAGGCAGAGGTTGGAAAGAGCTCACCTATTTGGGGAGAGCAGGATGGAGACGAGCCCGCCAGCCTGCTGGGGCTCCCGATGCACATTCCCACATGGGAGGGACAAGCAACACCCACTTTTCTGTCAGTTTTCAGCTGTGGAGCTGGACTTCATTACAGCAGCCAGCACAGGGATGCCATGCACGGCATTGCTCCCTGCTGGGGCATCACCACTGACCTTCAGGTGCAACGGGAGAGGGAAAGCAGGGAACACACTAAATGCCCCACCACAGTCTGGGCAGGGCAATGGGTGGGAGGAAGGCAAAGAGCTTGGAAGAGGATAAAGCGTTCTGTTGGTGAGCAAGGGATGGGGATTGCCCTATCTCTGCCGGGATGCTGTCGGGATGAACCCAAGCATCCACAGTTCCTTCTGCCTCCGTGCTGGGAGGAAAGCAGCTCGGCAGAGCCAGGCACACGGCTACCAGCCCTATGGGATCAGCCCGCTCCACTTGAGCACTGCTGAAACGGGGCTTGAACCATCAGCCAGGAACCAAATCACTCCAGACCTTCACCCCTCGGAGCCCAGCCGCTGCCTGCACCAAGCCGGCCACAGGAATCAATCCCTGCCACTGCTGCCTTTGGGATGTGTCAGCAGAGAAAGGTGCTCTGCAGAGGCAAAGGCACTCAGAGCCCAAATTAGCTGCACTGGGCTCAATCTGAGATTTTGACAGCGGATGCCAAATTTATTTCCAAACGCACTCTGGAAATGTCACCGTGCTGGTCGGAAGGAACCGGGTACATGCTCCCTTTTAAATAGAACCAAGCATATGGGAGGAGGATGATTAGATTGCTTCCAAGCTGCCAAATTTCTTTGCTGCAGCTAAAATCCTTCCCCAAAACGTCCCAACCCACAGTGTTTCTGAGCACTGAAGTCTGTGCCGAGACTTTTCCATTGACAGTTGTGCTCCGAGCAAGAAAACACATCCCTCAGTGTGGTCCTGGCTCTCGAGAGGCTGGGGTCTCCTGCCTCCCCTGGCAAGCCGGAGCAGCTCCTCCCCTCCTGTACCCTATGCTGGGGAAGGGGCAGAGTTTCCTTCTCAGAGCATCCACTCTCCTCAATGCAGCACCCACCTGATGAGGGCAGAGCCTCTCAAGGAGGAGCCATTTCCCTGCTGGAGGCTGGGTGGCATCCCCCTTATCGCAGCCATGCAGCCCCCGCTGCACTGAGCCCCCCCATCCTTAGATGCCCTCTTCCCAGCTCCCCCAGGAACCCAACACATCCCAACACAGAGCAGCAACAGCAGCCCAGCAGCCATCTGCAAGCCAAGAGGAGAGCAGCAAGAGCCCCCTAAACTCCTGGGAGATAACTCCTGGGCTTTCATGTGTGGTTTGCTCCCTTCAGTGCCTTCGGCAGCTGGCACTGCAGTGCTCCCAGGCACTGGCACTGGGTCTCCTCCAAGCCATGCTCTGGCTATTCAAGCTCCCAGCTCAGTGTGACAGTGTGGGACAGAGAAGTGCTCCTTCCGCTCCCACTGCCCAGGTATGGGATTGAAGCCCTGCTTTCAGCTGGGTCGCAGGGGATGAGGGTGGGAGGAGAGACGGGGATGTGCTCTGGGGATTGTTAGTCAGCGCTGCAGAAGTGTTGTGGGCTCCTGGAGCCAAGCACTGCAGCCCTTCCCTGCAGATCATCCCCAGGGTCATGATCGGTTCAGTGTAAGCCACCACAGCCCACCTTCGCCAGGCTGGAGGCAAAGCAGTGATGTCCTTCACTGCATCCCCACGGAAGGAATGACCTTGGGATCACCCAAACCTTTCCTGCCCCACTGAGAGACTGGGAAGGGCATAAATAGAAGGAAGGGGGTTTCCTTCTCTCCGTAGCTGACGCTAAAGCTTCCCCATGGAGCAGAGAACACAGTGGCCTTCCCAGGAGAGGACATGTGCGCAGCACCGGTTTCTAAACCTGGATGATGTCCCCTCCTACTGAACCTCATTGAATTCCAGCCAGCCCAGCATGGGGACAGCCAAGGCGAAGCACACACTGTCCCTTCCAAACCACCCATCCTCAGCTTCCCAGCAAGAAAGCAAAGTATGCCCAGACCTGAGGGGACCAAGCAGTGTCCTGCCTCCTGCTGCGGGACTAACCTGCGACACCTCAGCATCCTCCAGGCCCTCTCATTGCCATAGCATCCACCCAATCTCTCTAGTTACACATGCATCACCGACACAAAACTCTCACTGCCTTACATCTGCTCTGCCTCCCCTGTAGTGTTTTCCATGCCCAGGACTCACAGTGAAGCCACCAGTCCTGTCCCTGCTCAGCAGATGGGGAAAATAAAGCATGTTGCAATGAGACATCAAGCCCCAAAGCAGCTGGGAGCAGAGCATCACCTTCTCCATGGTCCCTGGGCAGTGCCTGAGCCTCTGAGGCTCCCTGTCTGAGTGGGTCCCAGAGGGAGGAAAGCCCAACCGCCAGGCTCAGGGTCCCAGAGCCAGGAGCTGCCCCAGAACATGGTGCGAGGCACTGAGCCCAGAGGGCCCAAGCAGTTAAAGCAAAGTGGCACAGCTGCTCCCAGCTCTGCTCTCAGCCCACACGCTGCTGAGTGGCGGGTGGGAGGTTTTTCTCTGCATTGCAAATCCCTTCTTATTTGAGTGCTGCAGTGCTGCTTGGAAGGAAAACAAGCACTCTGGAAAGCGAAAGGGGTCCAGAGCAGCACTGGCACCTTCTCCTGCCCAAGGCAGGTTCTGGAACTGGCCCTGGGGGAGCTTGGCTCTGTAGATACAGCTAAAGCTTCCCTAGGAGATGCTCTGGCTGGAAGCAGCATCCATCCATTCCCATTCTCCTGTGCTTGTCGCTGGCAAACCCAGCCCCAGCTGAGCTCTCTTCAAACCTGGGAGGCAGAGGGAAGAAGGCTTCCAGGTCTGCGGAGGCTGCCTGGCAGCAGAACAAGAGCTGTGAGAAAGGGTGGGAGCAAAGTGCTCCCGGCGCGTGGCTGCAGCCCCTTTGCAGCGTGGGCCAGAGCACTGCTGGGGGTGTGAGTGCCAGGCAGATGCACAGGCAGTGCAGCAGCATCCCTGTGCTTCCTGTGCGGCCCCTCTGCTGGACCAGCACCCAGGGTGGGAGAAAACTGTTCCCTTTCTAGCACATGGTGCTGGGAGCTGCTCACATCTGCCTGGGCTGTGCTCTGAGCCCCTGGGAATGTGGCTGCTCCTTTCCCAAGGGAGTGATTTCATGCTGCCAGCTGTTTGGGTTGTTCATGGTCCCAACCTATAGGTGCATCTCCACACATGCACATCTCCAACACGCAGGACCTGCCTCACACACCCAACAGCCAGCTCTCTTGCCAGGCACACAGTGCTGCTGAGCTATGGGTAATCCACAGCAAAGCACCACGTGTTTCCAGGTGCACAAGCTCCTCCATCACCAAGTATTTAGGAGCCACCTTACTCAATATTTGCCACCACTGTACAGGGAGAGAGAACTTGGTTTTGTGCTACTTAGCGCAGATGGTCAGGGACTGATGGAGTGTGGAAGTCCAGGGATAGGGTCTGCAGGGTCCTTTACAGGCCTTTTGGGGGGTTCAGCCCCTTGGTGAAGAAGGGAACAGGAGCACCGTGGAGCTGAGATTCAGTAAATGTGTAGGGGGGTTTCTATAGAGAGCCCATTTACACCAGGGAGCCTTTCACGAGGAAGGCATGCTGCCTTTAAAAGACACGACTCTTCCTCCTTCCATTCCCTTGGAAACCAAGCAAATGGGGATGCAGAGAGGGAGGTGATGCTCTTAGGAGGGCTCTTACTAAGGAACAGAAAATGCTGCACCTTTGGTTCAGTCCACTTGTTCCTAATGGGAGTGTTCATGCTGATGGAACTGTAGGAGGAGAAAGGAAAGAAACAAAACAGAAGCCCCTAAGAATAAGGGACAGCAGTCCCCAGCAGCAGGGGGGTGTGCAGGGTCAGGAGCTGCCAGACTCATCTGGCCTTGGCCAAGCTGGCCCTGCAGGTCTGGCTCTGCAGTCAGTCAGTCCCACCTCCCCACCGCAGCATCCTCCTCTTCACCTCTGTGAATGTATTCAGCTCGACTGTTCAGAGCAGCCATCCACTCATCCGTCCATTTATCCATCCACTTGGCCATCTGCCCCTCCATAGTTTTATCTGCACACAGCCCAGATCCATCAGCTGGCTGGATTGCTGTTTATCAAGGAAGGTAGCCAGGCAACTGTTAGGAACTCCATGTATTAGCTCCTGTACGTGTCTGTGGGTTTCTCTACAGGGAAGAAGGTGTACTCTACTTCTGTGCCAGCCAGAAGGTGGATGGGCACTGACACTGCTTTGAGCATGTGTGGCCTGGGGCAACAGACACCAAGCCTTAAAATCCATCCTCTGCCTTTATCCAGGCTCTAAGCTCACCAGCTCCCAGAAGGAGCTTGGGCTTCAGCAAAACCCAGAACAATCCCACAAGCTCATCACCTGCAAGTCAGGTTTCATGGCTCCATGTTGTTCATGGTGCCCTGTGCTAGTGATGTCCAGGTTGAGCATAGCTCAGAGCATCCTTCCCTCACCCCTACAGAAACATCACTGCCCCGCGCTGTGCCAATGCTTTGGGAAAGGCAGGTTCTCAGCCACGCTTGGTTACAGAAGTGCTCAGGGAATACATTCCTGTCTCAGGAGGAAACATAGAGTGTATGGGCCAGATGTTGGGCTGAACAGTGTCAATAGCTGCCTTCCCATCCTCTTCCATCACCTCCATCTGTAATCAAAGAAGACTTTGGGAGCGGGGCCCTTGATTTCCCAAACAGGCTGGATCCTGACTTTGACCCAAGCCCTGGGATTGTCCTGCTCCCGTTTACTGGCAATACATTTGAGCTCTTGATTTCTCACAGTCTATAGGCAGTAGGAGGATCACCACGATACAGCCAGACTCGGGTGGAAGGGGTTGTTTTGGTTCCAGATTCCCTGGGCAGAAATGCAAATGCAGACCAGAGCCCTGATGAGACATGAGAGAGACAAGCGCTCACACCTGCATTTCCTGGTGCTTTCAAGAAGGGTTATTAAAGCAGAAGCCCTGACGACTGACAAGAACCAAGTCCCCTTCCTGAAGACACGTTTCACTGAGCACCACACATCCCACCGCTGTGTTCTGCTCCTCCAATGTGTCCTCCCCAGTGGGAAGGGCAGCTCTCACTGCAGGGAGATGCCCACAGCTCCTCCCTCCTTAGCATCACTGAATCATCCCCCTTCATGCCAACCCACTGCCTGGCCACACTACAAAGGATGCAGGAAGCCAACCCAGCAGTGCAGCTATGCATGCCCACAGCCAGGCTGTATTGAGCTCTGCCATCCTGGCACATCACCGCTACATGTGGCACCCCACTCACACACAACGCAGCATCTCCCAATGCCACCTTGGAGTTCACCACCATAGCAGCACAGGGGGGATCTTCCAGGCACCCAAGCAGGGCAGGAGCATATCCTGTGCACACATCCTTAGCCCTGACCATTGAGCCTCACAGGAACATGAGCAAGCATCTCACACCCAGGTCAGAGAGGAAGAAGCCAGTCTGCCTCTGCCTCCATGGCACAGTGTCCCCAGTGAGCCAGGCTTGAGCAGTGGCTTGTGCCCCCCTGCCCCGCTGCCAGCAGGACACAGGAGTTCAAGCTGCAGTTCCCCCCTCTCAAGCACCCCTGCTGTGCCAGAGGACCTGGCACATGGCTCTTGCCTCCCAGCACTTCCAAGGCAGCGATGTGGAAGTTGGCATCAGCACTGCGATTCACCTTCCAATTTCCAAGGAGCTCCTGCGTGCCAACAGACTGCCAGGGGGGACCATTCCTCCCCATCACCTCTCTGCTCAGGAGCTACAAAGAGGCTGTGAGGCACAGAGGAGGGAGCCTGGGCACACGCAGGCTGGAGGTGTATGTGGATTTTTATCCTCACCCTTTCCTTGCAAAATAGAGAAGGGAAAATAAAAGGGAGAGAAAAACCAGCCAAATCCATAGCAAACCCAACAACCCAATTTCTATCCTAATGAATAAATGAAATGCATCCCAAGAGGTAATTAAGTGCTTCAAACCAAACATGTGTTACCTCCATAAAGCAAAACCCAGAGAGAAATCAAGCCACTGCAGTTAAGGGAGAGGCAGATGGGTGCTTGCTGGGCAGTGGGGCAGCAGGAAGGGCAGCCAGGCCTGATGCTCTCACTGTGGTGTGCAGGTTCCATGGCAGAGGGGCAATCCCACAGTGTGGAGGCCTCCCAACACCCGGGAGTGTTCCCAGTGTTCTCCTACCCTAAGGACATCACTGTCCCCTGTGCAACTATCAACCTTTGTGACCATTTGCTCTCAGGTCTCCCTTCCCAAGTCAGGCACCAGCTTTGTCTCACCCATCCTCCTGGGTGGAACATCCAGGAAATCCTCAAGCCCATCTGATTTCATTTCCTTCTGCCCCTGTCCTTGGCAGTGGTGGGAGCTGCATGGAGCATCGCTGGGTCTCAGTCCTCACTAACCCATGTGCTCAGCTTGCGTTGGTAGCGTTTGCTGTTCGTGCATGTGCTGCTCAGGAGAAGGCTGGAGAAGGTCTTTTCTGCAGTGCAGAAGGGGATGAGATTGTGGATGTGCATGACCTCGACCCTCAGTCCAAGACAGTAGCTGTCCCAGGTGCACATCCCATCCACCCATGTGTGTATACTCAACCTCCATGCCTATCCCCATGGGTTTGACTGAGCTGCTGATGGAGCCAGTGTCACATCCTGGTACACGGCAGGAGATCTTTCCTGACATGGGGAAGGCATATGGTTTATTCCTCCATAGGTTTGCCCTGCTTATTCACCACCTCTCAAGTGTCTGCTGCTTTCAAAACCAGTTCCTTCCCAGTGGACCTTAGCATCTGTAGCAACACTGATTTAATCCAGAGCCTTGCCCTTTGCACAAGCTCATCTCCCTCCTTGGAGGAGAAATGTAGGTTCTCCATGTGCTTGAGAGGGCTGCAGCTGTACCCTGCAGAAGCATCCTCCTCCAGCTTGCTGAAGGGGGTCAAGCATCTGCATCCTCCTCTTACCCACCCAGCCCACAGCAAGTTGGGGACCCTGCCCAGCATCACAGCATCACCCAGAGCAGACACCACCACAGCTCTCCCCAGCCTCAGACACATCTGTAACAGAGTCCTCCAGCCACCCTCTGCCCCAGGAGACTGGGGCCATGCCAGCACCTTGTATCAGCTCTCCAGTGCACCCCAACAGCCCGCCATGTGCCCATACCCTGCCAGCATTACTGTGGGTATTTAGAGTCACAGGATGGTTTGGGTTGGAAAGAATCTTAAGATCACCCATTTGCAACCCCCTGCCATGGGCAGGGATGCCTCACACCAGACCGTGTCACCCAAAGCTCTGTACTTCACCTTTGCTGCTGCTCAGTGCTCAGGCTCGTTGCCTCTCTCAGCACCCTGAGAGAGGAGAAGCCCAGAGCCTCCCAGCACCCACAGGCTCCCCTGGCCTTTCTCCCCAAGGAAACCCCCTGGATGAGGCCCGGGATCCCTGCCTCAGGCCCTGCTGGAGCACTCACAGTCCGGACGCTGCTCTCCGCAGTGACTCCTCTGCTGTCATTCGCGAGCTGGGGGCCGGTGGTGGTCCATGCGCTGGCTGCGGGCTGGGCAGAGCCAGGCAGCAGCACTGTGGCCGTGCTCAGCAGGCTCCTTGGGCTGCGGAGGCAAAGACAAGTGTGAGTGCAGGAGGCATGGGGTAGCCCCAGTCGTCCTCCCCCAGTGCTGGAGGCACCCAGGCCCCAGATGTGTCACCACCTCTCGGGTTCAGAGCATCCCCGTATCCAGCATCTCCCACAGGCACATGTCTGCACCAGCCCTCCCTGGCTCCCCATGTGCTCCTGCCTTCCCTAGGAGCACACCAACAGGAGCTGACCCACAGGATGCCCATCAGAAGAACGGGGAGAGCCCTCACAGGGAGCCACCCATCCAGACAGCAGTGGGCTCAGCTCCCCAGTCCCTCAGCAAACCAAGAGGCAGGGGCAAAGACGGAACTCAGCAGGGATCCAAGTCCATCCCTGGCTCCTCCAACCCTGCTCCAAGCATGACCATGGACTCCCGAGCTCATGAGGAGCAACCAATGCACCATGAACGGGTGGCAGTCACACTGCTGAGGTCAAATCCCCAGATGTCACCCAAACCCCTGCTGGGGTCTTGTTGCAATGGACAGCGCTGTTCCCCTGACTCCAGGGGCTCCATGGACTAAAGGCTTGGGTACAGCTTGATGAGGGTGCCCAGGAAGCTTAACATACTCCAGCATGGTGAGGAACTCACCCTGATCCAAAGCAGACCTTTTGCCTTATGGCTGTTGGTGTATGTGGGACATCACGCAGCTGTTCAGAGGAGAAATGGGGTTCAAGCCAAAACAGTCAGATGTGCCACCAAGCTAAAGAACAGGGCACCTTCCCACTGCTTCCAGTCAGTGCATCTCACTGTGCCAGTGACACGCACATCTGTCCTCCCCGTGCACTTTGAAAAGAGCAGCTTACACTCAGATCAGATTAGAGGAAGAAAACTGCATTGCAAATAAATCCAGGGAGGGAACTGACTGCCTGGGCTTTAATCTGAGGGGAGCCTTCAAGATAAGAGCATTAAGAAGTGAGGATAAAGCAGTCCTGGTGCAGGAACAGTCTAAGCACAGCAGGGATGGCTATGGTGTGTCCTGGCACCCAAGGGCAGCTCAGCACATTCCTTCAAGCATGACCTGTCCTTCCAACCCCAACCGTGCCCAATGGATGGGACAGGACCTCAAAGCACACACAACTTGGTATGGGTTCTTGTGCACTCAGCTGGCGGAGCCCTGGCTCAGTGCACAGCTTCATGGTGCTCCTGAGATGAATGGAGACAGCCCCGCAGGTTGGTGTAAGTAATTGAGGAGAGAACGTTTGTAAGGCAGGAAACAGCTGGATTAAAAAGGTGAAGCCCAAAAGGCAAATGAAAAGAGAATAATTGATGATGGATGGGAGAGCGGTCCCTGAGCCCAGTGTTTCCCTGGGTATGCTGTTGAACAGCAGCAAGACAAGAAGAGCTGAGATCAAAGCATTGAAAGAGCCTGAGCAGCCATGGGGGCTTGCAGGACCTATTGCAGTTGCAAGGGCACAGTGAGCTGCTGAGCTCCCAGCTTCTCAGTCTTGGTTCTGGTCCTGCAGCCCATACCTGCTCTGCTGACCAGCATTAAGGGCACTGCTGCAGAGGCTCAGCATGTGGAGGTCTGCAGGGTGACCATTACTGTGGGTCCAGCACAGCCCCTCCTGTGCATCTTCTGCTGCACCATGTCCTGTGCTGGCCCTACCTCTGCACAGCAGAAATCCCCAAACATCTGATGCGTTCTTCTTGAGGGCGTTTGGAGAGACCTCACAGAGCACACTATAAAGGTCACTGCTGCAGTTTGCTGTGTCAGTTGCTGCAGGTCAGACAGCTTGCTTGGCAAGGGGGGGAAAGACCATATTGAGCTCATAAGACAGAAGAGCTCAAAACTCCTGTTTCTGCGCTAGGTGCTAAGCAGGTACTGACCACCCCTGCAAAGACAGGGGCTGTGAGCACCAGGGGCTGTGGTACCCTGCGAGCCTCAGGGTAAGTCCCATCCATGGTGCACACCACCTGGCACAGCCCAGGATCCAGTCTCCCCGCACTCAGCTTCCCTTTTCCTCAGGATCAAGGCAGTCTCCAATAGGTTTCAATTCTCGCTCCCTCAGTCCCAAACACTAACCAGAGCCTATTCCTCTAAAACACAGCTGGCACTGGGAGCAGATGTGACTGCCCCATCCCAACCAGGTCACCTGCTACAAAGCAAAGCACAAAGCCCTGCTTGCTTTTCCTTATAGAGCTTTGTTCCAGTGTCCTGGACAACCCCCATATTCACAAGACCCCAAGGCAAGCTCAGAAGCATTTCCCAGTGGCAGGAGCTTTCCCAGACTGCAGAGTGCAAACAGAAAGATTCATCCCAGCCCCATCATTTCCCCATGGACTGAGGACAGTGGCATAAGCCTTGCCCAGGATTGCCCACATGCAACACAGAGAGGGGTTGTATTGCCCCTGCTGTTAATGCTCCATCACACCACAGATCCTACTATTGTACAACACCAATAAAAAGACCTTCCCTGGTGTGTCTGACGAGCCTTACATAGAATCATAGAATAGTTAGGGTTGGAAAGGACCTTAAGATCATCCAGTTCCAACCCCCCTGCCATGGGCAGGGACACCTCGCTCTAAACCATATTACCCAAGGCCTCGTCCAACCTGGCCTTGAACACTGCCAGGGATGGAGCATTCACAACCTCCTTGGGCACCCATTCCAGTGCCTCACTACCCTCACAGGAAAGAATTTCCTCCTTAGATCCAATCTAAACTTCCCCTGTTTAAGTTTGAACCCATTACCCCTTGTCCTACCACTAATGAAGAGTCCATCCTTGCAACCAGGTATTATGAGGCACAAAGGGGTAATGACTTGCCAAAGATCACAGGGAACCAGGAGAACACCCAAGGATGGAGCTTGTATGCCCTAAAGCCCAGACTCCTGGCCTCCTTATCCATCACGCAAGCAGACTGAGAGCCAGAGCAGCCCCAAGAGCATCCATCTCAGAGGGATGAAGCAAGATGGTACTTGGTCTATGCAGCACCATTCCCTGAGGAAACTCCTGTTTACCATCAGCACCCTCTGGGCAGCAAGATGGACACATCAGGCCATAATGCAGCCTTTGAGGAGAGCTGCCAGGATCACTGAAATCACACACAAAGGACTTAAAATCCATGCTGGAATAGTAGTGCCAGAGTCCAGCACACAAATACAGCAGGACCCATGCTTGGGAACACTGGTGCTGGGGTCTGAGCAACCAGCTCCTTCCTTCCTTCCCCCAGTCCCAGTACTGCAGAGGGAATAAGTTCTCCCAAAGAGAGGCATTGCCTTTCCCTTCATGGGTCAGGCTGGATTTGGGTGTTAATAAGCTGGAAAGGACGGGGAAGATGGATTTCAGCAGTTCTTCAACTCCAGAGGTACTTCAGCGAAGTAAATACCCCATAAAATGCTCATCCAGCAGTTATATTGTAGTGCACAGGTTCATTCACCTCTGTTCCCAGCGCTCTCCTTCGAGATGAGGAATAACCGTTCACACTGCTGAGGTTTATGATGGAAGCACACAGCAAATCCTGGGTCACTGCCAGGGAGGTTCCGGGGATGCAAAGCAATGGGGCAGCAAGAGGGAGAAACCCAGCGCTGTGTGATGCTCCATCCCCAGAGCTCCATCCCAAGGCCGTGACCAGCATCCCCAGGAGCACCGCGGTCCATGGCATGGGGAAGGTGTGTCCAAGGGCTGCTGCAAGCTCCTGCTGTGGGGCACTGCCATTGCCAGCCTGTTCCCTCCATCTGCTGAACCCAGCACGTCTATTTTTGTGTTTCCAAGTTTGATGGGATCGACCCTTCCACTTGGATCTAATGAGAGCGCTGAGCTGAAACAAACACAATCTGTCCGTGGAGGGCTAGGGAAGGATGGCTGGGGGCACTGCAGAGGCACCATGGGGAGCTTGCGGTACCCTCATGCACAACCAAGAGAGGTTTGGTAGGCAGCAGAGCCCATCCATCTCCTCACACATCTGTCCATGCTCCAGGGGCTGAATACCTGAGCATGGAGCAGTACCTCCAGAGAGAAGAGCATCCTCCTCAGACCCTGATCTGGGCATGTCTCTGCTGTTCCCTTCTTTTCCTTACCCATTTCCAGTGCTGCTTGACCGTCTTTCCAGCTAATTACGCCTTGGTGCTGTGGGCATCAGCCACGTGGCAGCCAGCATCTGCCCTGGCTCCCAGGAACGACCTTGGCTGCTCAGAGGACAGCGAGAGCCTTTTTGCCTTCCAGGCTTCCCCTGAGACAGACAAGAACCCTTCAGTACATGCGCATCCCTGCGGTTTGCTCTTCTCCAGTTGCAAGTTCATCTGCACCAGTTCTGGAGGCACCGAGCACATCAGGACAGGTCACCTCCACAAGGACCCTCCAGCACCGACTCCCTGCAGACACTCCCCAGTAGGATTTAGCACCAGTCTCAGGCTTGGGAGCTTTTCTCCAGCCTGTTTTTCATCCCCAGTTTCATGGCAGTAAATCCCTGAGGCAGGCTGGTTTGCATTCCTGCGGTGTATGTGCAGTGGAGAGGGGAGCTCGGCTGCACTCTTTTGTTGTGAAAAGCCTCAGGGAAGAGCAAGGGCTGCATGCGGGATCCTTTAGGAAGCAAACTGGCTGGGTGGCATCACTGCCGCTGTCCCACTGTGCTTTGTCCACTGGGAGGAGAGAGAAGGAGCAGAAAGGAGGTGGGTCAGCAGAAGACGCTGTCCACAGCAGGAACAACAGCCCTCAGAGCATCCAACCTCGCACAGATGGAAAGCCCAGGAGCCGGTGGCTGGGACCCCATTGGGGTGGGAAGCGCGCTGTCATCTGGCGAGCTGTGGGTGCTGCTCAGGCAGCATCTGGCAGGCTGGAGGCAGGACAGGCTCCTCGGGGTGCCCATCTGCCTGTAGCAGCTCAGCCAAGGCTGCCCCGCAGGGCAGCTCCACACAAGGAGAGGGCTCAGTGCATGGGGATGTGATCATCTGCTCCCATGGGATGGGAGCTGAGCTCCTCCGGGAGCCGAGCCGGTGGCACACGCTGAGGTCCCCATGCTGTGGGTAAGGCGGCCGTGTTGGCTTAACCTTGAGCCTCGCTGCGATAAAGCTGTGTGTGCGGATAGATTTCCTTTTGTCTCCTCCCCAAACAAAATCCCCAAACTCCCTCCAGCCATCACATTTGCAGATCCTTTTTCCTTAAAATAATAACGAAGTCCATGCTGTGAGAGGCTCGCTCCTGCCCTGCTTTAATAAAGGGGGAAGATTAAAAGACAAGGAGATTTGCTTTTGCAGGGCCTCAGTCGCTCCCACTTCTGTGCTCTCTGTCCTTATTTCTCATCCTCCTTTCCAGGAGCTGCCTGTAACCCTCTGATAATAACCTCTTCTCTCCCAAAAGCAGGCAGTGTCCTTTCTTGCCTGCACAGCCAGGGAAATGTCACACTTCCCCTTTGATGTCAGGATAATGTATAGATGTAACATCATGTGTGTATGTGACAAACGCAAACAGCCAGCTCTCTGTCCCAGATTTGGTAATTTAGGGAGAAAAAGGAAAAGCTAGGGGAAAAAAACACTTTAAAGTGAATTCCCCCCATCCATCACACACACACAGAGCTGCCTCTGCCCTCCCTGGGGGCTGGGACCCCCCCATGGCCAGGGATGTCCAAGGTCCTGCTGATACCAAAGGTCCTGCGCATCCAAGCACTAGGGCCAATCGTGACAGGTCTCTGTGCCCAGAGGACACCTCTCAGCCCAGTGAGGTGATGGGGCAGCCAAGAACCACCCTGTTACAGCAGAACAAGTAGCTCAAACCCCGCGGTGCTGTCAAAAGCACTTTGGAGGATGGATTTGCAGAAACCGCATCCACAGCAATGCAGGTGCTGGGGGTGCCCCACTGAAACCCACGTCCGTGTGGAGCTGAGCCTGCCAGCAGCAGCCCTTCTCCAGCCCCTGCTACAGGCTTACAGGAGCCTGTGAAGCACCCAGAAACTCTTCCCTCTGACCAAAGAGGCGTTTCTCTGGTTCACCTGAGCTGGGGCATGATGGTTATGATGGAGGATGAGCCCCTTCCATGCACTGCAAGTGTGGACGCATCACCCCTCCAGCTACTGCTGCCCTGGGTCCATCCTCCAGAACTGCAGCCCCAGGGGTCGAGCCCTGACCCCTCCAGCCTTCACAGCCACCCCAGGGTCCCCAGGCAAGAGCCAGACCCATGCATGCTGAGAGCACATGAAGGGAATGAGCTCTGATCCGACCGATGCTGTGATTTACATCTACCCCAGTGCAGTGCTGCAGTCAGGGGAGTGAAGTGCTGCCTTGTGCTGGGCTTGTGCTGGGTTGGCCTCTGGTTTGCCTACACCAGGCACTGAGCACTAGGGGCCACCAAACCCTCCCTGGCGAGCGTGACAAGCGTGGCAGGTTGGAGGCTGAAGCCCACGGCAGTGCTGACAGCCTTCTTGTCATTACCTGCAAGCACTTGCTCACCCCAGCTTCGTGATTCACTGTTGGTGGCACAGCGCGGAGATGGGGTAGAGCTGAGGGAAGCTCGTCTGCTGCAGGAGGATCAGGACTGGGCAGATGAGGGGCTCCTGTGCCCATCACCAACCTGGCTGTGGCCAGGATGTGAGCTCCTGTGGTCAGCACACACCAAAGGGGATGCTTCACTCGGTGCATGACCATACAGGCAGCTTGGCGTGCTGGTGGGACATGATCTCTTCTAGAAAGCCAGAGCCTGTCCCTCCTTGGATCCAGGCTGTGATAGTGCACAGAGGTCCTGCGCTGTGTGGTGACCCTGTTCACATGCTTTGCTCCTTGCAGTCTCCTCATAGCCAGGCCTGGCTCGGAGCTTGTGTTCCAGGAGCCTCTTGTTCCTCCCCAAACAGACTCCTAACTTTGGGTAAAACCAGGGACCACAGTGAGGGCAGCTCCTGAGGCTTCCCAGCTCCCTGCTCCAGCCATGATGCCCCCTCCACCCCATGACACCTCCTCCTGCTCCTCAGGGGACTGGATGGCTCTCCCCACCCTCACCATGGATGTGTGGGAAGCTGCCTTGGGGTTTGCAGAATGAGCGCCAGAACCAGCGTGTGGGGTTTCTGAAGCCTCTACATGTGTCATGCTCCATCTCTGATGAGAAATCACTTGCTTTCTCCTGTTACCTCTGGTTCTGGTGCAGACCTTCAGCACCAGAGGAGCTGCGGGGAGCTGAGACTGGGGTAAGTTGATGCCTCCTTATCCATGTTGCTCACCTGCCCATTCTGAATGCCCCAGAGCACTGTCCCATTGAACAGGGATCTGGGAGAGAGGTGGAGTTTATCTAAGCCGGAATCACTAAGAGCTCTGGAACTCAGCTCCGTCATTAGCTGGTGAGTAAAGCACACTCAGTGAGTCACCAGTGCCATTATAAACACTTGCTTCTGAAGGCTGTAGAAATGCAGTAGCAAAGGGGTGTTCCTTGAAGGCACTGCTTGTGGCTGCTTCCTTCCATCAAGATCTCTGACCTGGGACGGCTCTGTCCCCCCAGCCTGCCCCCCCAAGGCTGTGCCCCCCAGAGCCAGGCTTTCGATGCCACGGTTGACAACACAACCACGACCCTTCCCATGCTTTGTGGCTGCACCTCTATTAAGCCATTTATAAAGGTTAATGTGAGTGGGACAGAGATGCTTTCCACAGTTTAATTGATGCTAAAGACACCAGCAAGGGGCTGCTCAGTGCCATCCATAATGTGGTGAGGGTTGCATGACCCTCTCCTTGGTCTCATCAGCCTGCACAAATCACTGATGCTGCCTGTCATTGCTGTTAATAAATCTATGAGCTTCCTATGGACCTCAACACCCGTCATCACCCTGGGCCTGCAGGTCTGCCTGCTGCCCTTCTCCCCACTCCACACCGCAAATGCCTTCCCCTCCAAGGCTCTTTGGGCATGCAGGGAAGCTGCTATGAGCTCTCTATGAGCCTCCACCTCCATCCCTACCCTCTGCCTTGCTCCCTAAAGCATAGCTTCATCTGTCCAAGAGCCAACATGGAGATGCTGACACTTGGGATAGGCTTTGGCAGTCACACCAACCTTGTGCCTCACATGCTGTGGGCTGTTGATGACCATCAGTCCAGCCCATCTCCATGCTGACCTCCTCTCCCTGCCCATCTGTCTTCAGTCCTGCTCACTGCCTTGCCTTCTGTGCACCTCCCACCTCCTATCTTCATTTCCTCCTCTTTGCATCTTATTTTTCCACTTGTTGGCTTTTTTAACCCCTTCTGCTCCCAGAACTCATTTTATCCTCAGCCTTGACAGTGCGAACACTGGCTCACCTCAGACCAGACCCACATCAGGATGGGTTTGCCCTGGGGAGCTTCCCCAAGCCCAGTCCATCACAACTCCAGCATGCCCCTACCCAGCTGGCTCGCCAGCAATGCAAAGGGCTCCGTCTCCCATCGGCAATGCCACCCTGCCACCTCCACCACCCTGGAGACGAGCAGGAGCCCGCCTGCTGATGGGGCTGCCATGCTGATGCTTTTACACTTGGCATCACGGAGAGAAATGAAAATGCTAAAACTCAGGAGAAGGAAGATGAGAAGTGCATTGGACCAAAGAGACAGGCAGAGGACCCTGCAGGAATCCCTTCTGCCTGGACGCCTTGCTGGCCGGGGCACGCTCTGCTCCGTGCTGCCATTCCCTGTGTCCTGCCCAGGCTCCAGGGCTAGACACTAAGATCTTCCTATTCAAAAGGATTACAAATTACTGTCTGATCCACTAATTAGGAAGGGAAGATGAGTGTGCTTCTGACAGCGATGTTTAGCAGCCATTTAGAAATTGCTCTGAAGGCAGCAAGGCGCTGTGAGCACAGCGCAGCGTGGAGCCGCATCTGCTCCACACCACCATGCCCAGGACCACCCCACTGGCCCTACCACCAGCACTGGGATGCTCTGCCCGATGCCATCCCCGGCTCCGGCAGTGAGGCCTGCCCTTGTGCAGAGCTCTCAAGGATGTCCCCAGGCCATTTGGCTCCCGGCCCTGCTGCTATTACTTCATATTTATTTAACAGAATTAAAACCTGCTTAGTGGGGCTGATGGAAGGCAGGGACACAAATCAGATCTTGGTGCTGCTGATGGAGAAGAGCAGCCTGGCGCCGGGATGGAGGCCATCTGCGCTGTCTCAGGGGGACAAGGACCCTCCTTCTGTGACTGGTAGGTTACAATGGGGTCTGGGCAGCAGCACAGCAAGCATCCCACACTACACAACCCTTCCCTGGCTCTGGCTGGGTAAGGACTCCAAGAGGAAAGCCCCAACTGGCACCTCAGTGCTGTGATGGGATCCCCCAGGAGCCACAGTCGATATGGTCCTTGTGCATGCAGGCAGGCAGGGCCGTACCACCAGGACCACCCCAGTCCCATGGCCAAGGGCAGGGTATGATGGAAACAGCCCTGTGCCTATGTGTTTTGGGTGATGCCCATGACAGGAGACTGAGCACCTCCTGCAGGCAGTGCCCAGAGACAAGACACTGCTCCCAGCCAAGGAGGGGCAGAAGAGCCGGCCTGAGCTCCTTCCAAACCCTTGCTGTCCCTAGCAGGGCCCCATAGGGTACTTACAGGATGGGGCTCCTCTCTCCTGGGTGAGAAACTCCAACTCAAACAGAAGACCAGGTAGGTCTAGAGACACCTCAGGAGCTGCTCTGCAGCTTTGGCCTTCCCAGAACTCACCCTAGTGCTGACCCTCATTCCCCTTCTAAAACCCAACCCACCAACATGCACAAAGCCAAGCGTTCCAGCTACCTCCAGAAGCGCTCCATGTTGTGTGCAGAGACTTTCCATAGGAGTTAGATAGAGCAAAGAGCCACATCCTGAGGGCACAAGGACAGAGATACCCTTGTCCTCCATCCCCAAGTGAGACTCGACATCTATAGGTCCACATAGATCCCACCCTGCATGGCCCCCGTGCTGAGCAAGCCCTCTGGCACTACCCTGATCCAGCATCATCCCACATGCAAACACAATGTGAGGGCAGAGGGATGGGAAGGGAAGCCTCAGTGATAGGTACAGGCACCCACAGAGGAGCAGCCTCATCGCAGAGATGAACCCAACCGGCTTAAGTTATTATTAGGCTGAGTTACAATGATGTTAATGAGTGCTTTCAACTTTAATGAAGTTAATCTACCTATAAAAGCTCTTTATGCCCATAAACATATGATCTGAGAGAGAGCAGCACTTTCAGCCACTTTTATACAACACTGGAGCGTGGCTTTTGCAGACACCTCTGTAAGAGGTGCATGTTTCTGATGCCTCCAGTTACTCTTGGAGCAGGGTGCAGGTGGCCTGGGTTTGATTTCCCATCCCTGGGGAAAACAGGAGGGTCAAAGCCTGCTTCAGACCTGGGATGACCCCCTCAAATGTGCACATCCGGACTTTCTCCTCCTTCCTCCTTGTGAATCCTGGGAAATTCCCCACTCTGAGCAATGCCAGCTGAGGGCTAGGTACCACAGGACACAAGGGCTCCCTTGGGAACATCCTCTTTCCCAGGCTGGTCCCCTAGCACTGAGCCTGACGTACATAGGCATCCCTATACACCCCTCTGAGAAGGGGAGGTTAAAGCAGCTTCACCAGTGTAAACTGGTATAAACAGGCATTTGTGGAATCAGAATTCCTTGGTTCATAGAAACCTCAGTTGTTTCTGCAGGCACTTTCCATGAGGAATGCTCCCAGAGCACATTCTGACCCAGACCTGGATGGGAGCATGGCAGAGAGACCCTGATGGAGCTGGTGGGGGCTTGGTGTGAGCTCATCCCTGTGGAGGAGCTGGAAGTGTCCGGAAGACTGGGGATGCCAAACACATTCCTGGCTGCTGACAGGGGCAGAAATGGCTGGGTTCGGTGGCTTTGATGTCAGAACCACGAAGCAGGAGTTCCCAAATAGCTGTGGCTCATCTTTGGCAGGACTAGTCCAGGAGGGTCAACATGAGGATGTGCAGGACACTCTGGGGTAGAATTCAGTAGCAGTTACCAGGAGTCTCTGCACTTCTGGAGCTACCCCAGGATGGTTCCATGGATGTTTTGGGTGGCAAGGCTCCTCAGGGGCAGTGCAGATGCAGTTGATCACTAATGAGGTTAAGACTGACTTGGAGGGACCCATCCATCTCCTGCGTCACTCTCTTGTAGGTCATCGGGGTCCACCAAAGCCACCAAACCATACCCATCTATAAAGAAGACCAGGATTCTTGGAGCAGCACAGGGAAGGAGGGAGCAAACCAGCCAGTGCCTGGAAGTGGCTCACCTTCACTGGGACACTGGTGCCACCAAAGTAGGGCTGCTGGGCTCCCCCGGGCCGCGGTGGCACAGAGGCTTCCTCAGTTCACTGCACAGAACGGGGCGTGTTGTCTAATTATATCAGCTCTGTCCCACAAAGAGGAGCTGGGACATGGGCTGCCCTATTTCCACAGCCCTCCTCCGGTCCCCAGCAGCTGCAGCATTGCCCAGGTACTGGGATGGCCCCGTGTCCTTCAGCCTCATCGCTGGAGGAGGGGAGCAGCATCTCCCATCACACACAGAGCCAGGCTGGTCCAGCACAACTGCTTCCGGAGGGAGGAAGGTGGTTGCATGGGTCTGGGTCAGTGTCTGATGGATCAGACTGGTGGATCCCTGGCCTGGCTGACATGGGCTGCCTGTCAAGGTCTGAGCATCATTGTCCACACCTGCTTGAAAGGAGGTTGTAGTGAGGGGAGGTTGGTCTCTTCTCCCAAGTAATGAGTGAAAGGACAAGAGGTAATGGCCTCAAGCTGCACCAGGGCAGGTTTAGATGGAGCTGAGGAACAATTCCTGAACCAGAGGGTGCTCAGGCATTGGAACAGGCTGCCCAGAGCAGGGCTGCAGTCACCATCCCTGCAAGTGCTCACACACCATGTAGGCGATGCCCTCAGTGCCAGGGGTTAGTGGTGGCCTTGGCAGCGCTGGGAATGGTTGGCCTGGATGAGCTTAAAGCTGTCTTCCAACCTGGTTGATTCCATGATTCTGACTGGATGCAGCACTCTGGGGTAAACAGCCCCTCCTGGGCAGCCCAGCATCACGGTCCCACAAGTGCCCGAGCTTGTGGCCTGGGCAGATGCATCCCCACCACCTCACACAGGAGCAATGAAGGGGTCAGCTGCAAAGGGACTCCAGCTGCCTCCAATGGGTGAGATGAGCACCCCAAGACTAACACTGCCCTCACAGCTCCATGCCCTGCCAGGCTGGCCTCTCCCTTGCCTTCCTTCCCAGCTCAGACCCTGCTCCAGAAGGTCTCATCCTGGGCTGTCCTGAGCAGGGCTGTAGGAGCCCGCTGTAAAGAGCAGCTGAAGCCATCAGGAAGCAATTGCTATCTCAGGAAGCACAGGAGTGACAGCATCAGGGCTATGCAGAGCCCTGCACCCAGCTCTCATCCCAGGGAAGCCCAAGGGCTGCAGGGTGACTGGGGGCTGCTTGTCCCTTGCCACCAGCCTGGCGGCGGGGCTGTGGGCCAGGCACGGATGGGGAAGCGCTCCTCACCTGACGTTATTTTGGTTGCTAGGTGATTAAATCATCCATCTGCTTATGACAGCACGGGAGAGCAGTGAGTCAGTCCCGTTCCTACAAGGCAACAAAGGGGTTTTCAACTCCAGCCCACCTCCAGCCTGTCCCTGGGTCTGTCTGTGCCCGAAGGATGCTCAGGCTGCAGTTGTCCATATGCAGAGGGAGCAGGGCTCCTGATCAGCATCACAGCTCAGCATCTTGGGGCAGGGCAGGCTGATATGAAGGTCATGGGCATTTTCCAGCATGTTCCTGGTGAGCAGGACCTCCATGGCATCCTGGAGAGCGCAGCCGGGCAGATGTAGCCTCACAGCATCACCTCACAGGAGGGCTTTGCTTTGTTGCATCTAGAGCAACTTTGATGGATCAGATGAACCCCATTAGAAGCAAAGGGAAGTTTGCTGCTGGTCCCCCTTGGGAGAGCCCAGCACCCCCCCAGCACAGCCACCCAAGCACCTTCTGCAGGCTCGGCAGGGCTGTCACTAGCACTGCACACGTGGAGCGGCTGGGAGCATGCACTCTGGGAGCAGAGCCCAGCGAAGGCAGCAGGCTGCTCACAGCCAGCCAGACAGAAAGGCAACAGTTTGGGAGAAAAGAACGTTTCCATGAAGCGTTTGAAGTCTTTTGGAGGAGGAGAGTGGGAAGGAAGAGAAAGAAGATCCTTGGGGTGCGTGTGTGTGCATGCGTGCATGTGTGAGAGAGCGACAACAGCATCTTCCCTTCCCGCCGAGAAGAAACCATCTCAGTTTCTCGGGTTTTGGAGGGTGTTAAAGGCACTGGGAAATGAAAGCAGTGCCCACAGAATGTGGTTGGGAAGTCCGGTTTTCACTGACAAGGCTCTGAACCACCCATAGATACCACATACACCTTCCTGCTGCCACCTGGGGGACTGGCACCAGTGGCCCAACACCGCATCCCCAGTCCACTCGCTGGGATCTGAAGCCCACCAGGGCCAGTGGCAACCTCCCATGAGATGCATTGGCCTTTGCAGGAGCTTCAGTGGCCATGTGGGGATGGAGCTGGGTGTCCACCCAGGGGCTGCCCACCATGGCCCATGAGAAGCATGAAGGAGAAGCCTGTGGTGGGGTAAGGAGCACCGTGCATAGCAGAAATGGGGCAAAACCATGGCAGAGCAGCTGGGAGCTGCCCAAACCTGGATCCCTGCCTCCTGCCTGTCACATCCCTTCCACCCCACAGGCCCCGAGCTGGGTCAGCCAGCACCAAGGCAACCACATCAACATCCCAAACCTGGCACCCAGCATCCCAAACCCTGGAAGCGGGACTGGCAGCCTCCCCACAGCTCTCCCCACTCCTCCCAGGTCCCCCGACAGCTATCATGACTTCTTAGAGGAAAGAGACTCATTAATGAAGTGGAAAAGGAGGAGGAGAAGCAAGTTGAATGGTCTGTCCTAAGGGACAGCACAGCAAGGAGGAGGAGGAGAGCACTCAGCATTGATCTCAGGATATGCAGCCAGCAAAGGGGAGAGAAACGACTGTCCAGAAAATAACTGGGGGTGAAAAGGATGAGGGGTCCAGCTGGCAATGCAGCCACACGTGGTGGAAGCCAAAGAGCTGTGGGTAGGGATGCTGCCCCCAGAGCCACACAGCCTCCATCAGCGCCCCATCCACAGCAATCTCCACCAAAAGGTAGCTTGCTGAGCTGGGGGGAGGCAAAGGGAAGCCTGCAGAGCCACGGGCAGGAGGGCTTTATCGTGGGAGATACCCATAGCATCACAGAAGAAGCCTCCATACAGTGATCTGCTCCACCTGCGCTCCCTGCCCTGGGGCGCGGGTCTCTCCATCCTTGCAGGGTACCATCCCTTTGGGGCAGTGAGCCTGCAGCTCGCCAGCAGCAGCACTGGTGGAGGGAGGAGGACAGGCTGGGTTGTGTGGGAAGGACATTTTTCTTTAGCATGTCGGCTCCCAGTTTCCAAGCTGTCTCTGCAAGGGCCTGGCTGCTACGCTTGTGAGCAGCACTGCAGGGGATTGGGAGAAGCGGGCGCTGGGCTCCTCCTGGCCACCAGCCCCTGCCAGAGGGCATGGAGGCTCCAGGGGAGGGTCTCTGCATCACACACAGGCAGCGCAGAGGCTGCCAGGGAGCAATGGGAGCAGAAGGTTGCCCTCCCTAACTCGTGGCTTCACACAAAGGAGTGGAGACATCAGGGCAGCAAGGGCTGCATGGTCAGCAGCTCCACAGCATGGGGTCCTCCAGCTCTGAAGCCTCACATTGGGTCCCCAGCAGCAAGCCCAAGGAGCCCTGGGCTGCAGTAGCCTCCCATTCCCATGTGGACTTTGGGCTCACCATGGCTCAGAGCCCATGTCCTTGGCCTCTACTGCTCCTGTGCAGTGGAAGGGCAGCTCTCCTCTGCTCTGCCCCTTCAGGCTCAAATCCCACAGGCAGACACATCTGACCTGCTGGGACCACGACTCCCATTCCCAGCCAGGCCCAGGACATGACTGCAGAACTCATGGGGAGCTTTAGTGCCCCAGTTCTTCCTGCCCAGCCCTGCCACCCCACATCCCATTGCAGAGGGCACAGCGAGCATCACCCTCCCATGCTGAGGCCAGTTGTGCCGTGGTGGGTCTGTCCATCCAGACAGCACCAGAATGCACCTCCAGCCTGCGGAGCGTTCATTGTGCTGCCAAGAAAGCACAACCCAAATCCATGCCTGGCACAAAACTGGTTTTCCCACCCCAGAGACATTCCCCCCCAGCAAGCAGGGACTAGACAGGGAATCGCGCCAGTGCTTATGAACTGACAGGCTGAGACCCTTTGCTCTTCAGCCAGCATGAAATGCTTCAAGACTCTGCTAAAAGGATTCACTGGGCTTTGACCTCCTCCCGAACCAGCAGCAGTGTCCAGCTGAGTCTGCAGGACGGGGGTTATTTAGAAAATGACAAACTGACCTTCCCTGATCATTCAGCAAATTGACTGTTCCGAACAGAGAAATCACTGGGAAAGGGACCTTGCCCCTTTAACTGGCTCTGCTCAGTCTCAGCACCAGCCCTCAGTCCCGGCTGCCTTGGCACACCTTTCCCAGCAGGGTCCCCAGGGTCTGGGTTGCTCCCTCCAGGTTCAGTGCTCCCTTGAAGTTAAGGTCCAGCCAAGTGTGGGTGCAAGGCATCAGGTCCCCATGGGCTGAGTGCCCATCTCAAGGACCCGCCTGAGTCCATGAACCCCCATCCGAGCTGCTGGAGCAGGCATCCATCCCCTCATGCTCTCCACCATGGGAATGATTAATCGGACGAGGGAGCATCAACTTCATTCCCGCAGCAAAGAAACTGTGCCGTTCAAATCCTCTCTCCTATGACACACACTGAGCCTATTTCAGTAATAGTTTGACAGGGGAATAACATCACTGAGCCTATAAATACCTCGTGGGGTCTGCTCTGCTGATGGAGCAGGAGGATGTGGCCCTTGCCCACCCCAGTGCTGGCCCCAACAGCATCCCAGGGAAGGCATCACCATCACCATCACTGGAGCCAGCAGCGGCCTGAGGGTGAAGGACAGAAGGACACAGTACAGCAGGGTGGTCCCAGAGAGGGGTTAGGGGCAACCATGGTCAGCGGGAATGGGGTGAGAGCTGCATAAGCCCTGGAGGGAATGACGCTGAACCAGGGGGAGGATGGAGGTAAGACGAAGGTGGGAAGCATTCGCACGCAGAGGATATTTCCAAAGCAAACTGTGAGGCTCCCTGCAGCTGCAGCCGAGGACTTGGTTCTGACTCAAACCAGCCTGACACACACAGCCAGCCCATCTCTGCCCTCCTCAAGGGGCACCCCAGCTGCAGGGGGTGTCTCACACGAGAGGAGATGCCAACCTGCTCCTCAGGGCAGGAGCCTGAAACATCGCAGGGACATTCGCTGCACCTCCTTCCCAGCACACACAGCACAGAGGGAAGCTGCTTCCTTCCTAGCCCTGGCCACCATCCTGGGCACCAGATGTAGGGAATCAATGACCTGTCTCCATCCACTGCTCCTCCACCAAGGCCCTGACACAATATGGATGAAGAAAATACCCTGCCACATCTAAGGGGAATGGCAATTGGAGAGGAAGAGGCAGGGAGATGTTTCCAGCACCGCAGCCATGCTACCAGGCATCGCAGTGCTGTGCAGTGAGGGCAATGGCTGGAGCCATGGTGCTGTCACATATTGTCATCACGGAAAGGAAATCATGTGGGTGGCCCCTGTCCTGCAAAGACACATTGAGACAAATGACTGAGGGATTTGGATGTTAAATACTTGATGTAAGAGGACTTTCATAACACTTGTCATGGGTCTTGGACTGCTCCTCCTTAAGCACAGAGTTAAGCCACTCCTTAAGCACAGAGTTAAGTCACTGCTGAGTAGGTTTAATACTCCTGCCTTGTACATGTTTTATGCACACACCAAGCTGCCACCTAACTTCCCTGCTCACAGCCAGAGCTCTGCCCACATACGAGTGCCAACACTGTTCTTCAAAGCTCCTGGCTCTCTCTTGCAGAGAGAGCTCCTCCAAACCCTCCCCGACTGGTCCACGGACAGCACAGGAGATAAAAGGGGACTAAACCCAAAGGCAGTTGAGGGAACAGGATCCCTCCATGTGAGAGTCACCCAAGAGATGTGCAGAAGGGTCCAGGCTCCCCGGGGGATGCAGAAGCCAGACCCAGGGGACACTTAGAGCATCCTGCAGGCAGCAGAGTGCAGGTTAGCGGCTGCTTGTCACAACCCATCCCTGGAGGGCATAAACCCATGACAGCTCTGGAAGTTGTAAAGCACTTCCTTCAGGCAGCTGGAAAGCTTTGCAAAGAGCTGCAGAGAGACAGGCCTCATTCAGGGAAAGCTCTTAGAAAGGCAATATTCCCGACAGCCCATGGTCCAAACCCACCAGCCAGCCATTGACAACCATAAGAGCCTGCCTGAGCAAAACCAGAGCCGGCACATTCGGGTTCTTAGGTTTTCCCTATGCAATGTCTCTGCAATAAAAAAGAGCTCAGGAATCCCTTTCTCTTGTGCACAGAAAACCATAACAAGAGGTCACACAAGGAGCCCGCTGGAAACTCTAATAGTCTCACAGTCCTTGGAGCCAAAGACACTACCCACAGGGGAAGCCAGCTTAGCTCCAAACAAGATATGTAAGCAGAAACAAAGTGTGAAATACAAATATCTTCTGCAAAGCATCACCATTTTTATGCCATAAGCAGCAGGACACACCAAGTCCAAGATGAAAGAGGTTGGTGCAAATCTCAACGAAGCTTTGCTGTCACATAGCCAGCTTTCTGCAGCAACAGACAACAGCTCCTGCCCAGGGCTTCCCCCACATCCCCAAGCAGAGGAGCTGAATCTTCACTTCCATTTATTCCATCACAAGCCTAAAAACACCCCTCCAAACTGAAGAATAAACAAGCAGGCTCCATGCTCAAAACAACTCCCTCCCATCATCCCAGCTATGTCTGCCATCCTCCTGCAACCCCTTTGCTTTCAGTGAAGTCCTCTCCTCAAACACAGCCTCCTCATGGGAAAGGTGGGTGATGTCTTGGCCTGACATAAGGTGACTCAGCACACCTCACCATGGTCCAGGAGACCGAAACCAGGCTGCTCGGGGCTGTGGAGCTGCAGCAAGGGGCTGCCCGCTGCCTCCAGCCCCAGGCAGCGCTGGCCAGAGCACTCGGCCAGCTGCGGCTCCAGCCCCGGGCGCGATGGATCCAGGCTGGAAGACGGCGAGAAGTGAATCCATGCCGAGCTCCGAGCTCCAAATCTGCACCTTGAACCCTGTCCAGAAGCGAATGGGAGCTCAGAGCAGCTTCTGGCAACCAGGAGCTGCCTTGCCTGTGGCTGATGGGCACAAGCTGATGACTTCGGTCCGAGCTATGGGCAGCAAACCGGGGGACGCAGGTGGCTGCGGTGGCACAGGGGTCCTCCCAGGGACAGTTTCTCACTGGCTGCTCCCCTCCTCTGCGGATGGCGAGGGACGATGTGGGCACCGGGGGAAGCAGGGAAGCAGGCTGCCATCTGGATCCAGGACTATTCATCTCTGACGCCGGCAGTAGCGGTTCAGTGCTTGGGAGAAGCCTGATTGTGGACAGATTAGAGGGGACACAGCGTGTTCATTTCTACCCATGCTGCGCTGCTATTACCCAGGCTGAAAATAAAGCCTCATTTTTCATGCAAAGATGCACAATGGTTAACATCAGAAAAGCTTGCCTGGAAGGCATGCAGGTATCAAACCAATTTCAAAACGGGTCTCCAGTTACTACTGATGTTTACTCGATACACATTCCTTTCTGCCTTGCCAGATGTTTATGCTCCAAGGGTAAAATCCAGCCTGGCACCATTGAACTGGTGCGAGGGTGTAAAAAGGTGCAGAAGTCTCCTGCTGCAGCGTGGCAGCTTCCCTTTGAGCTGCTCTATTCCTCCACCACTCGCAGCCGTGCTTCAAACTGTACCGGTACATCATGTACACCGAGAGGAGCGAGGAAGCAGAGCTGCTGCAGAGATCAGAACTGGGCTTGCACACACCAGCTGCCGAGCCTGGATTTGGAAAAGCCCCATTTTCCTGCCAGCGTAAGAAGCAGCCCCATGTCTCAAGAGCGGGAGTGGTGGCTCTGACCAGGCGTTAGCTTCCTGCAGGAAGCCTAAGGGCTGGCTCTGCCTTGTGCTTCCTCGGAGGAGAAGCCGTCAGGGGCGGATTCACGAGGCTCCGAGAGTCCATTTTGCAGGAAGAGCTCCAAGATGCCCAGGTCCTGTGGGCTGCCAGCCCCGTGCATCAGCACAGGCACGTCTGCTCCCGGTGCAGCAGGTGCCGGCCCTACACCAGGATGGGGGCACAGTGTCGGGACAGTCACCAAGGCTCACATCCTCAAAGGCATGTCGGTGCCACACTCCAATCGCAATGATGGCATCAAGGCTCTAAATCCTGCTCTTGCCTGGGCCTCATCCTGGACTGGAGATTCCTCACCTCCCATCATGGCAAAGGCCCGTAGGAGAGTTTGTTATGTGGCATCTCTGTTGTAGAAGGGGACCAGCATGTGGGGGGGACACTTGTCTGCCCCTCCAAAAGTCTAATATGAATATAATGACCTGCTCACTGTGTTGGGGCTGATCCACGCCATTGCCACGGCCCGAGGGGAATGCAGGAACCCCACCAGAGCTTGAGGGCACGCAGGGACCCACCTGGGGTCATGCAGAGGGGAGCAGAGGGCCCTGCCCTGCCAGCCGCTGCCGGCTGAGCCCCTCCGGCTCTGCGGGATCCGGAGCAAGCAGGAGCATCTTAACACAGGCAAAGCCAAACCCGAGCGGGGGTGAGGCTCTGTCCGCCCGTCCGGCCCCGGGGCAGGGTGCGGGTCCGGGTCCGAGGGAAGGGCGAGGGGACCCGCAGGGCCCGCGGGGAGGGACGGGGCGCCCAGAGCGGGATGGTGCAGACAGGCAGGGGCGGGCGGGGGAGCCGCAGCCCCTCTCTCGGGGGCCAGGATCCCGCGGAGGGAGCGGCAGCCCCGGCACGCTTGTGCTCACAGACTGCACGCACCTCCCCGCACGTGCCCGCTCCCTCCGCACACCCCCATAGACCCCAACACCCCCCACACCTCCCCCCGCAGCGCGCACACATCACCTACCGGTACACACGCGTGGACGCGCGGCGCGCACCCGCACGCTCGGGCTGGGGCTGCTCCCGCACACGGGCTCAATGCGGCTGCAACGGACACGCTCAGCCCCGCACACGGGCACCCCGCACACACGGCGGCTCCGCAGTGGAGCCCGCACACCGCACACGGGCTCCGGCACACGCCACGCACACGGAGCGCGGTGTCGCTCCCCGCGGGACAAGGCTTCGCTGTGGTGCCCGCACCCACCCTGCGCGGCCGGGGAGACCCAGACCGCTGCGACCGGTACCGGCACCGGCCGCCCACCGCGCACGGACACCCGTGGGGTGCCATGGGCCACGCCCCCCGGTGGGTGCGGGATCACACACACACACACACACGGTCTGAGCCCGGTTGCTCCGCAGCCACTTAACTCTTTGGCGCCCAGCCCCATCCCCATCCAGCCCGGCCCTGCACCATCCAGCCCATTGCCCGCACCGTCCGCCCCGGTCCCGCACCGTCCATCCCTGCCCGGCTCCACGCCGCCCCCCCCCCCCGCAGCCTCCCGCAGCCCCCCGCTCACCTCGGTCCGCGGCGGCAGGAGGCGGCGCCCGGGCCGGAGCGGTCCCGCTTCGGGGCAGCGCCCGCTCCTCGCAGCGCCCCGGCGGCGGCTCGGCGGGGGGCCCGGCTCGGCTCGGCCCGGCCCCGGCCGCTGGCCGGCCGCCGCTGCCCCCCTGCCCGCGGCGCGGTCCGGCCGCCTCGCCCCTATGCGGAGGCTCCAGCAGCACCGAGGCGATGCCCATTCATTCAGCTTGTCCCCCGCAGCCCTCCCCTTCCGCCCCGCTCTCCCAGCCTCCTGGATGGAGGTGGCTAGTGATGCTGCAGCGGTACCCAGAGCCCCCGGAGAGTACAGTGCGGAGAGGAGGGAGAGAGAGGAGGAGGAAGGAGAGCAGAAGGAGGGAAGAGGAAAGAGAAGGAGAGGGAGATGGCTGCCCCCAAAACCAGAGCTGGATCTGGAACAGACTCTGGGATTTCCATGAGGAAATCAGGGCAGGGAGCAGAGAGGGGCCGGCTCAGCACCCTCCATCCAGCCCAGCACCCAGGGGTGCTGTGAGGGCAGCAGAGGCAAGCTAAAGCCAGGGGAACGCAGGCAGTGGGCATGGCCCCACGCAGGGCCAGAACAGTGTCAAGGCTCCCCTGTGAAACTGAAATTTCCTCCTCCTCCTCCAAGTCAAGGCTGACACCAGCCTGAGGGTCATCAGCCACCCCACCAGGAGCTTGGATTTAGGGATATGTGAAGCTCGGGGGCACCTTTTCCCCATTTAGCCAACCCCGGGCACAGTCAGTGTGCTTTGCCCCACATCTGCCCTTGCAGCCTCCCAGCTTTGCCATCCTCAGACAGGGCTGCTCCACAACCTCTGCACAGCCAGGACCCCCCCAAGAAGGCACTGGGGTCCACATATCCTGAGGCCCAGGACTATATCTTGCACACCACATCAAAATTTCCCATCTTTTCCTAATCTGGGTCTTGCTTAACCCTCTGGAAAATAATCCACTGCCCATCTGCCACAGTGATTTACAACCTTGCACAAATTAGGCTCAACTGTTCACTTCTCTTTTGCCTATGGCTTTTGGTTATCCCATTGCATGTGTGCATTCCTAGGCACCAGCTTGCCATAGGCTGGGGGTGAGCTTGCCAGGCCTGGCAGCCAACACTGGGCTGCAGGCAATGGTGCTTGCTCCTCACACTTCCTCTGATCTTCTTAGGATGCTTTGGTCCTAATGGGTGGAAGACATCCGCCCACCCATCCTGCCATCCTGCCTGACCCTCATCATTCTCTCCTGGGGAGAGCTGGGGAACCTGTGTGGGGAAAGAGCTCCTCCATTCAGATGCTCCTTCAAGGTATGAAGTACACTGAGCAGATGGGTCAATGCAACACATTGAGTTGACCTCTTGGACTCCCTCCTGCCATGGATTCATAGCCTAGCCTTGGGCAGATCTGTGGTTCCAGAAGTGATTGATGGCTAACTCATGGACCTCGCTGCTCTGGGAGGCCTGAGCAGGGCTGCCCCATGGGGAAGTGGGGTGCTTGGAGAGCCAAGCCCTGCTCCTTGCTATAGAAATAAGGCTGCAGCCTCTGTACCCTCTGTTAGAGGCTTCAGGGTCAGGCCTGAGGGGTGAGCACAAGGTGCTATGGGCAGCTATCCTGCTTATTTCCCCATCACTTTGCCCTGGTGCTTTTGCAAATGGAGAGCTTGGCTTTCTGGGGAAGAGAATTCATTCTCTACAGAAAATGGAAATATAGAGATTTGGGTTTTTTTTTCCCTTCCTGTAGCAGATTCAGCAAAAGTGCAGCTGTCTTTGCAGCCTTGAATACAGAATTGACCATTCAGTTCATCCCTAAGGGGAAATGACCAAGTAGAGAAGAACAACGAGCCCCACAGTGCTCCCTGCACCCTCTAAAGTCTTTCTCAACCCAGGCACTTTCCTGTCCCAAGTGTCAAGGGTGCCTGGCTCCCTTTGCAGGGTGATGAAGGCTGCCCGCATGCTTCCAAACCCTCTCTCTAAACGCCTGTCAGCTTCCAAATGGTTTTTCTTCTTAAACTGAAATTTGGCAGGTTATTTGTCAGTGATGGAGGCTGAGGCCCAGAGGCGTGGGGACAAAAGAGAGCACAAGCTGGGTGAATGGCTTGCTTTGAAAGGCAGCACATTGCTGCAGAGGAGAAGTGCATTTCATCTCTAAGGCAAGGAGGCTTCTGGATCCCAGTGGCAGGACCAGTCACTCTTGAATCTTTAGGCTTTGAGGGGCCAATGCCTTTTCCATCATCCTGCCTATTCAACAGCCCTCCCGGGCCTTATGTCAGCCCCAACTGAAAGGAAATGAAGATGAAGGCATGAATAATGCTGTTTAGTGCTGATTTTCCCATGAATGTATGTGTGCTCCTCAGAAAAGCCACTTGGTGTCCCAAGATGTCTACAGGCAGGTGCAGTGCCCAGGGCAATGGAAAGGAGCCCTGGCAGGCTGGCATGCTCCCCTGTTGTCTTTTTAGTTAGCAAGCCAGCAAAGCCCATGTGGAGGAATGTGATGGTGGGATAAAGGGATATTGGGAATGAAGGGCAACTGGGGAGGTTTGCAAACCCAGCCCCAAACCTCACTTCTCAGATGGACAGGAGTCCAGAGGTGACTTGCACACTAGCAGGGACGCCACAGATGGCTGTAGGGGCTTTTCCAAGTGGAGACAAACGGCTCCCATTCCTGGTGATAAAGGAAGGGGAATCAAAGAGACATGGGAAGAGGGGAAATGTTCAAGGCAAAGGGGACACAATCTTTCCAGGAGCCAGTGTGATGAGTATCCATCAACATGGCTGCTGTCGTCAGGCCACAGGGAAGAACACAGCAGTAATCAAAAGGTGACATACTTGATCCCAGACCAGCATTTTAGCTGAAGGAATGAATATGAAAGGCTTTATCTGGAAGCAGTGGATGGAGAGGAGGTGTGGGATACAGGCATAGCTGCAACAAGGAAAGTAAGCTCAAGGTGGTGCAGAGCAGTGTGGCATGGAGGTCTCGTCTGCTTGAGAGAGATGGGGGAAGCTTTGGTGGGAGGGGATGAACTCCGCTGTGCTGGTGTTGAAATTGGGCTGATGGGTTAGACCTGCATCAGGAACCGTCAGCCAGGCTGCTGATTTCTCCTGAAAGGAAGAGCTGAGTCTGGCACAGCACGGTGGATCCGAGAGTCACCATAGAGATAGCGGTTGGAGGCAGTGGGTGGTGGAGATTACCCAGAGATAATGTGCGAAAGGAGAACGGAAAGGGCTGAAGGACAGGATGCTGTGGGCATCCAGCAGAAGAGGGAGGCGGGCACAAAGAAGAGGCAGAGAAGAAAAGACGATAAAAGCAGGCAGCAAACCAGGGAAGGACATCAGAGAGGCTCAGAAGGACCAGCTCTCTATGCCAGTGCGGCTGGAAGTGTGGAGACCAGAGGAAAGATCAAAGATGAAGCTTGAGCATGGCCTTGAAACCATCATGAGGAACCTGGACACAGGACACTGCTGAACAAGTGGGACATGAGGCAGTGAATGGGAGTGTAGAGGTGGAGGAGGACAAGGCCTGGGGGATCTGGGGCAGCAACCTAGGGGCATTTTTCCATGCTCAGAGATGTTTGAGGGGCTCTAGCCCCACACATTAGGGAGAGAGCAGGGCAGAGGAAAGGTGCAAGGGGGCTGTCTCCATGGGAGGAACATGGGTTGCCAGGAGAAACAGGGATACACCTACCAAGGTGGTAAGGGAGATGTGTCTCCACGGAGCAGCAGCAGAGGACAGGTATTGACAAGTCAGCATCTCTGACATGCCTTAGGAAGATGGTGGCAGGATGCTGTGTGGGAGGTCAATTCACTGAGAGGAACAGAGTCATTTAGGGGGGAGAAGGCAGAACCGAATCCAAAATGCACTGTTTTGACTCAAGGAGTTGGCTTGGGTTTGGGATTTGCACTGTGGCACCGTATGAGCAATGGGCACTTGGAGTGTTGTGAACAAAAGCCATCCTACTCATACAAAGGCCCTTCTATTTCAAGTTCTATCCTCCTGGAGGTTTAGCAGCCCACAGGACGGTCTTTGAATGTGGCTTGCACCTCTCTGCTGTTTAGCAGGAATAATTTGTCTGGCACTGGATTGCTTCAGTCTCCAAGGGTGACATTATTTGTCAAAGATGCCACTGAACGTTTCAGTCATACTGGACCAAATGTTCACTGCCACCAGGAGAAATGACCCAGCTTGGCTCTGCATGGGAAGCAAGAGAAGCTGGGGAGGGACTGGAGGACAACATATGGAGAGGGGGATCAGAGGAGAAGGAAGAAGTGAGGTGGCAGTGTAGAGCGATGGATGCAGTGCTGAGCATGAGCAAGGCAGTATTGGGGCTTTTGAGTCATAGGACCTAGAGGCAAGCAACCAACTGACCTAGGAGCTGGGGGAATAAGGAAGAGACACAATAAACCCAGATGAGGGTGATGCAGGGAAACAGGCACTTGTGTGGGGGGTCCAGTCCCCAGTGCTCCCAGACATATGGAGGCACAGAAAGGGGGAGATGCACTGACCACAGGATGAGTCGGCATCCCCCAAGCTCTGCACTGATGTGGTTCTCCCAGTGAGAGCCTACAATCCCATTCAGGGGGCTGCAGGTACCTCTGGAGGCCACCGAGGGGTGGAAGGCCATTGGGCTGTAAAAGATCAGAGGTTCACCACAGCACGGTGCAGACCTCCAGCATCTCCCAGGTAGGCAGAGGGCAGAGCTGGTGCACTTTGGTGTTCTCTCAGTGAATCACTCTCAAGTCTTCTCCCCTCTGTTCCTCGCTGAAACCAAGCACTGGTGAGTAACGGGCTCTTAGCTCAGCCTCATGCTTGAAACCTCAGCCTGGTCTCCTGTGCTGCTCACAGAAAATGGCTCTCCCTGCCTTGGGCCAAGGTGGCAACTCTTACAAAGCCCATTCACCAAGAAGCAGTGGTCTGTCAGAGCAGCCTCTGCAACCCTTTGTCATGAAATCCCTCCTAACCAGGTACTTGCTCCTTCCAGGCAACGTGGCTTTGCTGGAGGCTTGAAGTCCACGTTCTACCTGAGGACAGATGGGCACCTACAGGCAGACTATGGGTCTCTTACCCTGCCTGAGCAAGCTGGAGACCATCAGCATGTCTGAGGAGAGATAAACCCCACATAGACAAGATGCACTGCCTATACTTGATGATGTCTTGGAATAAAAACATCCTGTGCCCTACCTCAGAGAGCATACAAAATAGGGAACACCAAGAAGTGAATACTCAGAAGGGTGAAATCAGAGACTGAACTCAGTCAGATTCATACTCCCGTGTTTACAACACACCAAATTCAACTGAATGCATGATAAGCCAAGCACTGGGCACAGCAGGCCCGAGAGTCTAAGGCCATATCTAGTTATCTGAAGGGATATCAGGTGGGAACACTGAGGAGTAATGGGATAAAACTGAAGGAAAGACCTTAGTAAGATTCAGAAAGAAGCTTAAGCACTTAGGGAGAAGAGGAGCATCTGCAGTCACGTTAGGCCAGATAGGGAAGCAAACAAGCAGACCTGCTACAGACCCACAGGACAGGACCATCCACCAGATAAGCACATTAGGAGCATGTAATGACATCCTTGGGAGCACTTGCTACAACCCACTGTTGGATACATAGTGTTGGACCACACAGGCCATCAGTCTGCACCAGCATGCCTGTCTGCACGTTCTTACTGTAGGAAAAACCATGGCTTGGGCACTAGGAAGCAGTTTATGGCACTTCCCAGCTGTTCCTCAAGAGGTGCTGGTTTATCTAGTACCTGCAAAGCTCTGGCTAATATCCTATGAGAAATGAGTCTGTCCAAAGAAAGGAAGGGAGACATGAATAAGGCAGCTTCAACCTTCCTCCTACTGCTCAGGAGCTCATCATGGTGCCAGTCTGACCGCAGCTCATGAGCAGTTCAACCTTCAACCCCTTCTCCTGCCAGCCCAGGGCAGGGGAGGCCAGAGGTACAAGGGCTGTGCAGGGGGAGCGTGCTGCCTCCATCAGCACCTCTGACCTACAGGATGGCCCAGAGATGCCAAAGCTTTGCAGGGCTTTGCTCCTGGACACTGTCTCTTGCTGCTCTCCTCTGCTGGCAGCCTGGCTGCAGAGCTCTAGGGGAGGTGCTGCAAGCAAGGAAGGACAGAACACTGTTTTGCAAAGAGTGCAGTGAGTCAGTCAGCTAATTCGAGGCAAGGATCTCTCCCAGAAAGGAATGACAAGGAGGAAGCTGCTTGTTCTGTAAGGATGAGGGCAGGGGGGCTGTATGGCAGCATCTGCATAGAGGTACAAGTGTCCTGTGCTCCCTGCCTCCCATGCACTTTGTTCACATGGGCTCCGTGCTGCCCGCTCCTGTTTGCCCACTGAACAAGGCGCCAGGTCCTCAGGTCCTGGGTTTGGTCCACAGAGTAGCCAGGGCTCCCTTCAGCCAGGCTCAGACTGCAGCTTCAGAGCATGCTACTGGCTCTGATGCCAGCTTCCATTCCCTCATCATTTCATGTTCAGCTTCTGCAACTCCAGCAGGGCTGTGGGGTGATGGGGTCCTGGATCAGCCACTCTGCTTTGGTTTCCTTCTACCTTAACTACTAACTTAACCACTAATGAGTGCCTGTGTGATGAATGATGAGGTGGCCCTTTCTGAGGCTTTAAATACAGCAGCGAGGATGGACGCTGGGTACCTACATATCACAACTGAGATCATTCTCTAGATGCTTGTTGCTTGGCAGCCAAAGGCTTAGAAATGTCAATTTCTAATTAAAACCATGCACCCAAAATCTACACACCCTCCCCAAAACCCAGTATTTTTATACACTGCTCTCAGATGCAGTGGGCATGGCAATAGCTCTCAGCATGCAAACATCCATGCACGAGCCACGTTGCTGCCGAGGAGGATGCAGGTGAGGTATATACACCAGCCAAACAGAAACGCATTCAAATCAAAGAGATAGATGCAACCTGATAAGAAGGGAGATTGAGGATGTGACCCAGAAATAGAAGTGAGGGAGGCTTCACAGCAAGGCCAGTGTAGTACCCACAAAGGTGATGGCAGTGTAAGGTCCCTTTCCCATGTGAGATGTAAATGCTGGGGTCTGGACACGGGGATAGGCTGCACAATGGAGCTGCCAGCCTCACTTTGCCAGGGCACTGCCTGCATCCCTCTCCCCTGGGTACCTGTCTTCTCCCAGCACCCTGCTCTGGTGACTGGTCACTGCTTGCTGAAAATGGGGTTTCCTTATGGGTTTGCACCACCAGGAAACCAGGTCTAAGGGTGAGCTGATATATCCCAGGTGTCCTGGTTCTGCTTGGGTATGAGACACAATAAACCCCTTCCCCTGTGGCACCAGTCCCCTGGCAGAAGCAGGAGGTAACGCCACAGTCAAGGGGTTGTGAGATGAGATGAGATGAGAAAAATCAGCCTAACTGAAAAGTACAATAAGATAAATTACTAATTTTTAAATCCATGTCATTGGATTAGAGCTTTGGAGAGGTTCAAAATCAGAATTGTTGGCAATTGTATTGGCTTTCTGGTATATAAACCTTCAGAGTTTGTATTCCTAAGCTCTTGCTACATGAGAATAACACCAAGGGCATGGAGCAAGGAAAGGAGGGGAAAAGATGGTGAGACCCCCCCCAACAGTGCAGCTCTGGGCAATAGGTTTGCAGGAGGTTACAGATACTTGTGGTGACCAGGCAATACCCATGAAGTGAAGTCCTGATCTTAGGTGCTGTGGGCAGCAGCACAGACCTGCCATGGGCAGAGCCGTCCCCACTGCTGGGCTCTGCAGAGCATGGAGCAAACTGCCTCACTGGAAAATGGGTTTTATTTTTGGACCAAACTTTGAAGAACCTCTTTTTAGCATTTTCTCGCAGAATAATTCCGGGTTTCTGCTTCTAAGTGACATTCAATTTCAACATCTGAGCTAGGGATAAAATGAATATTTTCACAGCCTGACTGAATTCAAACCAAAGCGCTTAGGAATGATGAAGCTGTCATGCGAGGAGCAAGGCAGAGGTGGGCATCATCTACAGCCATGTTTAGGGATGTGGGGTTTGGATTTGATGGGTTCGGACTGGTGAAGGCTTTCTTAGCCCAGTGCTGGCTGCCTGGCAGCCCAGCCACAAACCCCCCTGTGTGCCCTTGGGCAGGGGATCTTGCTATTCCAGGGATGCTTCACCATGGCAAATAGGCTTTGGTACTTGGGTAATCTTTTCCGTCATATTACCTGCCTCCCTTCACGCTACATCCAACTGATCTCAGGAGACATTTGATTGGCAGGGCATACCTAACACATTTCACTTTTCTGGTTACCTTGTAAAAGACATTCTTATAAAGGACTTTGGTACCTTGTTTTCCTCAGATGGAGCACCCATCCCCGAGATGGGAGGTGTCGCTGCTTCATGCCTCCAAGCGTGCTCATGGGACCGCATCCGGGGCTTGCTCCACTCTCATCCATCAGCATCTGTTGTCCTTTCTAAATCTCCAGATCCCATGTCCAGCCAGCATTCCTGGGCAAAGCAAAGACAAAAGGAACCAGGGTTTGCATCCCCTTCTGCAGGGTTTCTTCTTTGGGAACAGGCAGCTGGGGAAAGAACCCCTTTTAGCTGGAGAGAAGAGAAATGCAGAGTCCAGGATTTGAGTTCCCTCAAGAGAAGTAGGATTTCCAGGGACTGAGAAGCAGCAAACACAACATGTGGGATCACTGAGCTATCACAGAGCAATTAGCTTAATACCAGGGTGGGGGGAAATCAGAAACGTTTTGTTTCATGGATGGAGAGGTGTCCCCTGACAGGGTGGGAGGCTACGGCTGGTTTAGAGGTGCAACATCAGCATCCCTTAGGGTAGGGCCTACAGTTAATTATCAGAAAAAGCCAACTGTAAGCTTCATAAAAGCCTATAAAAGCATTATAAAAGCTTAATAGAAATAGAAATAGCTGTGCTTTGTTTTTAAAATCACTTACAACACGGATCATTATTAGTCTTAATTATCTCCCTGCAGCGTGGAGGTACCACAGTCAGCTGTGGGGCTGTATGTTTCAGACACAGCACACAAGGCACGTTTTGGAGATGAGATGGAAAAGCCATTGTAACACGCAGGGAAGGTTGTGGTGTCTCAGGAGCTGAAGGCTCCTTCAGATGCCACACATAATGGGTACAGAGCTTGCTGCTGCCTTTCTGACCTCAGCATCCTGTGCAGTGAAGCACCTTTGGGTGCTCATGCCCTGGAGCTGTGCCCTTTCCAGCAACACAGCCAGGCCCCCGCAACACAAGGAGAAGAAAGGAGATGGCAGAGCCACTGAAACCCACCTCCTGAACACAGGCTGCAGCTCTGTTCCCTTCAGTGCACACGGGAATGAGACCTGGGAAAAGCTCGCAGTGCTTTACTCCAAATGAAGCTGACAGCAGCAAGGTTCAAACCAACACAAATGCAGTGCTGAACTGAAGGCAGAGCCGTGGCACTCCTTGCCATGGGATGCTACTGATGCCAAGAGGTTCCCAGAGTAGATGGAGACCAGAAACTGCTTAAAAGAGAAATCTGTGAAGGTTTAACAATAACAACTGTGGAAAATAAATGAATGGAAATAAATGAAATGAATCGGGAGCTCCCTGCCTCATGCCAGGGGGAGCTGGGTGCTCTGGTCTGACAACTCTTTGGGGTTGGTCTGCTGGGTACAACTGTGTTGCCTACCTGTGTGCATAATCCTGTGTGCATAGGTGCTGCCCCTCGGCAGATCTGCAGCATCCTATCACTTTCTAACACCGGGTACCACCAGCGAGTTCCGGCACAACCCTGCAAAACAGGAGAAGAAAATGGATGGATCCCAGCCCCGTTAAGATGAATGGGTTATGTCCACCAGCCAGGGTTATCTGCTTAGCATATATATGAAAAACCCAGTGGGATAGAAAACAGCAGGCTTGCCTCCCGGCCAGGGATGCTGGGCAGCAGGACACACTGCCTGCCATAGGGAGCAGCAGTGAGACTTCTATCCTGATGGTGCTGCAGATGTTTGGACAGGCACCAGTGCCCACAGCATTGCTCTGAATGGGAAGAATAACAGAGCCGCTGCTTGGGGCTGGGAGGAAGTAAGAGCACGGTGATGCTGGGATGCTGCACCCCAGGAAGGGGGTTCTCTGGGTCTTCATGAGCTGACAGAGCTAATGCCACACAGCTCATCCCAGGCTGCCTGCTGCTCCTCCACAGTGTGTGGAGTAGGGAACAGGTCCTCAGCAACAGTGTGAGGAGCGATGGACCACACGGTTCAGTTCTGCTCCTGGAGAGCACTTGGGGTCTGCAGCCTCCCAGTGGAGCTGGGCCTGGTGCCTGTGAGTGAGGAACAGAATTAGGTCCCAGAGGGAAAGTCAGAGGCTGTGAATGTGACCCCTTTAAATGCTGTTTTCTTTAACAACGCCATTGGTCCATGGAGAATCCCAGCACTCCCAACCCTGGGACAGGCACCTGGGGAGGGATACCAGCAGCACCTACTCCAGCCCCATGTTCCTGCCACCCTTGCAAAGAGCATCAGCCTCCAGGGAGAGCCCCGAGCACAGTGCTACACCTCCATGGGGAGGAAGTTCTCCCTCTGCCTCATCCACAAAAGGGGCAGTGGGATGGGAGGCAATAAGCCTTATGTACCCGTGGTGGAAACTTGGAGACTGCATTTAATAAGAAACTGTCACATCTTGGAGCCTGCATTAATTCCAGCTCAGGGAAAAAAAGGCTGTCCTACAAAACAAGCAATTCCAGAACAAACAGTTTGAAAAACAGAAGTGAAAATTGTGTTTTTGAATAAAATACACAAATTTAAAATAAATAATTAAATTCAGCATTTCCCCAGGGATACAAATTGCATTGCTTTACATTTCTACCACTCAAGACATGTCAGCAGCAGTACTGTGTAACGTGCACCAGGCACCCAATGGGGCAGTGGATTCCATCTCCTCCACTACTTTATTCCCATCACTGTATTTGTTTTACATCATTCTGAATTGCTTTTACTTAGCATTGATTGAAACATCTTGTTTTCTAGATCAAAGTGTTGCTTTGTGTTTTAATGAACTACCTTGACACAATAGCTTTGTGTTAGCTTAAAACCATTATTTCATATATTGCAAACTGCTGGTCCTCTCGTTAGTATGCTGTGTGCTTTCCTTCCTGCCTTGTTCAAAGTGTCAAAACATTTCACTACAAACTAATTCTATTAGGATGTATCAGCGGTGGTTGTACACACCGTGATGTGTCTTTTGATATAATATGAACACTGGACCACTCTACCTAAATACCAACAACAGTGATGCAAACCTTTGCTCAAATTGCACCCTATTTGTCCCGTGTTCTGTCCATCCAGACTGTAGCAACAGGACAAGGGGTGATGGGTCCAAACCTAGACAGGGGAAGATCAGGTTAGATATAAGGAAGATGTTCTTTACTGTGAAGGTGGTGAGGCACTGGAGTAGGTTGCCCAAAGAAGTGGTAAATGCTTCATCCCTGGCAGTGTTCAAGGCCAGGTTGGACATGGCTTGGGCAACATGGTCTAGTGTGAGGCATCCCTACCCATGGCAAGAGGTTGGAACTGGATGATCTTAAGGTCTTTTCAACCCAAACCATTCTGTGATTCACAAAGTGCTCTTTTACTACAGATTTGTTTCTCTGCTTGCCTTTACATCTGTATACATCCCTTTTATTCCACTCAAAGAGACACTAATACATGCAAGGAAACAGCGGAATGCTCTTTGCCCGTCTCCTCACTCTTCATCATGAACGCAAGCATCGTCCTGTTTTCACAACAAACTTGCAGAGCGCTGCAAATATTTTCATTAAAAATGGCCCATTTCTCTAATCACTGGGGAAAATAGAAAAAAAACATATCAAATTTTAAAGGGTGATTCAGGTTATTCTCAGCCTGGAAGTATCGATTTTGTGCATCTCAGAGAAAAGGCTCAATTTTAAGACCAAATATCTTAGAAGTGGAAAAACAGCGGAAAACCAGAAATCCTGGCTCTGCAGAGCTGAGATCCTCCCTTTTTCTGCACATCTCAACTCACTATGGCCTGCTCTGGAAGCACAGGAGACAGAAGTCTTTGGCTGTATTAATCAGGGACCTTATTGCACTTCCGTATAGATCATGCCAAAGGCACATTATTCACCCTCCTGCAGTCCGCAGAGAGATGTGCTCACTGCTCTTGATGCGGGTCTTATTTATTGCGCTACAGGTGAACCATGAAAGGATCTTTAATGCTTTTCCACCTACTGATCAGCTCCTGTACCTCTGTTTATCCAGCCATGTGCTCGCCTGGCAGTTGTCTGCCTGATTCCGTCTAGCTCGTGATTCACCTTCTTGTCAGCATCCCTGGAGATCTGCTACTCTTGCAGCCTCTTGCCTGTCAAGTAACGTGAGGTTGTACTCTGTATATGAGCACATGCCTGAGAGGCAGAGTTAATGGATAAAACCAGTCTCATTATTCATCACTTTTTTGGCTACTATTGTGTTGCAGAACAAGACTGCAGCAGGAAGACATCTGTAAATGGCTCTGTCTATACATTAGCTGCTGGGAAAGGACAGAGCCATTTCATCCCTCATACAGCCGGTTCAGAAGGGTTTTGTGTAGCCAGCTTCTGTTTAATCCAGGGCTAGACTTACCAGAGCCAAAGTGGGAGCAGACTGGGAGAGAAGGGGGCTGCCAGCATGAGGAGAAGGGCAGAGAATGGCAGGACACCTCCTGGCACAACCCTGGTACCCTACGTGGAAAGCCATCATGCTGCTTGCCTGGTGTTAGCTCAATGCAGGAACACGGTCCCCACTGCTCAGCACAATCTTCCTGGTGATTTGGATGGCAATAGGCAACTTCCCATAGCTGCTCACTGGGCCAGATCTCCCTCACACTGATATAATTGGTGTTTCCCAGCTATTGCTCAGAGCCAAAGCTGGCACCTCACTGTGTCCATCACTGTCCCACGCATGTTATTTACCATGCACATCCATACAGGCTGGTCGAGGTTTTTAATGGTTTCTCTTAGACCAAAAGGTCATCAGCAGAGAGCCTGCCATGCTCTCCTGAATGGACCATTCTCTCTGGAGCATCTCAGAGCTGAACACAATGTCAGCGGACACCAAAGAAACCACCTCTTGCTGGAGATCCTGAGTCCTCAAAAACATGTGCCCGTTTTCCCTTAGGGCATCTCCCAGATGCTGCAGATACAACCAGGGCAGCAATTCATTTGGCACCGAGGGGAGCTGGCAGAGGCAGCAGAACACATTTTCTTGCAGGCAGAGTTACAGCACTCTTTCAGCTCTCCTTGACCCGAGCAGTGACCAGGAGAGTGGCTTTATCTCATCCTCTGCTTGCACAAACTCTTTAAAGAGGGAAGTTGCCTCCTCCACAGCCATTTCCCATCAATCTCTTTGTCTCAAGACCCATGTGCTGCTGTTCACAAACTACGAGCTACTGCCCTAGCTCGGAGTTGACAGCAGTTGTAACAACCAGGTCCTCTATCAGGTCAAGCGTATCAGGGCAACTCACGCTCCAGTGAGTGAACCCTAATGGGCTTGCAGTTAATTCTGTGTCCTTCTGCTGGCTTTCTGAGCCTTTTTTTCTCCCCTATCTCGGAACTGCTAAAAGACCTCATCTCATACCCAGGATCCATCAGCCCTGGGAACGCTGTCTCTTTAGATTTACAAGAGCCACAAGCTCCTGTGTGCGCGCCGCTGATTTCTGCTCTTCATTCAAAGGCGCTGCTCCGGTTCTGTGCAGCGTGCGGAACTCCTCAGTTCTCTGTAATACCCTGTGACAGTTTGCTTCCTCTGCCTGCCTTAATTGAGAGTATTAAAACCATCATGTGCTTCAGAGCAGGCTGCTCTAAGAAATTAAGCTGCCTTCTTACAGTCTTCCCCTCTCCAGTCCATCCGCTACTTGCGAAGAAATGGGAAAGCACTATTGGAGCCGTCTCTCCCACCCTGACACCTTCCCAAGAAGCTGTGCCTTGTGCAGGGCTTTTAGCAGCTCCACGCTTGCCTTCAGGGTCTCTTTCTACTCCACATTATCAGCTGCCTAGCACTGGCTCCCTCAGTCACACCCATAGTGAAGGCATCACTGCATGAGAGCTGACACCAACTCCAAGCTACCACAGCTGAGGCTAATAGTGGCACCCCACCTCTGCCCATCGGTTCTTCACAGAGGATCCCAAACCCTCCCAATCTGTAGCAAGGAGCATTCCCCGCTTTTTTTCTCATGCAAGGTCATAAAAATCACTAAAACTCACTAATTATTGTGAATTGCTGTGACTGGTTGTCCCACAATGCATCAAACACCCAAGTGTTACCACCAGCATGCCCCAAGCTCCCTTCCGCTCTTCCCTGCTCCCAGAAGAGCAAGGGATGATGCAAAGCCTGCAGCATGCCTCCTTCTCCTCCTCCTCTCAGCACTGCTGAGGGAGGAAGGTGAGGTCCTGCCAAGGCACAGCACTTGCCTCATTCTGCCATTAAACATCAAGTCAGCGCAGTGATGAGCTGTTATCAACACTGCATGCTGGCGTGCTGGGACGGTGCCTGGGAGCAGAGCTCGCTGCACAGGGCACTGCATGTGCATCCGCACACAGGAAGCAAGAGAAGAGGGAAAGCACAGCGCCCTGTAAGGGATGCAAAGGCCCCAGGTGGCCTGGGGTTTTGGAGCTGTGCTCCTTTGCTGTACTTTGTTTGCTAAAGAAGAGAATCGTGGGTCCCAGTTCTGTCAGCCCCATTTTCAGGCTTCGCTGGAGAGAGATGGAGCAGCACTGGTGTAAGGATCATCACCATTTCACAGGGGGCGGTGGTCTCCAGACAAGGAGGATGCCCAGCTCAAAGCACAAACCCTCAGAGCAGCCCCTCTCTCAATGTGTCTTAGTGTCACAACGCCTGGAAATAAAAGCCAGGCTAACACTTCCCTCTCCTGCATCTGTTATCACAACTGATGCTGAGGTGCCACACTCACAGCTGGGTCTGGACGTGAGCTGTGTCAGACATACATCAGAGGAGAAATGCTCTCAGGATGTGACCAGAAATTATTCCCTATGTGACAATTACCTTCAGAATAAGAAAAAGCTGATCTTGACCTAAATTGGAGCCTTGAGGACTTCAGCAACCTTCAACCTGTCTCTGAAAGCTTTGGAGGTTTGCTTTTCCTTGTAAAACACCCCAAGAAAGCAGCTGTCCCCATAGAACACATGCCCAATCTCACTTGATTCCAGCAGGCAATTTGTTCTTGCCTAGCAAGCGGCTTGGGAAACCACAAAGCCAGCACCAGCCGCAGACAGGAACTGATAGGAACAAGCCCAGCAATCAGAAAGGCCAGGGAGCCATAACGCTGGCTGCAGGAGGCCAAGAGTGTCTCTGGAGTAAGGTGCTCCAGCAGATGCGTGACTGCACATCTTACAGCACTGCTGGTCACAGGCACAGCCTGTCCTTGGCAAGCAGCAGGCATGAAATGAATCTGCTTATTTCTACTAAAGCACCCTCTTGCTCCTCGACCAAACGATGATGGGGTAAGATGGGAGCTCAGGGGCTAGACTCTCCTCTAGTCCCAGGTTTCCTGCTTTGAGTTGTACTTACCTTTTACAGGCTTCTGCTCAGTCTTGGCTTTGGGTAGTGTTGCTCCTACACTGAAGAGGCGATGGCAGGGTTGGTCTGTGGTCGTGCTGCCATTCTTTACCCTGTAGATGTGACCTGGTAGCTTGCAGGAGCAGTGCACCATGATGTGCTCAGCTAATGCTTACGGTGGGGACTCAGCTGAGATCTATGGCTCTAATTGAGCCCTTGCCCACCTGCCCTTCATTCCAGGTTTCTCCACCTGGGAGAGCAATGTGAGGTCCTGGCAGGGCTGGATGTTTGTGCCCCAGGGCTGTGAGCACAACTGGTTCTGTTACACCACCAGCCCAGTGGCAGAAATGATTTGAGAGGCAGGAGCAGTCCTGCTGAAGTCAAATGGAGGATGCATGAGCTGTGTTACACACACCAGTGTCTCCAGCCACCCTCTGGTCGTGACCCTGCTCATCCCCTCCTCTTCCCCTGTCTCCCCAAGTGTGCCAGAGCACAGTAATAGCTGCTCCTGCAGCACTCCCAGCTCCTGCCTTTGAAGCCTTGTCAGTCTGGACAAGGCTGCAGAGAAGTGAATTGATCAGTCCAGGGACTCATCCTTCCACTCCCCTTGCTGTAACAACCTAAGGGAATGGGAGGTGATGTGGGTCTGCAACAGGGCACAGAGGAGATGGGGAAAGATGTGTTTTACCATGCCCAGCAGCCCCGCACTGGCACATCACAGTGGAGCTTGGCAGTGGAGCCAGCCAGCTTGGGAATGGCACTGAGCCTCCGAGGCAGCCCGTCTGTGCAGGGCTCCTGAATGGTTCCAGAACAGACTTGTACACCCTGCAAAACCCAGCCAGATCCAATTCACAGATTGGGTTAGTGGAGAAGAGCTAAGCCAATCCACTTATGGGTTTTGTTGAGCTGTACGCAGCTAAACCAGATTAGGGGCAGATGCTCAGCCAGTGTATGGGGGCACAGTGCCGCAGGAACCCAGGGCAAAACACCAGCGTGCTCCCTTCCCAGTAATCTCTCTAGTCTCTAGGGGCAGCACAAGAGCTGTGAAGTGACATTAATGCAGAGGGATGGATTAAATGGGAGATTTGGAGGTAGCATTATGCATGAGTTTCTGCTTTGTCTCACTCTGGGCATCTCACATGAGCCCATCTGCAGAGAAAGGTGATGCACAAAGTGCCCAGTCCCTTTACTCAGATGATGCTGAGTCCTTCTGACCATGATGTTTGCTTGGGGCTGCCCACACACAGGCCAGGGTACAGCTCTGCAGCAGAGGGGTTCCTGTTCTGTACAGCAAGGGGATATGGAGAACCAGTGAGAGCCCTGAAATAGATCCCTGAGACCTTGCAACCACATCCCCTCTCCCCCTTTCCAAGCCTATAGAGCAAACAGCCCAGCCTTTGCGCACTGAAAAGCAAGCTGAACTGCTGCGTCCCTCACCCAGCTGGCTCTTCAGCCACAGCCCTGCCACAGCTTCCGAGCTCTCTCATGAAGCACTTCTCAAACTTCATTTATCTGTGAATTCACTGATTTCATCTCTCCAGGAGAAGAACAGGACATCACAAGCACTGCACTCTGACTGATGAAGGTGCTGAGCACTGCCTGGGAGATGCCAGCATCCATCCAGCTCTCTATGAAGAACTCATGGGCACCTGAGGTACATTTTCCAGCTGAAGATACCAAGAGGGCCAGTTTGATCCATTATGCAAGTCTTGTTAGATTTCATCTTATGGATGAAAGGAGGCCAAAGGCATATTTTATTCAGGACCTGTCATGGTCTGGTGGAATAGCACCATATAACAGCCATCAGACCCTGAATCTAACACTGCTTTGAGGTAGGGCTGTGGGAGCATCACTTCCCCTCATGCCTTGATCTGCAAACCAGCGGTAGGGTCATCGCACTGGGGACAGGGCAGTGTCCACTTGGTGCAGTGCAGGAATGTGGCTCTGTAAAGTGCCACAGCCCTGCCCTTGGCTGCTCCTCAGCCCTTGGGACCTGCAAGGCTGAGCTGCAGGGAAGGAAAGAGGCACTCATCTAAACAAGCCACCTCTCCAGTTCCTATGGGCTTCCCCACAAGTATTTAGTGACCAGGGTTGTTTCATCCCAGTTTTCAGACATTTTCACCTCTTTAAGACGCTGCTGATTCACAGAGACAAAGGTGAAGCGGGGAATGGGACCATCCCCTATCTTTTCAGTTCAATCCATACAAAAACTCCTTTGAAAACCTCCACATCAGCACAGAGGGGGCTTGCTCACCCCAGCACTGCCTCTCACAGCCGTGCTCACTGCACAGGGCTTGCCAAAACGGGTGCAATGTCTCCCTAAAAAGTACAAGTCACTGGGTTTTCGGGAAAGAGGATGGGTACCTTCTCACACCACCAGCCATCACGTTTGCTGGGGATACATGGCTGAGATTAAGGGCAAAACATGGGCAAGACAGGCCTAGAATAGCAGGGAATGGTGACAGCAGTGTCAGCTGGGGACTATTGGGGAACACAGACTATACCTCATGCTGGCCATGACTTCTTCTCTGGGCTCTGGGTTGTGGGTGCTTCACCTCCTGTTCCCCCCATTGCGTCCATACACTCCCAGGAGGATGGGGACTGAAACAAGACAGTTTGGGATAAAGAAGGGGCCAACTGGCTCACAGGGAGAGATCAGAAAGGTCCTTGACTAAACAGGTACGGAGGGCAGGGAAGTGGAGATACCCTCTACCAACTGCAGAGCCCCCAGATGAAGATGGCAAGGGCATCCATCCCTCCTCTTCTCAACTCCTTATGATTCTCCCAGCCTCCTTACCTCTGTCTTCAGACAGGTCCAAAGAGGACAGTGCTGGGGAGCCTGTACCCACCAAGCACCCATCGCTCCCTCGCTCCAGGCAGCACCAGTGCAGCAGGTATGGACAAGCAGAAAGGCAGCACCCCGAGCAAGACACACGGCCAGCAGCACCCAGCGCTCTGAGCAGGGTTTGCTCCAGTGAATGAATGAGGCAGCTGATGAATATTCAGAATTGGCAAAAGCAGATTGCTTTCAGCTAAATTTGATCACAATACGGGATAAATTAAGCCACGGGATGAATGCATTTGAAATGAAGATTAAAAGAACGCACTGTACAAAGTCAGGAAAGTAGGTTTAGCCAAAATCTGACAACGTACACAAACAGACGAAAATAAAGTTCCTTTCACGGAGCAAATAATGAGGTCGGCATCAGCCTCTCACCAAGTTCCTATGGAAACATCTCTTTTTTTTCCCTTTTTTAATTCAAAAATAAAAGGAGGGATGGGGGGGAAATGCCTCGGAAATGAAAGCTCCTCCAAAGGTCCACAAATGGAGGGAGGTGAGCACCACGAGTCACAGCTAGTGAGAAGAACAGCCTCTCAGCAGGGGAGGCTGCCCAGGGCTGGCACAGCACCGGCCCCAGCACTGGGGGATGCTGATGCCCGGCACCTCTCCAGCTGCTGCAGGTCCTGCATCAGGGCATCGGGCTCTTTGGGCAGCTGGGAGAAGGGTGAGGAGGAGGAGAGCGTTTGGGCTTGCCATGGGGGCACAGAACTGGAGAGCTTGCGGGAGACTGAGGTGATGCCACATCAGGTCCTGGGTTTGGAAAGATCCAGATTATTGCGGGCCCCTAAAGCAAAGCCAGGAACAGCACAATTGCTTCGGCTTAGAGGTAAGTGGAAACAAAGGCACTGGGGCAAAACAGGGATGCGGCTGTGCCGTGGGGAAACTGAGGCAGGGAGCTGGCACCAGCAGCCTTTGCTGAGCTTGCTGTGGTCTTTACCTGGCCTTCCATTCCACCAGCTCCTGGGGCAGGCTGGGCACAGCAGCACAAGGCAGAGGATGCCTGTCCCAAACCTCCTAGGTCTCGAATCCATGCACCAAGGGACCCCAGATGATGGGAAACCCACGGGACCACCATGGCTCCTTCTCCTGCAGCCACACAGTTTGCAGGAGGAGAAGATGCAAGGGCTGTCTGTCAGGCTGACATGAACAAGTCTATTAGCAGCCCCTGGCAGGTGAGAGGGAAGCATTAGCATATGGGAAACGGGGGAGGGAAGGCGGCGTGTCTGGGACTGTTATGACTGAGCAGGCAGGTGGAACTGGGGGGTTATAAATAAATCCCCAGCCGCACTCCTGCAAGTCTCTGGTGGCATCAGGAACCTGGTGCCCATCCCTGGGGCTGAGAGAACAACGGGTCTTGCATGGGGTGGCAGGCAGGCAGACAGGGCTTGGAGGAGCAACCTGCATCCACCACCGCAGCATCAGCAGCAGAGGAGGTGCTCTCAGCCATGGAGGGGAACAGGAGCCTCATCCATGGCACTGGGGTTTGGACCAGGACCAGCAGTGGCAGATAGGCTGTGGCAAGGCTTTCCTCTCCCACTGTGCTCAGCTGAGGAGCTTGATGACATGGGGCTCAATTCCCTCTCTCCTTTTCTCACATCCACCCCAGAGGGTTTTTATTACAACATCCCTGCCCTGTGACATGGTCTAGTGATGGACTTGTCAGTCCTGGGGTAACGGTTGCACTTGATGATGTTAAAGGTCTTTTCCAACCGAGTTGATTCTATGATTCTATGCTGTGCAAAAGCCACCAGTGCTGGAGCCAGCCTGAGCCACACCGGGAGACACCCCAGGGAAGGGCAGCAGTGAGCATAAAGGTCTGCACATTCCAGCCAGGATTTTGAGACAGGGACTTCCAAAAGGAGATGGCCCCCTCCATGGCAGCTGCAGTGAGGCCTTAGGGATCACACTGTGCTCAGCAGGTCTCTCATGGTTCTTATGCCCTAAAAGAGAGCTTGTCTCTGCACTTGAAATGTTAAATCTGTCTCAGAGCCCTCTCACATTGGAGTCCAGTGAGCTGGGACGTTTAATACAGTGACAGGGTCAGAGATTGGCTATGGGTAAGGGAGATTGCGAGCTCATGGGGTCCAGACATCAGATCATAGAATGGTTAGGGTTGGAAAGGACCTTACCATCATCCAGTTCAAACCCCCCATGCCATGGGCAGGGATGCCTCACACTAAACCCTGCCACCCAAGGCTCTGTCCAACCTGGCCTTGAACACCACAAGGGATGGAGCATTCACAACTTCCCTGGGCAACCCATTCCAGTGCCTCACCACCCTCACAGGAAAGAATTTCTTCCTTATATCTAACCTGAACTTCCCCTTGTTTCAGTCTGAACCCATCACCCCTTGTCCTATCATTACAGTCCCTGATGAAGAGTCCCTCTCCAGCACCCAAGATGTGCTTGGGGAGATTGCCCCCAGGCTGCCTTCTGCAAGTGCAACTGCCCTACAGGGTGGAACGACTTTCCTGTGGCATCTGAAGAGCAGGACTAGAGAGAAGCAGAACCTGCAGGGCTGCAGTGACGCGCAGGTGCTGAGCTGCCTGCTTTGCAATTAGTGCACTCATTAAAATAAGTGCTACCTTAATGATTGCTGGCTTGCAGCTCAACCTGTAGGTCTGTCACTTGGCAAAGCTCACACTTGAGCTGGCTCCCACTTCTGGGAACCTCCCAATGCCTTTGCATTCCATTGGGAGAAAACAGGTAAAAGTCAGTGTGGTTTCGACACAGTCAACCCCCAACGGGTCCAGTTCAGGTCACCTCACAATCTGAAGTCACACTGCTATGGTTTCAGTGTACTCCTTCCTGGCTGCTTGGCCTGGCACAGGTTTCTTCCCGCATCTGTCTCGAGATGGGGATGTTTAAAAAGCTCCACCCAGCCTTACCAAAAGCCACATAAAATGTTCATGTTGCCAGCCTGCAGGGACAAGTTTAATGCTGGTTAATAAAAGCTGATGGTGCCTGGACTTCGCAGCAGAGCTCTTTCACTGACTGAGCATGGAAGAGCATCTCCACTGGGTCTTCCTCGTTTGACTTGTCCACATGAAGAGCAAGGTGCTGTAAGCAAAGTGGCATTTGTGTTTATGAGGCAGCAAGGAAAACATGCACTTGTGGACAGTGTGTGTGGATGAGTCAGCATGGTCAAAATACACTTTCTCAGTAGGAAAACCAAATTCCATTGGGTTCTGTTCTGAACCAAGCCAGTCTGGGTTAGGGAGTTCAGCCAGCAAAATGCTCTTACCATCCCTCAGACAATACATCTGGAGGTGGCTGCTCCAAGCAGGCATGGGTCAGGCCAATATAACTGCACAGAGCACGGCTCAGTGTGATCTTGCAACAGCCTCTGTCAGAGCATGCCTGGAAGACCACAGAACTGCACCTCCTTTAGAGATGTGTTCAGCACCCTTAGGACTGAAAGGCTGGGCTGCTTTTCTGGCTGATGCATGGAAGACTCACGGTTTGAATGGCTCCAAGGAGACCAAAGCCTTTCTGGGCACCACAAGTTTGAGATCTGAGAGCCAAACTCTGGTATGACACCGAGCTTGTTATCTTCTAATTCACATGGATCAACCCAGACAGAGCAGGAATGTGGGGAAGAGACAAGGCAATAATTCCCCTTCCACAGCTGGAATCCCAGCTCGAGCTGGGGGACAAACCCAGGACCACTGCTTCACTTGTCAGTACCCATCAGGATGCAAACGAACAGCAGTCAGCTTTGTGCACAGGGAGAACAAGCTAGTGGGCTGATCTCCTCAGAGGAAACATGGAAGGATGCCTTTTACACCTCAATATAATATAATAACTGAATAAACATAATATCCTAATAGTTATAAATCCTGAACCCAGAGTTCTTGGCTCCAAAAGACACAAATAGTGAGTGCCTCTGGGCCACAGGACCAAAAGACATCCTTGAGAAATGCACAAGGCAAAGAACCAGCTATACATCCCTAGACTGTGGACCCAAGTGGCTCTTGTGGTCCTTTGGATCCTTGCTTGGGGCAGGAGCCGACAGCATCAGTCTGAGCCTTGCACTTGTATTCAGAGACTGAAAGGAGACCTTCAGACACTCTTCAAGACCACTGGGACCTAGAGCTCCACCTTGTCCTACATTCAGAGGCACAGCACCATCTGGTTATTTTGGGTTGACCACCTGCCTCCTCTCTCCAGTAACAGCATCCCTGTGCCAAGAGATTGCAATGGAAGGGCTGCAGGTAGAAGGCACCCAGCCAGCACCTTGGTGGAGAAGTATGCTCCGTGCCCAGGCCAGTGCTGCCCTTGGCCTCCTGTCCCTCCACCTCTGGCTCTGCCCGCCTGCACACTGCGGCACCCCATGGAACAGGATGGTCCCAGGCTTAGGAACACCAGGAACAGCAGCCAGAGCGCTAGATCCTGGCAGCACACAGCAGCACAGAGAAACAGAACAGTCAGCAGCAGCATGGACAGCCCTGGGCACTGCACAGGCACGGTGCTGGCCAGGACATCAGGATTATCTTTCTCCATTAGCTAAAAGCACTATGGGAGTGCTGGCATCCACCTGGAGAGCAACAAGGGTCGGGCACAAGGAAACTTCTCATCAAGAAGTGTTATTGCTGCTGAGCGTTTGCTTCTGGGAGGCTTTGCCTTAGACCCTTGTTTCCTCTTGAAATAACAAGGCTGTTTATATTCAATATCTTTATGCTTGGAAGGAGGGCAGAGGACTTTCAGGCTTGGACTGCTCCCAAGGAGGTTCATCTGCACACTTTGCCTTCGCTCTGTCGGGCTGGAATGGTGACAGCCCAGACCACAGAGGGCTTCGGCGTGCACACCACAGTGTCTGACAGCAATGGAAGGAGCCAAAAGGTGCAGTAAAATGGATCTGACACTGGAGGAGCAAATAAGCCTGGTGAGGAGCAAGAGGAATGCTTCCTGCTCATGTGGAAACAGACTTCTACCCACAGTGGCTCACACTGGACCACTGAGTCCCGTTACCCTGGAGACACTTGGGCAGGACTTGAGCATCTCTCCTGTGAGGTGAGCAGCAGGGCTTCAGCAGGACATGAAGGGGCAGCCAGCCCAAAGGAGAGGGTGTAGGAGACACGGGAAGCCTGGTACAGAGCAGGAGAGGCACTGGTGGACACCAGCTCCAGCCACCAGCCCATGCAAGGGGCACACATGTCCCCATGGGGCAGCCCTCAGTACCCACAGGCAGTGCCTCTGCAAAGCTGCTGTCACCAAGCACCACGGCACAGCGCTGCATGGGGAGGGAAGGGTGACCTTGTCCTATATTTTAAAGGCCACTCTTCATCTACAAAAAGCAGCCAAATGAGGGCAGCAGCAGGGAGGAGGAGAGATGAGCAATGATGAGATGATGCGCTGCGACCGAGAGGCAGTGGCAATGCCTCTGTGCTCAGCAGCTCTCCCATTCTTGGCACAGGGGGTGGTTAGAAAGGTTTCCTACTCACATCTCCCCACCTCTGCTGCCCTCCTGCCCTGCCCTGTGGCAGTGAGGGATGTGTGGGGAATGGAAGCTGTGGGGTGCAGAGATCAGGGATGTGCTCAAAGGGGTCCTGCATTCCCCATCTTGTGCCAGCCCTGCGCTGTGTCTCTGACACCACCAAAAAGGTGAGCCAGGACCTGAGCACACCCCACACACATCCTGCATGTGGCAGCCCTGATTTCCTCAGTGCAAGGTAAGAATGCTCCACCAATCACCAAGCTGGACCATCACCACCACAGTCCAAACGTGTCCCCTATCCTGCTCCAAAACTTTGGGAGATAAATGAAGAAACCCATGTGCATGGTCAGCTTTGCCAGGGAAACACAAACCTCACTTCCCAAGGGTCCTCCAGGGACCCCTCCTGTCCCTGTGAGCATTGTGAGCCCAGGGAAGAGGACTGGACTGTGGCTGTCCAGGGCCTGGAGAAGCAGCCCAGTGTCCCATCTGCTGGCACAGAGCTGGGAATGGAGAGCTCCTACAAGCATCTGGTGGGGCTCAGTCTTGCACCGCAGCTGTGAGATTTCACTCCAGGCTCTGGAAAGCACTTCAGAGATATTAAGCATTTTGTTGCTTCAGAGCTTTAATGATAGTGCATCACTTGGTTGGCAGGAGCGGAGAGCTTCCCTCCTCACTGGTGACTGAGCACTAGCAGAAGAAAGGAAGGCTGCATTATAGGTTGATGCTCTCCATTCAGGCTCCCATTTTCTGGGAGGAAAGAGTGCTCGAGTGCAGCCGTTCAGGAAGGCAGCAGTTCCTGTATCCCAACCCCAAAACTGGAGGTCTCACTCAGGTTTAAACAAGAACAAAAGGCCAAGGTGTCTGCAAAGAGGAAAGGAAAGGAGAGGGAAGGTCAAAGCAGGAGAGCTGAGGGCACACCACTGCTCCATCATTAATCCCTCTGAAGAGGCAAAACATCGCTCTGCACACAGGGACCTGCTAACTCCCAGCCTCCTGCACTGCAGAGCCCTCTCCATGCCCTCCAGCAGCTTATGTGCAGGGACACAAATACACTGGAAGAGGCACCAGTCTGGGCTGGCCTCCTGCCTTCTGGTGTGAGGGCAGGCTGGGAAGAAGCTGGTGCATTATCCTGCACCAAATCCCTCTCGCCCATCTCCTCCCATACTGCCGACCTCTCCTAAACTTTGACGGTGCCACAACTTGGAATGTCCTCCCCTAGGCTGCTGGGAACCCACATCACTGGGCACAAGAAACGCATCCATTAACATTTATCATGAGCAAGAACTGTGGGAACGTTTCCAAAACACCAGGGTGCTGCTCCCCAGGGAGGTCAGCCCATGGGGCTGGGGCTGCTCAGGGGACCAGGCTCCCTGGGGATGCTCTGAGGGGTTCTCAGCTGCTTCTGCTTCCAGAAGTGGCTGCAATATGAAGCCATTTGGCAACTGTCATGGTTTAACCCCAGCTATCAACCGAGTACCACTCAGATACTTGCTTGCTCACTCTTTGTGCCCTGGAGGGATGAGGAGGAGAATTGTAGGAAGGGAAAACCCACAGGTCAAGATAAGCACAGCTTAATCACTGAAATAAAGTAAAACATAATAATAATAGTAATAAGAAAGAAGAAGAAGAACAGAACACAAGTGATGCACAATACAATTGCTCACCATCCGCTGACTGATGCCAGCCCATTCCCAAGCCGTGAAAGGTGGATCCCAGTCAACCCCCCCAGTTTTTATACCTTCTATACTACACCCCAAACCAGGACAGCAGCAGAGCCACTGCCTCTGGGGTCAGATCCAGGCTCCACTTCCTTGGAACCAGCTCCTTTGGGGTGCACGGAAGGCAGCCACTCATGAAGGTCTAAATGGAGCTGATCATGGAGATGGAGGTTCATCTCATTACATTACAGGGAAAGTCAACCTACTCTTAGTGCCACAGCATTGACTCATACACTGTGTTGTGCCAGCTGACACGATCTCTACAGTGACTATAAAGTAATATACAGCAGCAGGGTGGGAAAAGAGACGTCGGGGTAAGATAAGCCCAAGATGGATTAAAAACCCCAAACCAAGCAGAAATACCTTGGTCACAAAGGCGCTTCTATGGAAACCTACCCTGTGCAAGGCAGGGGAGATGGGGCAGGGAGTCCTGAGCCTGCATTGAGCCTCAGAGGTCTAGGCCAAGCTCCTGTGTGGCCCTGGAGAGCAGCAAGGAGCTGTTAAAAGCTGCCTTTCATCGCCTCACCCCGCACCCAGGGAGGAGCTGGGAACCAGAGCAAGGCATTGATGGAAGCAGGAAGAAAGCCCCGCTGGTGCTGATGGGGGAAGGAGACCGCCCCACAGCTGCAGGAGCAGTTTTGTTGCTGGTTGTTTTCACAAAGGGTTAGGTTGGGCTGATCATTAATATTCATGTCTGGTAAATTATGCATATTAGGCACTTGCATGAGGCATCCCCCAGTGATGCTTCCTGCATTGTTAGCCAGCCTCCCCCTGAGCACAGCAGCCTGCTCATGGAATCAGTGGCTGCATCTCAAAATGCTTTATTCCATAAAGAAAATGAGACTCAAAGCACAAATGAAACCAGCCTGGCATGGGGAGCTGAGCCTGTCCTGCCAAGGGAGAGCAGACCTCAAACAAGAGGGGCAAACCCACACCATCACCTTCCTGCATGTGTGATGGAACAGCCAACCCCACACTACCAAGTAGGGGGTGAAGAGCCTCCTTCTGACCACAGTCCTCACCCCCAGAGGGATGGATCCATAACCCTGAGCTAGAGGCAACAATCCCATCACAGCCTAGATCTAGTCTTCACCATCTCCTTCCCACATGTCTCTCTAGTTTTCTCATGAGGTGCTTGGCTCCTTGCATTCTGCTCTTGTCCCTTGAGAGCTACTGCTTGTATGAGCCCAGATTGTAGCATCGTATCGCTATCAAGCCATGCACACTGTGTCCTCATCAGGACGCAGCTCCCTAAAGCTCAACGCTTCATTTGGTACAAGCCAGACAAATTGTGTTGCGATGAGCAAAGCAGTGCTAACTCTTACCTGTCATCTGCCACATGCTTGCCAGCATCAGCACAGCACCACGCATGTGTGAGGATGGGTGTCTGGATCGGCCATTTCCAAGCCACAGACATGGGTTTACTGCAGCTTTTGAGCCTTGGCAGCCCTGCACAAGGGTAAGAGGGGCAGGGAGCCCTGGTCCTGCCCCACAGCGGAAAGGTGAGTGGAGCACCCCCAGCTCAGCCTGCAGGAAAGGAAGGGATGAGTCAATCCCTGAAGGCCACTCATGCATGGTGTGGGTGGAGCAGAGCAGTAATTTCTTCCCCAGGAGACAATATTCTTTACAGAAGTCCTTTTTATTCGTTCCTTCTTCTGGAGCACAGCAATTAGCTGCTCCTCAACTCCTCCGCATCAGGGATGCTACATGTGGGAAGGGGACACTCACCCATCCTTCCGCTGCGCCAGGCAGGCAGGGACAACAGCACAACACGCAGCCAGGGCTGGGAGCTCCTCTTGGGACTGATGTGACACTGAGGGGTCAGGGCTCACCCCTCAGCCACAGGCTGCTCTCATCTGCAGCCCCAGTGCCATCGCAGTCCTGAGTGCACACGGGTGCTCTGACCATGCCTGTGCTGCAGTCTCAGCACCATCACCCTGTGGCAGACAGCTGGGTACCGGTGTTGCCTCAGCAGCCAGATGCAGAGGAGCAGAAGCTGAAAGGATGCTTGAAGAAGCCTTGGGCTTCCTCCTGGCTCTATCACACTCTAGCTGTGCAATCCGAGATCACACCACACAGTGTCCCCAGGTGAAACCCAACTATAACTCTGCCAGCTACAGACAAATAGTACTTTTAAGTACAAAAGGCAAAGAGAAGGTTTTGAGAGGCATTGGCAGTAAGCAGGGCCCAAACCCACCCAGCTGCTCAGTAACCAGCTGTGTGATGCAAACGGTGGTAACTCAGCTCTCTGTGCATCCATATACCTGCACACAGGCTGGTCAGCCAGCTCTGAGGGACCCTGCATGGTGGTACTGGTGAAACCAGCTAAAAGATGCTATTACTGAGTGGTTTACTGCTGGCACAAGACAAACCCCTTCCATTTCCTTTCGGTTCTGAAGCATGGGATGAGTGATGGAGTTCAGTCGCATTAGATTGGATTAGGATGCCTGACACAGTGAGTTGTCTGGTCTTTTGAAGTAGCAATAAATGTTTCGTCTGAAGAAGCAAGGGGAGGGGGGGAGAAAGGTAAATCAAAGGTAACGTTTTCTTTGGGAGTTTAAAAGAACCTTTGCAGAGAACGGGAGATAATAAGGAAGGTGGAACATCTTCTTGCTAATGCAGGAGAGCTCTTGACCTGCCTGCTTCTGCTGGGAATAAAGTGAATGAGAGCCCCAGAAGGAACATTAGATCACACTGGTTATTGGTCTTGTTAAGAAAACCAGTCCATTAAATGAACACACTTGGGTAGTGTGAATTTCCAGCAAGGAAGGACATGCACAGCCCTCCCCAGTGAGCTCTTGCTAATGAAATAAAGCCATTAGAGGGCCGTGAGTGACCACGCACCGCAGCTGGGTGATGTGCTTAACAGGTCCCTGCCGGATTGCACATGGAAGGTCTCTCAGAAGCCTGTGAAGCTCACAGCAGCCATCAGCAGACTCTCAAGTGATGCTTTTTAAATCCTGAAGTGGCTGTTTGAAAAACAACACAAAAATACCAGCAGACAAGAGGCCGTGCTTAGCACAAACGGAAGGATTGAGCCCAAGGGACTCAATGCAAACCCAGCGCTTCTCCTGCCTGAATTGTCTCCTCTTCCCAGTTGCTGTGAAGTTTCCCAGCTCATCCCTGCTCCATCACCTCCTGCCCAGAATTCACTTCAGCAGCGTTTGTGACTCTCACAGATGCATTCAGGTGTGCATGGTGGGAGCTGGGCTGTGCCCATGTCACTGTTCTGCACCTTCTCACCACAGGTATCCCTGGAGAGAACCATCCCCATCTGCCTGTGGCCAGGCTCAGAGTCCCTTTGGTGCATCCATGGGTTTGGGTTACTGCCATTTAACGTGTTTGAGCAGCTCCCAGCAGTCTAAATGGGACAAGAACTTACACAGAGAAGGGGCAAGCAGCACTGAGGGAACACTTGTGAATGTAGCTCCATAAAATCCTCCAGCAATCATTATTAAAAGAACAATTCACATTACTGGGAACAGCCATCCCTGAAACGCAGGTTATTGCAGAACTACATGGTGCAAAGCCTGCTTTGTTGCTCCATGGAGTGGACAATACTGGGTGCTGGAGCAGCCAGCCTGTTTCCAGACCAACTTGTGACTGCAGGGCCTCAGCACGCATGTGGAGCATCACTTCTAGCTGGGATGTTCAGTACAGACTCAGGATACATCACCAGTGTTCCGTGATGAGGCAGTGCTCCCCTGGATAACTGCCTCTATGAGCAGTTCCTGCCTGGAATAAGACTGTCTGCGGCTAGCTGCATTATCCAGGCATGAATTTCCACTGCTGCCGAGTACTTAAACCAGAAGGATGGCTCAGGAAAATAAAGCTGTTCCTGTAGCGCGCCTGCAGGGATGACAGCATCCAGTGCCAGACCTGTGAAGGTGGAGCCACCCAGAGGTCCTTCTCCTTCACTGAAAACCCATTCTCTGCAAAGGAGAAACTTTCTCCATCCAAATCCTAATGGTAACGTTTGCTTTAAATCACATGAAGAAGCCAGTGCTCCTGCCAGTGATGCTCTTTCTCCCTGCAGGAACCTTCACAGTAAAGACAGATCAAATGTCCTCTTCCTATCCCAAAAAAAGATATTTTTTGGGGGGGAAGCTGTGAAAACTCCCATTATAACCACACTGCTCCTGGAATTTTGCCCTCACAAGCTTCTTACCAGTCAGTGGCATTATGAGCAACTTTCACAGTAAAGGAACTCTTGTCATTTCCTTCTCCCCCTCACTTCTTACCTGCCCAAATGTGAGACCCAATGGAGCCTGTCTCATCTTGCAACCATGCAACAAACACAAGCACAGCCTTTTTGGTTCCAGTCTGTGGAGCCCCTTAAGCTGAGGGGAAAAGAGATGCTGGAGTCAGAGCTCAGTGGACACAGGGCGACCTGGCCAGGCTGCAGCTGCACAATCCGTTTGTGCAGCACCCCGATGGCAGCTCATTCCTCATGGAAACACAAAGCTGAAACCCACCGAGGCAGGCAGGACCACATACCCAAAGCAGCCACCCCGACAGGCTGCCTGTATGGATTTTTCCTCCTATTGATTAACCCATTTGGAGTTGTTTATTTATATTAAGGCTGCCTTGCAGCTCATTTATGTTCTCTTAATGAGGCCCCCGCACAGGCAATGCCTCCTGCGCATTAATTACAGGCTCCAGCACAGTCCATGCTTTATGGAGCATCCTCCCACCCATGCTCCAGCTCCACACTGTGGTTCGTACAACACTTGCCTCCTTAGGATAGGTGCCAGCACTGCCAAATCCCAGCCCTGGGCTGCTGTCCCCGCAGCAGGACAAGAGGTGCACATTCTCAAAGGGGGAGCATAAACAGCTCTGGAATAGCTGAGCACATTGGGAAGGAATGACCATTCACAACACATCCCTTTTATAGTAGCAGGGATGCAGAATAAACCACTGTCGTAGCTTCAGTCGACAATGAACAGCAGTATCAGAGGCCAATGATTTCCTTTTCCAGGGAAAGGAATGAAGATGTTCCATTTCATCTTTTTCCATATTCCAGGAGCTCGGTGCCAGCCACTCCATCTGCAGCAGCTGGCACAGTCCTTGTCCAGCTGTCAAAGCAGCAGCAGAAATAAACGCTGCTCCAAATAAAAGTGGTGCACCTCTAAGAAACCCTGGAAAATCACTGCTGGTAGTTGTTAGACACGCAAATACCAAATGGATATCTATCACTTGTTATTTCTGGATTACAAAAATAAGGGTATGATACCAACAAACAGTAGAAAAGCTTAATAAAAAAAGAACTGAAGCAAGATGCACACAGAAAGACTGACAAGCAAATAACCAAAAATTCAACTTATCATTAAGCAGTAGAAGTGACAGCAGCAAGGAAGAGCTGGTGGTTCAATAATTAACCCTGAGCTCAGTTCAGATTTAAAACCACAGCACCATCAAGCTACAGTCACCGATTGCTTTCAAAGCTTCCCCACCTGCTCCCTTTCATCTTTAGTTTGCATTTAAAGGACAAGAGCAGTGGGACAAGCGAACACCACCTCTACATCTCTGGGTAACATCAAACATTAGACAACCTTGGTGATATCCAAGGTCTGCAAGCACTGATGTCATGGGAGTTAAAGCATTGCTGAGACAGCTGCCACACAAAACCAATTTGAACTGCAAAGCTACACTGGGCATGTTCATCAGTGATGAGATGAAGTCACCAGCAGCAATCCACCTGGAAGAAGACAGAAGTGGTCTGTCTGCCTGTTTGGCTGCTGCAGGGGAGGTGGTGATCACATACAACGCTGCATGAATTGGCAAAGCAAGATGTGCCATTTCTCTTCCCAATACTGGGACAGGAAGGAAACCTCAGGTGCCACATTCCACATCCATGAACTTGCAGGATCAACAAAACAAAAAACAACTCTCTTTGGTGCAGTGCAGGAAAACAAAGGGACCCCACAAAGGATAAAGATCACTCTCAAACCTCTGGTTTGGCTGATGTTACTGAGCCTATGTGGGAAGTGAAAGATGGAGCAGCAGCTCTCAGGATTGAATATACTTACACTAGGCTTTGCATTGTAGATGTAGCATGCAGTGCATCTCTGGTGGTGTCCAGTGGTCAGTTCATGCCACTGCTCATTCACATCTAACCTCAGCTAGGGCTAAGCAGGGCCCACGCTCCAACACAGTTTGCAGTGAAAGCAAGTCACAGGACAGGAATGATGCGAGTTTGCCTCATTTGCACAACTCTGGCAGCTGGACAACTCTCCACATAAGCAGGAGGCCAATGTACCTCATGCTTCAGTGCCACTTTACAACTCACCAAAAGCTGCTTGTCCTGATCCAAATTCATTGGTGAATCAGTGTTGCAAACACATCACATATTACAGTTTGTTAGCTTTCAGTAATGTGTATTTACACACACACAATCTCTTTTGCTTTCAGATCACTGTATTCATCTTAGCTGGAAGAAGGGGTAGTGTCATAACTATAGCTGGCCTGGGGCTATATAAGGGCAAGAAAACATTCCTTCTATTACACGTTACCATTTTCCTTTTATACCCTCCTTCTTGAGGACTTCAACAGGAATAATGGCACTCTTTTCCCTCCCAGATTTAAACCCCCCCTTACAAACATCCAACACAGATTGTTTCACACGTGCCAGCTTCCCTTTTCCCTCAAAGCATGCAATTGAGTTATACAATGGAGTTGAATTCTGATCACCTCAACCAGTATTCAGCTGCAAGTTCACTGCTTATTTCTTATCCAGCCAAGGGACTGCGTCCCCAAAGGCACCTATTTTGTAGGTTTAACAGGAAGGTACTAACTCTCCCTACTAAAACCTTGGAAAAAGGAAAAAAAGCACAAGGGAAGTACAATTACATTCTCTCCGTTGCTAGAAGTATAGTTCATTATGGGAATCCAACAATTACACACTTTGGAAGTTAGTTTTCAGTTACTGCTACTGAGATTTAACAAAGACACACTCAAATTAACCTATCCCTCAAACAAGTGCCAGGACAGCCTGCAAAACACTTGTACTGCCTGGTCTGCAGCCACGGCTCTTCTCTCCCTTCCAGCCAGGCAGGTCCCAGGCTCCATGCTCCTTCACTGCTTACTACTTACATCAGTGACTGGTGTTCTGCTTCAAAACAACAGAACCAGTCGCCAGCTTGGTGCAAAGAGCTTCCTTCAAAGCTGGGACCATCCATTACAAATGATTTGTCCAGTCTGACACTGGAAAGACAGCACTGCCTGTGGATACAAAGAGACAAAGCCTTGGGTGAGATGGTTTAGTGTGAGAGGTCCCTGCCCATGGCAGGGGGGTTGGAACTGGATGATCTTAAGGTCCTTTCCAACCCTAACTATTCTATGATTCTATGACATGAGGGAAGCACAGTCAAACTACCATACAAAAGTTCTCAGGGGTGGTACAGACAAGGAAACAAAGCACCACCCTTGCCAAATCAGAGTAACCTCCCCTAAGGGCCTGTGGTCGATATGGAGATCATTATTTTAAATGATTAGGACAGACCAAGACACCAGAATAATGGAGTACAGAGGAAAGGGAGGAGAGGGAAGAAACAGCACAGAGCAGTGTATGAGGCTCCCGCCAGCTGATTCCTGTGGTAAGTTCCCAATTATCTGGAAACACCTCATCACATACCTTCCTCCCAGAACATGCTGTGCTTTCTGCCATGTGCTGTTCTATGAGCTGTCCTTGGATGTCACACTTACCATTGTGATATTACTTCTGGGGACACTGGACATCCCAATGAGAAAGGGCAGTGTCACTGTACCATAAGCTTTGGCTAAGTAAAAGAACAACCCATTTGTACAGATATTTTCTGATGGAAAGGGTCTCTTGAGATTTATTTTGAACTATAAAAGCCTAACAAACAGTGTTATCTCATTAGACATGCATACAGACAAGTTCCTGAGGCAGTCTAACAGCTGAGAAAGTAAGAAATGAATGGTAGGGTTAAATTCCTCTGCAGCTCCCAATAGGCACCAGAAGTTTTCTTATATCCTCCCTGTGGGGAGCAAGAAGATACTGTCACCAGTGAAAAGCCTTAAGATTTCTAACTGTAACAAAACAGAGGATCCAGTTCATGTGGAAGTCTGACCTTTTAACTCATGCTGGCTCTTCAAGACTGGGTGACTACAGTCCAGTAACTCTACTTCTTGTTACTAAACTGTTAATTTTCTTTTACATCAGGCTAAACAGTGTCAGCAATAACTACAAAATGCTTTAACAGAATGGGAAGAATAAGATATCTCAGTATTTGGGGTATGTAATGGGAAGCATTTTATTATGGTTTTGAGTCCCCCTCCATAAGGAGGACCCAAATCAAATGATTTACTGATCATTGCAGTAAATCACAGTAAGAAACATAAGCATCCAACATGGTTTTGAAACTGTTGTGGCTACACCCCTGTAATCCCAGCCTACGAAGAACAGAACTTCTTAGTTCACAGACAGGGTTGGGGCTGTCAAAAGCTGCTCTGACCAGTCATGTGGGTTTCCAGTCCTTGCTCAGAAGGCATTAAATCAGAGCAACAAGGGCTTCAAGTGTAAACCACAGATGCCCTCTAGACAAGGTGTTCCCTCCAGGTCAGGACCAGAAGGACACAGGATCTAGAGATCAGCTAAGTACTGAATGAGATGATACAAAGAGCTAGGGATGAAAAAGAAGTTGTCCAAAGCAGCCATATGACAATATCCAAAGTCTTCCAATAATTCCATCTCCTGGAATCCTGCTGGGTTTTCCACATCTGCTTCTACAGCAGAAAGAGGAGTCAGCTTCAGGAAGCTGACGAGGCTGGAGAAAACATGGAGAGGAGTTATTTAAGAAGCAGTTTATTTGTAAGCAAGTGTTTTTCTTAGTCCACCTGCACGCCCTCAGGAAGTTCTACCACGACAGGAGCGCAGTCATCAGGCTCTGCCTCAAAGTCCCACTTAAATTTCTTCGTTAGGTGAGCCTTGAATTTTTCGGCCTTTTTCCTTAGGGTTCCATCAACAGCAGCGCTGCACGTGCAGGAAAAGAACACCTAAAAGAGAAGAGGTCATTAAGAACTCAGCCACGGCACAAGCTGGGCATCTCTTTCCTACAAAGACATCATCAAGAAGATGCATCAGCAGAAGGTTTAGGTTAGGCCACTGGTAAGAGATCTCCCACCCTGGGAACCACTCCAGCTTCAGGGCTGCCTAAAAGCCCACACTTCTCTCATCTCAGAGCTAAGACAGACATCCTGCCTTCATTCCACTGAGTCAGCATTAGGAATAGTTGCATTAAGGCAATAACTTTCTTTGATGCAGGGCTATATTGTAATTAAATATGTACTAAGGAATTATTAAATATGCTTAAGTGTGTTCAAAGAAAAATTCTGAGCAGGAAAACAAAAAGGAAAAAGGAGGACTATCAGTTTTCATGGGAGCTGGCTGGGAAAAGTCCAGTTATACCCTCACAGCCACTTCCTTGTGCACAAGGCACTGAAATCTGGACTGACCTCTAAACGTGGCTCCTCTCCATCATCCAAACACATACAAATCTATGAACTTTTCAAAGTCACAGCTTCTGTGAGCACTCTGAGAGTTAAAGCACCTGTGTATGTTTAAACTGGGTATTTAGCCTCAGAGCCTGTCTCTCACCAGCCTGCCCTGCTCCTCTTCTGAGCCAGAATTCATTTCCATAGGAAGAAACTTGTATTTCAAAGCCAAAAAAAACCCATTGCACAATGGAAGTGAAGGGAAAACCCTCTGGGGAAAAAGGAGGCTCTTACTTGGGAGAGACCTACTGACAGCTGAATAAAACACTGATAAGAGCAGCAAAGTTCGTTGCTTTGTTTATGATCATTTGCCTTTTCCTTGTTCATTCTACCATGAAACTGCCTCTTTTTAACAGAGCTGTGTTACACTGCAAGGCTGTTATTACAAAATCTAACTAAAATATTATACTTCCCACTTCTCCTCCATAACTGCAATTAGTTATTATTAAATATAGTTATATTATTAAATTAGTTATTTCTTTTTTTCCCCCCTTTGAACACTGTTAGGGCTGCATACTCAGTGGAGCTTACACTGTACTCTTTTTACCTTGGATCAAACTCCAAAAATAAAGTTGCTGTGTTCAAAGCTGAGCAAAAGCTAACACAGATGAACTCTCCACGCACTAAGGCTAACAGACTTCTTAAATCCTATCAATGCCCTAAGCTCAATAAGGTTTCACTGCAACTTGTCTGCATACTAAGCAGACCATCCAAGCTGACCCGACGTCAGCATCATCAGTCTTTTACAGCAAAGTTTTGCTTTTTGTGTTAAAGAATGAATGGCATTTGAGAAAAAACAAACGGGCACTATTTGCAAGAAAAAAGACACAGTCCCCAGTCTCTGCTGTGGCCATCTTCATTAGCTGTTCCTCTCATTGCCTTATTTTGCTGGCTTCTTCGCATGCAGACTAACTCAATTTTATACTGCATTAGCCTCTTCTAAGCACAGCTTGAGCAGATCAGACTCTAAGATGACAAGTAAATGGCATCTCTTTGGAAATAACATAAGGAAAACGTAAAAGCAAACATGTGTGTGCTTAGATAGGCTCATTAGCTCCCACGCAGCTCAACAGTAGTTTAATTGCTTTTACAGCTTCTTCGATGCCCTCTCCTCCCACTGCCATCTTTCAAGAGGCAGCAACAAACATACCTGTAAGGTGCTGGTTAAAAAGTTGTCATGGGAGACAATGTCCACAAAAAAATCCGCTGGGATTTCATTAAGCTGGTGATACAGCACAGAAATCAGATTGATGTAAAGGTCTTGATACTTCCTTATGGCATCTTCAGATCGGCACAGGATGTTTAAGAGTCTTTTCCAGTGCTCAAATGCATCATATACGTTTCCAATCAAGAAGCAGATGAAAGCAAACTGCAACTCAGCTGTGCATATTCAGCAAAGGAAAACAAAATACACATTAGAGTGAAAACATACCCAGGGTACATGTCCTCTCAAAAACACTGTAAATGATAGCATAAATCCTAGGTTTGCTTTTCACACGTGTATTCTGCCCTTCCAGATTCTGCTAATAGCAATCAATGCTCCAAACAGAGATTACTCCCTAACTCTCTGCTCCTCAGCTGGAGGAAAAGCAAAGCATAATTGGGCACATCCACCTGTAATTGTAATTATCACCTTCAGAGACTGACTTTACAGGCAGAATAAACAGCAAACTAAGGACTGTCATCTGTGCTCTCAAAACAACACCCATATAGGAAGTCAGGCATTGCTGTTGCTCTGCAAGCACTGAGTCTGCCTGTACCCAGGTTTCCAGAGCCTCACAGGAGTGAAAATGCTACTGCCCTAGATAAGAAGGGTTGTGGGAACACTGGGGGAGGTGAGTTAACATTAACAGATGTTTTCCCTTACTAAGAGCCAGGGTTCTACTCGCTGGATACCTTAGCATCAGCTATTTTGCCAGACTGATGGCATCACCATTTCCTAAGGTAATTCATCCTTTGCATAGCCTAAAGTTGTCTTTGATAATTTTGATAAAGAATAAATTGTATAACATTAATATAGAAAAACTGGAGAAAGGAAAAACCAAAGTGTTATTGCAAACCTCAGCAGAACCAATGCTGCAGCTTGGCCGTGGTCCCAAGCCCTCCCTCCATCCTGCCATGAAACAAATCCCCCCTCCAGGCCCTGCAGAGATTTGATACTTATGCATATCACGTTGACAAAAAAGCCTGGCAAGTAATGGGGACCCTGCAACCGGGAGCTGCAGCCCCCGCTGGGGATGTCCCCCTGCTGCAGGGCTGGCAAAGCCCTGACGCTGCCACAGAGAGTCGCCAGCAGCACAGAGCAGAGCTGCCACCGCTCCAGCCAGGCAGGGACTGGGCACTGCTGGGAGGCAGGTACCACCCGGCAGCATCCCAAAATGAGAACAAGGGTCTGAAAACGGTGACTTTCAGCCCCATTCAGTGCTCCCAGTCCTCAAGAGGTTCACTAAACTGGTGCCAGGCAACAGGCCCCCTGTGCATAAGATGTGGTTGCTGCTTTTGACTTAATCTGCGACAATCTGGGCTCACAGAGTGCCCAGAAACAAGAGAGGCAGCTCTGGACACCGAGCACTAGCCCTCACCAGCACCAGGATAACGGGAACCAGCCCTAAAGCTGCTGAAAACTCCACAAACTGCAATTCAGAGACCTCAGGACACCAGGGCACGGGGCCCACAGCACAGGAGCAGGTTTCACCTGGGGCCCTGGTTTTACAGAGAAATAACCTTAGTCTCTCCAAGCACGGGAGCAGTAATCGTGCAAAGGGCGGCACTCACCGAGCAGATCCCGAGGCTGGCTGGCGTACCGCTGGCTGATCACCTTCTCCAGCGCGTAGCTGAGGTCCATGCTGTGCCTGGTGATCTCCTCCGGCGTAGCACCATCGGGGTACATCTGCTTCGGCAGCTCCGTGAATCTGATCTCGGTACCGGCTCTCGGCTTCATCTGGGGCAGCCGCGCCAAGCCCTCCGCGTAGCTCCGGCACTCGGCATCGACGGGCGGCAGGCGCTGCTCGGCCCGGTCCCTCGAGAGCCTCCCGGCCGCGACCGGCAGCACCTCGGAGAAGGCGCAGATCTGCCCGCTCTCCGGCTGCAGCTTCTTCACCGCCGCCTCGCTGATGAAGCTGGTGAGGGAGACCCACTTCTTGAGGGTCTCGTAGGGGTACGGCCCGAGGAACGGGTCCAGCTCCCGCAGGTTCTCCCTGAAGGCCGCGGCCTCCTCCGTGCCCGCCGGCGCCAGCTCCACGGCCTCGCTGCTGGCGTCCCAGCGGAGCACCCGCAGGTCCCGGCGCTGCAGGCTCAGGAAGAAGCCGGTGCGAGGCCCCGTCTCCCGGCCGCCCGCCCGCCCCGCGCTGCAGTGCAGGAAGTGGACGCCCGGCGGGATCATCTTGACGCCGCGGAACTTGGGGCCCACGGTCCAGGTGCTGTAGTCGATGCCGAACTCGGTGCCCTCGGGCACACCCAGCATTACCACTGCGGCGCCCTCCAAGAAGAGCTGCCGGGCTAGGTCGGGCTCCAGCCGCGGGCCCGCCATGGCCCACACAGGGGAGGCCGATACCGGTACAACCAGTACCTTCAGCCCGCTACCGCCGAGCCCCGCCGGTCCTCCTTAAAAAGCGCCCGGACGGCACAGCCGTTCCGGGTGCGGCGGTTCCGGGTACATTCGTTCCGGCCCGCCCCAGCACCCGCAGCGGGCGCCCTTGCCCTTCGCTGCCCCCCCAAAGCCGACAGCTAACTGAGCCCCTCCATGGCTGCCGGCTGCTCCACTGTGAGCCAGCGACCCCCGTGGGTGGGCAGAAGGACAAAGGTCCTGCCATGGACAGACGCCATCCCAGCATCACGTCCTCCCTCCCAGGATGACAGAACCACGCAGAGCAAAGTCCATCATTTCCATGTGGAGAGACCGTGATTGCACTTCCCCTTTCTCCATCCTCTTGGTAGGAAAGAGCGCACTGAGGCCCCAAGCTGATTTAGCATCAAACACATTTATTTCACTTTTATTGAATACAAGAACAGTGAGCACACACGCATACACCACCAAGCACTGAAAAGGAATATGACCAAAGGGGGGAGAGGGAGAACAAGGGCAAAGGAGAGTTAGTGAAGGAACAACAGAGCGTTGCGGTTGGTTGGTAAGGTGCTTCTCAAATAAAAATAAATATTATTACTGTTAACTGTCATTGTTACTCATGCAATCGCAGGCCAGGTTTGGAATGAGTCTGTGGGATCAGGTAAAAACAGGCACTCGTGTCTCCCACCCCTTTCAACAGAAAGGTCCTGGGAAGAAAGCAAGCAGTGATCAGCTATCTGGAACAGAGCAAGGGCACGGGCAGGCTGGGGGAGCGGAGCCCACGGTGGTGCTGAGCAGCAGGAACCCCACACCTCGCCCACTGAACAAGCTGGGAGCTTTTTCCTATCCTTTTTCCCCGTGTTTTTCTCTACAGTTTCTAAACACCGTCACCCACTGAACACACTGCGGAAGCCAGGGACTGCATCTGCTCACTCCAAACTAACTCACTTCAGTCCAAGCGCACATCAAGTCTAACTCTGTAAGGCCAATCATTCGAACAGGAACCTTCAGTTTTACAGCTACACGATGTCAAAAGCAAGTATCTAGCTTCACATCAGCCTCTGCTTGGGTCCTAAAGGTGCCCAAGCCAGGTGGGCTCCTCAGAGCTTGGAACATGCAGTGTGCTGAACACCAGCACTGTTGCACAGACCCCAAGTCCTCCACATCCCCCCTCCTCTCTCCAGAAGTGCCACTGCTGATTACAACTGGTTTGGGGGTATTGGGGAAAGAGAAAAGCAGCCTCTTCACAACTGCTTTCACTCTTTTGGTTGAGGGTCTGGTCTCTTAACTAAAGGCGCTTGGATGGAAGCAGAGGAGACCCTCACAACCTGGCAGCACTGGCACCAGCCAGCAGCTCTGTTCTCTTCCCCAGCAGCCTGTGCTCATGCCTTTCACGCCTGCAGGAGAAACCTGCCAGAAGAACAGACTTCCCAGGGATGTGGTGAACAGCGGCTGCCAGGGAGCAGGCTCTCTCCTAGGACAGCAGAGGCAGTGAGCAGGGGCTGCCCACATCCTTGCGGCGCAGGCTCTCCTGCTCTCTGGCATCCTCCGAGCCACTGCAGGACCTGGCAAAACGCTCCTGTTTCTGGGCACAGTCTGTGTGAGGGGTGGGAGACTAAAGGCAAAATGGTGCAGAGTCATGGGCCCTTCTGTTTCAGCAGGAGCTAGAGATGATTCCAAGAAGGAAACCCGTTTATTTCCTTTACTTTCTCATTTTGGTTCCAAGTCTACCCTAACTGCCTGGTTCACAGTGTACAAGGCCCTGGGCTTGGCCCATGATCCTCTTCCAAAGGCAGCCATAGAGGAAGCATGCGGCCAAGGGCCGAAGCTGGGATGAGTTGGGGGAAGGCATCTCCACTGACATCTCCTCCATACACACCTTCTTACACAGAGAGCTGGGGCTCTCCTGTCCAGTCTGGGATGCTGGGGACACTCTGAGGGGATGGAGACAGCTCAGTCTTTCCACTGCCCATCCCTAGGCAGGTCCGGGAAGGACTGCCACCAGCCTGCCACCACTGTCACCAGCCACCGTGCCTCAGGCAGCCCTTGCCGTCACACCCTGGGTAGCAGGGGAGGCAAAGCAGAACCAACCCCTCTGCCTTCAACCCTACTACAAAGCTCAAGTAACTTCATTACTGGGATCCAGAAACAAAGCAAAACCACCCCAACCAGCGGCACGGCTCAATGGGCTGGAGGCGAGTGATGAACACAGTCCTGCGGCTGCCACCTTACTCTCAGCTGATTCCCATAGCTCTGGGTGAGGGCCAGGGAGATGAATGCCTACAGCTGCTGGAGCCACAGCCTCAACCTCCTTCCCTGCCCATCCAAGTCACCACTGAGCCTCCACATCCAACCACCACACACTGCAGATCAGCCAGCGGGACATCTCCCATCTCTCTTCCCTTCCTCCCTGAATCCAGCAGCGGCTGAAACCTTCCCCATTCTCTTCTTGCAGGACTGGGAGTCCCACGGGTGATCCAAGAGTCTCAAAATACACCAACCATGGTCCATCAACGAGTTAATAATTTAAAAATGTCATCATATTTACCAGCACTGTTGAATTATTTCAGTATTGTTCCCTCCCTCCCCCCTCGTTATATATAATAATATACATAACTTAAATGCACATCCATATGAAACCCCTACAGCCTGCTTCTTTATAAATGAGAAACCATATACATATCATTTGTTTTGTTTGAAATGAAACCCCTTCTTAAATACCTTCAGAGAACAAGAGGTTGGACAAGTGCACAGAGGAGAAGATAAGGAAGGGAAGGGGAAGAGTTAACAGAACCCCAAAGGATGCAAAAGAACCAGCATGGAAAGAGAAGGGCAAAACGACACTTGTGAATCAGAAAATAACTCTAAGGTAATAAATTCAATGTTTTTCTCTCTTCTTTCCAGAGGTGGGGAATGGTTTTGCTTCTGCTTGTGGTTTTGTTATTTTATTTCAAGTTTGCTTATTTCTTGCTTTGTTGCAAAGCAGTTTTCCTTTCCATTCAGTGTGCAACAAATGAACTCATGATTGTGTATCCTTTAATGTAACATGCAAGATGGTGGCTTATTGTTAACAATATTCTTGTTATTACTATGATTTAATTTCTTTTTTTTTTTAAATCTTATTTTATCACCAATCCAGTAAATTCTTCAATTTATCTGCAGAGGGTTGGCTTTGTTTGTTGGTGGTGCTGTTTGCTATTATTTCCAGCATATAGCAGCAGTGCAAGGATGCATTTTGTTTCCTGGTTTTATATATATATATATGTATGTATGTATATATATATATATAATATATTTGCTATTCCTTTGTTAAAAATGTTTGTCTCTCGCCATGAACATTGCAGCCAGGATGTCTACGTCTTGCTGACAAATCCAGCATGAAGGCTCCTTCTCCGCTGTTCTCCCGGTTTGAACACAGGTGCTGACTTCCATGAACATGTTGGTCAAGATTCCTGTACAAGGCAGATGGAAATGACCACTCACGGGGTGCTCATTTCTGCAGCTATAAAAGGGCTCCTCTTTGTATGAGGACACTGGAGAGAGGATATTTGCAAACACTTGGGGCCACGCTTTGCATTTCATTACCAGGAGCTCTGTAAATTGGGAGGAACACTTAATTCACTGGGCTGGTGTTGGTGTAGATGTTGGTGTGTTGGAGATAAAGGTGAGCCACTGCTCCCTTACTTTAAGCCATTCAGTTAAAATTGGGCATCTCCCTGAGTGATGCAGAAGTGTCTGGGCTTGCTTGTAGTATGGGTTAGGAGGTAAGATTAGGCAGATGCAAGAGCCTCTTCTGACCTTCCAGGCTGCAATGGAGCTGGTCACTTTTCCAAGCTTAAAAGCTGCCAATCAATATCCTCAGATGATAAAGAAACACAAACCCACAATTCCAAAGAGGCCTCTCAAAATGCACCTGCAGCCTCGCTGCTGACAGAGCAGTGAAGCTTCCTTCAGAAGCTTCCCATCTCTCCACCATGCTCCTCTGCTCCCCAGCTGCTCCGACACTGCTGGGTTGTGCCACCACCAAAGAGCTGATGGAGGAGGAACAGGGTCAGAGAAGGGGCTTAGGAGTGGGCAGGACTCCTCAAGCTTTGCCCTGGGGAAAAACATCTGGGGCTGTGATTGCTCTGGGGAGGTGCAAACCTTGTGTGCTGCTGCCTGTACCTGTGTGTGTATAAACAGACAGCCTGGGGATTCAAATGGGACTGAGGAAACCTTCCTTTTTGCAGACACTGGTCGGATCCTTTGGACTGGCTTTTCAAGAACCTGTAGGCAAGTTTCTCAGCCCATGCACAAAACTGGTATGACCTCTTTCCCTCCCTGCCCCAGGGGGACAAACAGCTCCCTTCTTCATTCCATGCAAATGACTGTGGTCCCAGTGCTGAGCATGTAAGCGAAGTGATATGTACAGAATTGCTTTTTGTGGCATGGCACCAGCTTTCTAACCACAACCAAGTGATCATGCCCAGAGCCACTGCCACACTGGAACCGCTGGCTGAGAGCTGCCACCCTTAGAGCCCAGGAGCAGCAACCTCTGCCAGCCCCTGCAGAGGCATCTGCCCAGTTACATCCACCCTGTACAGCAGATCTAAGTCAGACCTGGTAACTTGTCCACCTACCTGAGGTTTCTTGTCCCGTTCCTCTGGAGAAGGTTCTGTTTCTCTGTATACCACAGCTTTGGTTACCAGCATGTCAGGATGCTGTAGTTTTGCCTCTTTGATTGCTAAAGCCAGTGCCTAGAAACCAGAAGGATGAAATCATTCATCATCCCTTCCCTGAACTCTGGTCCACTGCTCTCATCCAGGCAGCAGAGAGAAAGCAGCTGGAGCAGAATGGGATTCCAGGAGGACACTGATGCAGAGGTTCAAAGCTGAACCCATTGTAGCCTGACAGAAGAGGCCAGAGTCCACCAGGAAAATACCCCTGTGGCCCTAGGGATGTGTGTTGATCTCTGTTATTTTATCATGAAAGTTTGCCACTTTCTGTTCCTCTATCATGGAGCAGATGCAGAATACCATCACTTGGAGTGAGTCTACCTGGAGTGAGACTGCTGGAAAGAGAGGAAGGACCTGGGTCACTTGGGAGTATTTCAGCAAAGAAAGAGCAACTGGAAATGTGTTTTAAGGAAATATAAAGATCATCACTGGGCTTTGTGCTGGCACTTTAACTGCTGCTTCCCCCATGGGGACCTGCACTGCCAAACAGCTGGGAGGTTTGGGGCCTCGGGGGTCAGTTTGGGGAGAGAAGGAGTAAACGGGTACAAGGAAGAACCAGAAACATGTGGTGCTGCAGCTGGGGGCAGCCAGAGCCTGTCCAAGCCAGGGTGTCCTGCTCCTACCTGGTCCTGGTCCACGTCTTCATCTCCTGTGATAATGATGCGCTTCTCTATTCGGGTCTCAGAAAACCCTCCTTTCACAGTCTGCACAAGAAGAAGGAAAGTACTCACCCACAGCTGTCCCCACAGAGCTCCTGCTTTCATTCATGTGCAGTTCATTGAGGAATGAAATGGCCATGGGTGAGGTCCTCTGATGTAGCCACATCTCCTTCCTTTCCTACCATACTGCCCCTTGCCTGCACCACTTCATCTCTAATAAACCCAATAAACCCCACACTAACACAGCTCCCATAGCTGACACAAGGTGAGATACTCCAGCATTGGTGCTGTGGATTTCTTGGGCCAGGGGGACCTGGGATCTGTCTCTAGGCACATCTGGAAACATCCACCCCAGTTGCACGGGCAGGGACCAGCTCACACACTGCTGCAGCCAACTCCCTGCCCTCCCAGTCTACCAGCAGGTAGGGGTGGGCACAGCCTGTGTTCGCAGGGTGATGAACACCCAATACATGGGTGTCCTTGCCTGCAGTCCCACATCCTCATGCCTGGCTGGGGTATGGGGCACTCAGAGCAGGTATTGGGGTGCTGTGCTGGCTCACCATCCCTCATGGGACAGCATATCCTTTTCCAGCTTGTAAGGAGAGGGGTGTTTTCTGCTGTACCAACCACTATAAATCCCCCCACCCTCAAATCCCAGTGACTTGCCTCAGCCCCTTGGAGCTGCTCTTACCTTGGTAACGTGGGTAGTGGTGGAAGTCGAGAGGGTTTCCGCAGTGGCACTGAATATGCTGGTGAGCACGTCCTTCCCAGCAGAGCCGCTGGTGATCTGCAGGACAGAGAGCAGCAGCATCAGTGGGGCTGCCATGGGGGAGGCCCCAGTGCTCGCTCCCAAAGAGCTGCAACCTTCCTAATGGGATGCAACTACTGAGCTGAGCACAGGAGGAAATAGAGTGGTAAGGGAAAAAACCACTGCACTCTGCTTCCAAACAGACCTGGGTTTGGGGGGATGAGGGAGAGGTTCCTGCAGCTACCCCAAGCCCAGAGCTGCAGGAAAGGGCTTCTGCAGCAGGGAGATGATTTCATGGCTGAGTTTTGCTCTTCCCCATCCATCCTTGGGGCTGCCTTAATTGCAAAGCTCCAAGGCTACCTTTAGCTTTGTCCTCTGGGTATGTTCTCCCTGCACAAGCCTGGGGCATTTAGCAGGGCTTGATGCCATCAAAATGAGGCAATACAGTAGGAAAACTCATCCCACTATAGACTTCTTCAGGGACTGGGCTGTTTGTTAGAAATCCTCCTCCTGGAGATGCTCAAGGTGTGTCTCTAGCACAGGAGAATGGCCACGGGCAGCGAGGCCCCTCCATCTTGCACCCCAACCTTCTGAGCATCATTTTCCTCTTCCCAGTAACAACACAGGGTGCCAGTGCCAGGAACATAGGAGGGGGCCCTGTGGGACCAACCACAGCCCCATAGGGCTGCTTCCCTCCCTCCCACCCCACAGGCCTGGCTGGTGGTGCCATGTCCCCCCTCACCGGTGAGAGGGAGCGAAGGTCTGTCATAGGAACGGCCCCTTTCCCAGCCTTGGTGCTGTGGTCCTGAAAGAAGAGCAGATGGGCACATTGGCTGAGATGCACCATGGGGCAAACACAGCAGATCACATCCCCAGTGGGGCAGGGTCCCTCCCAGCACAACTGGTCCCAGTTGCCCTCACTGGAGCAGAGGGACTGCAGGGTCCCCCCCAGGTATCAAGGGGCCAGCCCCACTTACTGCCTCTGCGGTGCCAGTGGCTGTGGTGTCCCTGCTGCCTGGGGTGCCTCCTTCCACCTGCAGAGGAAACCGGGTGAGCCTGGAGGTGCCAAGGACAGGGTGACACAGGGACACCGTGGCTGTCCTTGCTGCCAGAGGGATGTGGGGCCACAGACATGTGTGGTGCAGCATGCATGGTGGCTGTCACCCTCTGGAGATGTCCCCATGTGCCAGTGCTGCCTGGCAGCATGGCAGATGGGACCAGGGATACACATAGAATCTCCCTGGGGGGGCTTTGATTTGATGTTTTGGGGAACTAGATGATCTTGATGTCCTTTCCAACCCTCACCATTCTATGATTCCAGCAAGACAGGGGTGAATGGAGGCCCCCAACTGCCCCATTCAGCCCCTGCCCTCCCAGTGCTGCTGCCTGAGGCTTGGCAGAGCCATTGAGAGCAGGGATACAGGAGAACGCAGCCACATCACCTGGGCTGCATCTGTGGTGCCAACCTGGTGGGGAGCAGAGCCGTCTGCTTCAGGCTTCTTCATGCCCAGCCCCTGGCCGACGGTCACAGCATCAGTTTTCAGGGCTGATGACTGCAGAAGAAACAAAACAAGTCAGGCACTGGGGCACGATGCCAACAGCCCTGAGCACTCCTTGTGCCCCGTGTGAGCAGAGCATCCCTGCTCCACTCCTCTAAGTGCCACACATGTATGATGTCCTACGAGCACCACACCGAGCCCTACCCGGGCAAAGAGCAGACAGCCCTGGGCAGACACCAAACACAGTGCCCTGTGTGACTGATGTAGCCCAAATCACACCTGATGCTCTGTCCCTGGGGTTTTCAGGGATGTTTTGGATAGACACCATGGGGTAGGTCGAACTGGTCTTCAAAAGGTGGGCGAGACCCACCAAATCCATTTCACTCGTGCCCCGCAGCAGGTTATGCTCTGGACCAGGTCCTAGCTGCTACTGGGGTGTCAGAGCCTTAGGGGAACGCAGACATGTTTCCAGCACTACAGGAAGCTGGAGCTGCCAAGGGCTCCTGTGCAGGGAATGCTCAGCGTTCCCGAACCAGCAGCTTTCCCTGCCTGGTGCCAGCCATGGGGCACCATGGAGCTGATCACCCACACCTATGCACCCACTGGGACCCTGCAGCCCATGATGTCAGATGCTCCGCACAATCGTTTCCAGGCTGGGTCTAATTCAAACTCCCTCTAATCCTGCAGCTTCTTCCTGGCTCCAGGTCTGGACTCCCCCTGGCAGCTCCATGCAGCTTTCAGGACTCACCTGCCAAGGCTGGAGCACTGCCCTGGCAAGGACAGGTTTTCAATGCGATGCTGTCCTCTCCCTGAGGCGCACACGCATGCTGCATGCATCTGAGCCCTCTCACAGTCACTCCTGGCATTGGAGCCACCCTCCAGGAGCTTTGGAGCAGCTCCCACAAGCTACTCCATAAATCTCCCGCAGCCAAGGCACGACCAGGGGGGTTAGCTGGCAGCACATTGCTCTTTACTACACGAACTGGTCACTAACTTCATGCAAAACACAAGGACAGAGCCGTTGGTTAGTGATACGTGCCCATCCCAGGTGCTGACATGCTGTAGTGGTGTGAGGGATGGGGTAGGCAGCCAAACACAGGGGATTAGGAGACAATGATGACTTCTCCTGCTTAGCAGATGCACAAAACACACAACAGAACCATGCAACACGGATGAAGGCGTGCACCAGTGGAAAACAGGAACCTGGGCATGTCTGAAAGCTAGCATGCTCTTCCAAACCAGCATGGAGTGCATGCCAGTGAGGCAATACCAGGCACGAGGACAAGGAACATGGAGGCATGATGGCACTGAGCCAGTCTTGGTGGAATGGCATCCCTGTGTACCTCTAGCTGGGAGGCATCTGGCCTGGGCTGGGAGACCTTCTCCCCGCCTTTGACATCCTCTTCCAGTCCTGGAACTACTTTGTCAATGTCCCGGAAGGAAACCAGGCCTTCATCTTCCGTTTCACTCTTGTCCTTGTCCAGCTCGGGCAGGCTCCGGGAGATGTCCTCAAAGGCTGTGCCGTGGAAGTCACCGATCACTGTGAAGTCCACCTCTGCTTCCAGGCTGGAGGTTGAACTGACCGTGATGCTGGAGCACTTGCGCTCGATGGCCAAGTGGTTGTCCTTCAGGAAGACCGAGTCCTTCTCCTGGTCCTGCTCCTCATCGCCGGTGTCGCTCTCGGGAGCCCTGTGCCGCGGTGGCTTAGCTCTGTCCTCTGTGCCCTCCCTCAAGCCTGCTCTCTGAATGAGACACAATGGTGGAGACAGACGGAGAGAGTGAGCACCGCGCGGCGTGGCAGCGCTGGCAGTGCCGACAGCGAAGAGGGGAGGAGGAGGAGGAGGAGAAAGAAGGCTGCAGCAAACATCACAGAGTAGAGTCAAACACAACTCAAGCATGGAGACGGAAACCTTTCTGACAGCAGCGACGGGGCAGGGGCGGGGTGGGGACGGAAGGGTTATTCAATCTGACTTTGCCAATAGTCATTGGTAATTAATCATCTCAAGAAAGGGTCAGTCACACAGAAAAGCTTGGCCAGCTTGGAGGCATGTCAGTGCACCCAGTGGAAGCAGGTGTATGCAAAACAACAGGTCTGCTTAAGAGACATTCAGAAACAGCTCAGACGCCAGTGCTATTGTACATCAGTCAGGTTGGGCACTCAGAAACAAAGGGAAAGAAAGAGAGAAGAGTTTGGAAGGAAAGGGCCCCGTCAGCCACGTACGGTGGAGGAGAAGCAAAGGAGTGTGCCAATTCCACTGAGCAGGCGCGCGGACCCATGGAGCATCACCCCAGGGAGAAGGACCAACCCCACCAACACAGCTCCAGAGGCACCACACAGCCGGGGTGAGCCTTAGGGATGACGTGGGTGAGGGTTTGGTCAGTGTAATTGACAGCACGCTTGGAGCCAAGGGATGACCTCTCTCCATCAGCTCTTCTCCAGACATGGACATACCTCTCAACTCCGCCATCAGAGGGTACATCTGCCCTCGCCATGCTTTGCCATGAGAAATCTAGAGCCATTGCTGAGCTTCGCATCTTGCTCTAGGCAGTTCTCCCTTAGGAAGAGCTCTAAGGACACTGATGCCACAGGAAACCCACGGCCTGGACTCTGGGCCAAGTGTTTGCAACCAGAGCCATCCCCCAGTGAGCCAGGCTGTGCTGGCACAACCTTTCCTTGGTACTGCTGGAGGTTGAGAGGTATGAGAAACAGGGTGTCAAACAAAGTCAAGAGGAACACACCTGCATACATGTTTGTGTGTGTGTGTATGTATAAATATATACATAACAGCTCTGCAAAGGGGATTGGAGCTGGAAGCACACAGCCCTCAGCTGGTTAAGGTGAGCTTTCATACTACAGTAAGCAGTTAGTAAAACAGCACTGAGACCTGGGAGACCACTGGAACAGCAGTCTTTAAATTCTCTTCTTTCAGGCTGGGTTTTATTGACGGGTCAGATAAATCCTTTTCTTCCCCGCTTGGTTCCTGAGATTTGCTCTGGATTAGAGAAAAGGGTTAGTTGTAAGGAAACGAACTCCACAGGAGCTGATCTAGCGCTTACAAGAACGAAGAAAGCTATTTCATCATCCAGCCACCAGCTTGCCCAAGACAGGGGAGGGTGGGTGAGGCCGGCGAGCTAAGCAAGAAGGGATATCAAGGTAAGAAATGCGAGGGTGAAGCTGGAAGCATGGGCACGCTGCTGCTGTGTGTGTGTGCGTGTCCGGGACAGTCACAGCTCCTCCAGCCACCCCCAGGCTCCCTTTCTTGCTCCTGGACATGAAGCTTGGGTGCCCACTATTGGGTTTAGTGAGGGGCATTCTCCAGGGAGCCAAGACGTTGGGAGGGGGGTGTCACGGAACACAAGCTGATGAGCCAGCTGGCCAGCGGGTCTGCGCTCAGCAAAGAAGCCTGACCACACACACATACATAGGACAGGGGATGCAAAGCAACTGCTGTCGGTCAATGGATGTGTGGGGAGCCACTGGACATGATCAGAAAGAGCCACACAACATGCGCATGAACTTTCCATCCGGACAGTTCATTGGAAGAGTTACCACGGCTTCCGCCAGTGTGAGTTCACAGCCAGAGTCAGGGGAGGCCAGGTCAGCACTGTTGTCTTCTCCTTTGTGCTCCACGTCAACAGAAGCATCGTCCTTCAGAGACAGAGCCTGGGAGGTGTCTCCTGAACCAGCCCCTTGCCCGAGGGCCGAGGAGCCCACACTGGATGCAGGTCCCACTGGAGCCGCAGGCATCGCCAGACCCACCTTCCCCATTGCTTCTGCTGCTGTCTCAGCTTCAGGCATAGGCTCTGGTTCCTCCTGGGCTGCCCTTCGCTCCGCTTCGCTTTGCTCAAACATCTTAATCTTAGAGGCCACGGAGGTTTTCCTGTAGCAGTCACTGTCCTGACAGCTACCTGAGGCCACATCTCCATGCTCCTGGGACACAGCTCCTGTCCTCCCAGTCATGCACAGCAACGACCCAGACTCTATTGGACGTGTCCCATTGCTCACTTGCAGCTCTTCCCCACCTTCAAAGATCAAGGTGGAGAGCTGGTACGTCTTGCTTCCTTGACACAACCCTGCTACAGGGGCTTTGGAGTGCACGACATCAGCATCTTCTTTGGGAGAGGACTTATCCTGTGTTGGCTGCCCCAGGGTAAGGTCACTGTTCCTGGCAGTTTCTCCTACTGTAGGGCTCCTGCACTGCAGACCTTGTCCTGCATTAAACTCCAAATCACAGGGTGGCTCCTGCTCTTTGGGTTCTGCAGTGTGGAGCAGCCCTTCAGCCCTGGGGCCCTCTGGAGGCAGGTCTCCTGTTATGGTCTGTTGTTCTGGTTCTTCTGCCTTGGCAGGCAGCTCTTCTATGCAAGGGCTTTTGTCATGGGACAATTCTTCCATCCTACAGCCTTCATCTCTGGTCAACTTCCCTGATGAGAGCTCTTTTCTCATGGGCTTCTCCTCCTGGAGTGGCTCTCCTGTAGCAGGGACTTTGCTGTGGGTTGCCCTCGCTGTGACAGGATCAATGTCCTGGGCCACTTCCCCTGTGGCTGGGTCTCTGAGCTGGATGGGCTCTGGGGCAGCATCTGTGTTTTGGGGTAGTCCTCTTGCGACAGGACTTGCATCTTGGCACGGTTTCCATGCAGCGTCTTGGGGTTGTTCTTCAGATAGAGGATTGGTGCCCCAGGGTATTGCCACCTCTGATACAGGGCTCACATCCCTGGGTGCTCCTCTGCCTACCACAGGGCTTGTTTCTTTGCATGCCACCCCTGCTGCAGGGTTCACATCCTTGGCTATGGCCACAGCTCTCACAGGGCTGGTGCCCTGGGACACATCTCTGGCCTCAGTTTCAGTGCCTGGGGCTGGCTCTGCAGGGACAGGGGTGGACTGATGAGAAAAGGACGTAAGGGCAAGAGAGCTGGGTTTGTCCCCCTCTGACCCTGCAGTGGTGTGAGGGTGGCTCTGCTCAGGCACAGCTGATGGAGGCGACTGGGTCTCTATCTCTTCCATCTGAAGAACCACTCCGGCACTCTCTTCCTTGTCACCAACTGTTCCTGAGAGCCCCTCCGCTGCCATGCAGATATCCGGGCTCTGTACTGGGCTCCCTTTGTGCTCCTCAACCCCATGGCCATCCCCTGCCAGGCCACACGGCTTCGAGCCTCCCACTGGACTTCCATCCGTATCCTCTGGTCCCACCTCTTGGGAACTCAGTAGGGCTTCACCTCCCTCGGGTGCTCCGCAGCCTGTCAGCACAGCAGACGCTTCTTCTTGCTGTAAGGGCAGCCCTTCCTCCTGCCCGGTCCCATCCCAGCCTGCCCAGGGCTGCTCCAGGGCTTCGGCAGGTTTTCCAGACACTGCCTTGTGTTGCTGGCTTGCTGAGGACAGGGGTTGGAACCCATCTTCTGCAGACACCATGTGCCCAGATCCCTCCCTGGGGGCATTCACAGCAGCTTCTGCTCTTTCCTCCAAGCCCAGCCATGCTCCAGCCTCCGAGAACAGGTTTTTACTGTCCTTCTCCTCTTCCTCTGGATCTCCCAGGTAGATGATCCTCTGGGTTGTGGAGGTCTCCGAGCTCTCATCATTAGCCTTCACTTTGATTTTAATGAGCTCTGTGGCCGGCGCTCTGGCCTCCTGCTTCCTGCAGGCTGCAGAGGCACGGTCCTTGGAGAACAGCTCGCTTTCCCCTTGCGGAGGTTCTGGCCCCACAGACTTGGTCCTTTGCTTCTCTTCAGGCTGCTGACGTGGCTTGGGCAGACCTGGCTCACCGGGGGTGACTTCCTTGCCCTGCTCTCGGTGCTCCTCGTTGCTGTCCACTGGCCGGCGCTCTGCCTTCAGGCTGGGCTCCCCCCTGCTTTCCTTCTCACAGACCTCATCCTCCCAGACAGACTCAAAATCCTCAGGACTAGCGATCATCTTTGCTCTCATCCGGGTATCCAGGGCTGCATCTGCTGGCTCTTCCTGGCCTGCCACGTCCTTGGCTTTCCCTACTGCCATCTCCACCTTGGATACGCTCGTGCTCATTTTCACCTCTGAGGTACCTGCACGTGCTTCTTTCTTGACTCCCAGAGCTTTCCTTAGAGCTACTGCTTCCACTCTAGGAGTTTCTCTCTCTATAAATACCCAATGCTCCGAGCCCTGCATTGCAATTGGAGCAAGAAGAGTTAGCATCAAACATACTTGACCTAACTGCTGGTGGCTGCTGTCATGAGTAACAGGAAGCTGATCTGCCTTGGACAGGGACGACTAAAGTATTATTGTTCATGCAAGAGTTGAGGCAGGGTCTATACAAAGAGCTTGGCAACTTGTTGATGGAGAGCAGGGACTGAAAATAAAGGGGGTGATGCTGTGATAGGGACTGAGCCCTTCTATTCTCTCCAGGGACCATGTTTTGCTCTGGGTGGTGGCTCACTGACATATCTGCAGCTTTGCTGGAAACACAGGTGTGGGAGCAATGCTCCAGCAGACACATTAACAGTCACCAGGGCACCTCTCAACTGGCACCCCCCATCTGACTCCTGTTTTCAGCTGGATCTGGCAATCTCCATGAGCAAAGAGTGAGATTTCACTGTAAGCAAAGGTCTGTGTTTTGAGTCGCTTCCCTCTCAGCTTCATCCATGTGCCCTAAAACTATTCAAGCTGCCAAAAGCACCAGCAAGAGAAAACACCACGTTTAGGCATCAGAAAGGCCCTTTTCCCTTCCTACCAGATGCTGCAGCTCAGGTTCACCCCAAAGTCCATCCTTCCCTTCCTGCTCTCCAAGGAAGTCTCATCAGAAGCAATTATTTAGCTGAGGTTTTGGGCAATGCTGAAACCAAATGGTTCAGAAAGTGTAACCTGTAAAAGGTTACCTGTGAAATGTAAAAGACGAGCCCAAGCTTGGCAGCTGAGACAGCCACAGACCAAGCAAGGACCAAGCAAAGGTTGTGGAGCATCCAGCAGCAAGGACACAGTGGGTATGTGATATACCACACAGTGCATGTGTGCTGCTCCGCAGGGGAGGAACCTACATCACTGTACACTTTGTACTTCTGCATTTGTCCTGAAGGACAGCTAAAGACATCACAAGGGCAAGAACAAAGCACTGCTAAAATTCAACCCCTTCTGGGGCAGAAGACAGAATATAATCCACAAGAAGGCAGATTCGCATCGATGCAGAAGCCCAGCAGCCTCCCCAACCACCCTACCCTAGGCAGCACACACACAAAGGGCAATGCAGGGACGTGGTTCTGCAGCGTTCACCATGGGGCTGGCTCTGCCCATGACAGAATCATCATTTCTGCAGGCTGTGGCACCAGGATGCTCTTCGGCCCCAGTGAGGGGTGGGGGGCTGGCTGCTTGCTCTAACTGGGATAAGGAATCCATTAAAAAGGGAGTGATGCCCCACGCAGGGGTGCAGGGTGAGTGTTTGGAGCAGTCATGCCCAAACTGGAAACCTAATAACTGAGTAAGGGGAAAGAAGGGGGCAAAGGGAAGCAGAACAAAAGGGAAGGGAAAGGAAGATGAGATTAGAGGAGAGTGAGAAAGGAGGAAAACCAATTACTAATGGAAGGACTCTCACAAGGAAGGGAATCAGAAATAGTCAAAGAATCATAGAATCACAAGCTGGTTTGGACCTTGCTCCCTGCAGCATCACTCACACATGGCTCTCTGATACCCCTTCACCAATCACTGCCTGCTCTCCAGGTCCCTTCCTCCACACCTGCCTCCAATGCAGGTTTTAGTGCTTCCTAATCCATGGAAATGGGAACAGAGGCAGCCAGCAAATGCCAGGAGCACTGGGTTGCACCAAGGTCTTTCACAGATGGGTTTTACCCATGAGAGCAACGTTATCACTAACTTGGCTGCTGTGCTGGGCCTGCTGGGAAGCCCAGGCTGGCCTAGAACCAAGCCTCAAAGACCGGTTTTCTTCTGCTCTTGTCTATCCTGGGAAGCACCCACCATTGCGTGAGATAAACCCTGCCTGCAAGCAGGGCTGAGAGCCCACATTCCTCACCCCTGGGCTCTCGGGTGACACTGAAGGCATCGAAGGCAGCATGACAAGCCCAACGTTTTTGATGCCTTCAGACATCCCCTGCTTCAGGGGGCCTGGGGCAGTGTAACTGAAGCCAACGTGAGAGGAAAGCACAAGGGGTTGCTAAAGGTGGCTTGTGGCTGCCTGCTGACACAGGGAGCAAACTCCCCCCTGTGCCATTGGGTCAGCAGTGCCTCGGCAACCCCAGGTCTCCATCACAGCCCCCTCACCCAGAGCACAGCCAGCCTGGGGGTGGCACCACTGGAAGGTCTCTCCCAGGACCCTGTCTCACAGCCAGGGGAAAGGATGGCTCCTGCCCATTGCTGGAGGGGACCCACCCAGGGAGGGCAGCAAACGGCTCGGGCTCTGCTCAGAGGGCAAGGAGCCACCTCGGCAGGCTGGAGGGCCCCATGGAGGGGTAAAACTGTGAGGGCAGGGCAGGGGGAGAGTGGAAGAGGATGGTGACAACCTCAGGAGAGGAGACAAGGCTTTTCTGCGTGAAAGACTCCATGCTTAGGGAAGCTCCGTGGTCAGATGCAAAATCGTCTAGGGTGTCCTCTTCTATCGTCTGTGCCAGCATGGAAACCCCAGCACCCACAGAGAAAAAAGAGAGAGAAAGAGAGAGACAGAGAGAGACAGAGAGAGAGTATGAGAAGGAATGAAGGAACAAATGGGTAGGTGGGTGGATGGATAAATGGATGGATAGATAGATGGATGAACAGAGGTCACAGCTATACCAGCTCGAGTGCTCCATTTACATCTCTGCCCTTTATATATTTGCTTGTAAAAGAGACATGGGGTGAAGTCCTTCTTCCCAGCTCAGTGCTTTGATGAAGGGCCATGAGCTCACCTCTGCCTGGGTCTCTGGTCAGTGCTGGGGACCAGCAGGTACACATGCACACCATGAATCCCCTGCAGACAGCCCCTACCCAGCCACCCCACACCCTCCTCGCAGCCCAGCCCCACGTCCTCAAGAGCGGTTCCCATGTGTGGATCCCCCCTGCCTGGAGCCATCCCCAGTGGAATGGGCACAGGACTGGTTTCAGAGCCACCCTGGGGGGAAAGAACATCACAGAGTGGAGAGCAAGCAGGGAGAGGGCACCCAGGCTGGCAGTGGGGATGGCCTTGCCACACAGTGCCTGCCCCAAGGCAACCAGGAGCCCAGCACCACAGAGCATCCCTCTGTGCCCCATCCACGCACCCCACAGAACTGGGGGCTCTGTGTGTCCCAGCACCCCCAGTTCCAGCTCTCTTCCTTTCACACTCGTGGTCCCACCACAAAGCCAGCAGGGAGGACGTGTGTGTGCAGGATGTTGGTGTGACACCATCCGCCCCTCCACCATGGGCACCTCTGTGCAGCGCTGGGTCCTGCTCTGCTGAGGACACCACCCAGGCACAGCCCCACGGTAGCCTTGTTGGTAGGAAGGGTGAGGAAAGCCCCATCTCATGGGGTAACAAAGCCACAGCCCAACCCTCAGGTACCCCAAAGCAGGGGAAGGATGAGAAGTTCAACACCAAGAAGTGCCTGGGCACAAGGGGAGATCACTACCAGCAGTGTGAAAACAGTTAAATCCTTACAGAACTTGGAGACAACAGCCTGGACAAAGACCCCCTCCCTCCACCCCATGTCCCCATCATGTAATCTCCACCACCAGCATAGCACAGGAGGCCAACAGCTAAGGAACACCTCCCTGCAAACAGCTTCATCCCCTCCGTGAGAGAAGCAGCGGAACAAACCTCGCTGGCCTTTTCTGGGGTTCCCTTTGGTGTTTCATCCTCGTGCTTGGGTGAGGAAGAGGCTGGTGAGGAAGGCAGCCTCCTGTCCCGGTCCCTGTGAACCAGCTTGCTGTTGGGCTCCTTCAGGGTCCGTTTCAGCTCGTTGATGCTGGCCTGATGCTTCAGCAAAACATCTTCTGGCTTGTCTAAAAACTTGGGGAAGGAGAGAGGAAGATAAGCGATGATTCAAGCACCAGCCAAGGCAAAAGAGGTAAGCAAGGGCACTGGGAGGGTTTGCTTCACATTCGGCTTGAATTTAGCATCTTGAGAGCCAAATGAACAGAGCACCCTGGTCTGCAGCTCTCGCTAAGACCACTGCAGGGAGCAGCAAAGGCAGCACATGGCCGAATGTGCGTGGCAGGCTTCCCTCCATGATGGGCAGCACAGCACGCCCCTTTGGCATCTCCAGCACAGCCTGCTGAGGGCAAGCTAAGCCCCTTGGAGGAAGAGCAAGGGATCGGGCCCTATTGGAAATACCAGCAGCCTCCTCTGCAGCTCTGTTGTGCCAGGCACAAAGGAAGCCAGAGCCTTTGTCCCAACAGGGTAGGAAATGGCATTTCCAATGGAGCTCATTTGAACGGGGTTTCTGCTGAAGGGCAGGAGGTCAGAGATGTCCAGCATGGATCCAAGCCTGGATCGCCATGGACCAGCCTGGGCCCAACAGCAGCCTGAGGTGGGATTGAGCCTGCTGTGGAGAGAGGACAGCTCAGAGCGCTCAAGTGCGAGGTGGGTTTAGGCATCAGAGCATCATTTGGTGACGGTACAGGCACCAGGGTGGCTCCCTTGGTACTGCCGCAGAGGTGGGCAAACCGGCTCAGAGCAAGAACCAGCAAGAGCAAGGACCCTGGCTTCAAACTCAAACCTCTTTTGAGGTTCGAAATGAGTCACCTAAAATACTTCCTCAGTATTTCTCCTCAGCAACAGCCCAGGGACCCCAGAGAGCCCCATGAAAAGCCCTTCCAAATTTCACAGGCCCTGAAGGCTCAGCACAACTCATGGAGAAGACTTGCCCATGGAGCCGCGGAGAAGAGCTTCATGGTTTGCCCACCTCTGGGCTCGGGGTGCACTGGGGGAGCAGCACATGCACATGCAGCAGGAAAGCAATGAGGTGGCCAGGGGAGGGACTGGGACCGGTGCCCATTACCCTGGCAGGGTCTGCCTGTGGTGCCGAGCGGGATGCTGAGGGCTGTGTGGTGCAAACCCCATCACCTGGCTGTGTTTGCCCCTATGGATACCCCCAGGGAAGATCCATGTTCCACTGTGAGTGGAGAGGGAACCCCCCAGGAGCAGCTGTGGATCCTAGGCTGGGATGAAACATTCCTGACAGGGACCCACCGTGGACATGGGAGTTTGTACAGGGGAGGGCCAGCACTCCAGGCAGGCAGCTTCCCTCTGGCATGGGGATGGGTGCTGCTGCTGCACTGAAGGCAGCTCAGAGACAGAATCAACCAGGTTGGAAAGACCTTTAAGTCCAACCATCCCCAGCGCTTCCAAGGCCACCACTAACCCATGGCACTGAGGGCATCACCTACATGGTGTGTGAACACTTGAAGGGACGGTGACTGCAGCCCTGCCCTGGGCAGCCTGTTCCAATGCCTGAGCACCCTCTGGGGCAGGAACTGTTCCTCAGCTCCATCTAAACCTGCCCTGGTGCAGCTTGAGGCCGTTCACTTGCCCCCGGAGGGGTGAGCTGGCAGCCGCAGTGCCGTGAGGAGCTCCAGCCGGCTCCCTGCGGAGCAGAGCCAGGCTGCAGGGGGGGTGACGGCGGTGGTTTGGGTCAGGCAAAAGCAGAGCACGGGTCAGGGTGTCAGTGGGAGCGATGGGACCGGCCTGCACGAGGAGCTAGGGCTGTAGGGCTGGGCGGAGAGGAGACACGAGGCGAGGACATGGCGCAGTCAGGAACAGGAGCAGAAGCCAGGTCTTCCCAACAGGCCAAGGACTCGGCGCCGTTGCACCTTGGGAGGGCTCTTGCTCACACGTACGATCAGGACTACCTTACTTAGTGGGATAGAAGATGCCGTGTGCGCGCTGGGGCAGACCCCCAGCTGTCTGCTCATCGGGCTCCTCTAGCATCCAACCCCCTGCCCCAGTGCATCTTGTATTCCAGTAAATAGGGTGACACACAGTGTTGCTTTGGGAAGGATGGACAATATGATGCACCAATGAGGACTAAGATACTCCAGAGAGAGAATACCTCCTGCTTGTGCCTGGGGGTTGTTTCGTGCTCCGGCTGGCAGCAAAGAGAGGGTTAAAAGTAACCAGCAGGGTCAGTCGAGGGAACTTGTCACAAACATCACAGTTAAGTCGATGGGCTGGTGGGGTGCAGAAGGACCAGATCCCCCCTCCCATTGCAGCACGGAGCTAAAACAGGCTGGGGTGTCCCTGCGGGATGGGGCGGGGAGCGGGTGTCCCGTGTGCTTGGCCTGTCCCCATCCCCACCCCTGTCCCAGAGCGGGGCTGCTCCCAGATCCAGCCCTGCCTCGGGATGAACCTTGAGACTACCTGGACACATGGGGAACCAGAGTTGAGCCGAGCACATGTGACAGCCCCCGTTCCACTGGTGAGGCCAAGTGCCATGTCCCAAGAATCCCACCAGCCCTCTCCAGCTGTGAGCCATCCTGCTCCCTCCATCCACCCTCCTCTGCCCGTCCCATCTGTACCTTCAGCTCCTTGATCTTCGTCGGGGTGGTCACCTCCTCATCCTCCGTCTCGGACCGTCTCCTGTTGCCAAACTCACCGTCCTCATCCCGCTTCTCGCCCTCCGCCCCGGCATCGTGGTTCTCGCTGACGGAAGCCGGGCGCGAGAACTCTGCCCATGGAGGAGAGCCCAGGTCACCCCAGCCCTGCCAGCCCCAAACCCTCCCCAGCCCCACAGCCCCTGTCCCTGCCCTGCCAGCTCACACCTGGGGGATCGGGAGCCTTCAACGCCCCACAGCAGGGGGCCCTTGCGGGGGGCCCATCCCTAAGCTGCCCAACCCCGTCCCCCTGTGAGGGTGATCTAAGCTATGCCATGGGGATGCGGCTGGGGACAGCCTCCAGCAGGAAGCCCGCTGGATCCTATAACCCTGCCAGATGGGGCGGACGGCATCCCCCTCACTCCCGCCAGCGACCAATCTCCCTCCCCCTCCCCAATTTGGGGCATACCTCCGTCAAGGCTGCGAGACATGGTGTACCGTTTGCTGGAGGAGCGCTCAAAGAAGGGAGCCGGGCGGTCGATGAGGGCACTGGCCTGCCGGGTCTGCGCCTGCGTGCGCCCGCTGTACCGAAACTTGGAGCCCATCACCAGGAATCCCTTGGGAGGCGGCTCCGGGGACACCAGCCTAGGCGGGAGGGAGGTGGAATGCCATCAGCAACCCCAGCCATACCCACCATGGATACCCATTGCATGTCTGCCTCCAAGAAGGGAGCCCGGGATAAGGTCTGCCTCACCTGAAGAAGGTGTGATGCTCTATGCAGACCTTCCAGAGACGCTTGGCGGAGCGGTGGTTGGGCAGCTTGAAGCCAATGGTGCTCTCAAACTGTTCGTACTTGGGGGAGACAGAGACATGCTGTTATAGGCAGATCCTGCCCTAAAGGATGCGATGGGATGCCAAGGCACTCAGGTTCCCCTGGCAGAAGCCATGACCACTCAAAAGGAGTCTTCTTCAAAGCAGTGCTGGGAAGGTCCATGCCCAGCCCCACTCGGTGGTGAGATTACATCCCAGCACTCCTGGCCTAAGCACTTTCCTCAACTGTAAATGGCTTTTTAGCACAAGATAAATTCCCTCAAGAAACAAAACCCTTTTAACAGCTCAACTTGGTGAGAAGGCATTACTCTCCATTTTAGATGCACTCTCCTTGCCCTCCTGCCTGCTGGGGAAGGTGGGTGGAAATGCACTCTCCCATCAGTGCACATCGAAGTGAAAAGAGTGAAAAGAAAGTCAGAAAACAAACTAAAAAGCATGTGAAATGTGGAAGACTCATCAAAAACAGCCCTCAGCCTCCCTTGCTGGGTGACCTCCCTACACCATTGGCCTCACAGCACATGCCTGGTGGGGGAAGGAGCCTGGGGTGCCCTCAGCCTCTTGAAGTCACTTTGCCAGTGAGAAAACAAGGCATGAACAAGAAAGCACTCGCTGAAAGCCTCCATCCACCCAGATGTGCTCTCCTGGCCAGCATGAGCATCCCCCTGGGACCGAGGCTGGAGCCAGGTAAGGGCATCCCCACCAGGCAACCGCAGGCCAGCACAGCGGGCACCCCGGGGCTGCACTGGCACATGGCACCCACCTCACCCGGGCGGATCTTGATGTAGAAGTTGCTCCTCTTGTAGGAGATCTTGAGGATCTTGGGCCAGGCGAAGCGGTTGATCCTCAGCCGGTCCCTGTAGATGAGGAGGCCGTTGGCACAGACACCCAGCATGATATCGATGCCTTCGGAGTCCTGCAGGAAGCAAAAGGGACAGGAGGGGACTACTCAGCTGCCCAGTAAGAACCAGTCCAGCCAGAAGTGCCACACTCCCTCCTGCTTGGTGCTCTGCTACAGGGGACTGGCTGACGGAGAGGTCACTGCACCACACAGAATGGTTGAGGTTGGATCTCTGGAGCTCCTCTGCTGCAACAGAGCCACCCAGAGCCCTGTCATTGTTGAACCTTCATTGTGTGAAGAGGGCTTGGGCAGGGAGGGGTGTGCAAACAGCAGGGCAGGATGGGGTGGCACTGGCCATTGCTCTGGCAGCCCCACAGCCCTGTACCTTGGCATGGTGTAGATCCACCCCGTACATGGAGAGCTTCTTGGCGTTCTCCAGGAAATGGATCTCCGCTTCCCCGGGGGTCATTCCCCTGCAGGGAGACAGAGAGGGGACACACGTGTTCAGGTACCCAGCAGGCACGAGGCCCCCAGCCCGTCCTGTGCCGGGGCTCACCGGTAGGTCTTGTGCAGCTCCATGATGCGCTCCTCCAGCTCCCGCGTCTGGTTGGGCGCAAAGCGGAGCTCGCTGACGTAGTTGCCCACGTGCTCCTCAGCATCGTAGTCCCCCAGCTCGGCCTGCACGGCGTAGGAGCCCAGCAGAGCGTGTGTGACGAAGGAGCAGGGCAGGCGCCCCGTGATGATGTCCGCACGGAGCTGCAGGCACAGGTAGTATCTGCAGGAGGGGCAGAGGGTGAGAGCAGGGCAGAGGCATTTGCCCTCTGGAGCAGGCTGGGGTTCCCTAATGCACCCCGGTATGCACTGCTCTCCACGGGGACTGCTACCTTCATGCTACATGGCCGCCTTCCTGGTCCTGTTCTGCATGAGTCAGACATGCTACATGGGCAACGAGCCCCCACACATCCCCTGGTTGCCCACACCCTGCCTGAGCCCTGCCCTTCCGTGCACTCCCAGCTGGTCCTAGCCCTGGCAGCTGTGCCCATGGAGGGATGCTCCTCACCTTGTGATGTCCTCCGTGAGCTGGGCAGGGTCTGGAGGGTAAAACTTCACAGTGAAGGCAAAGTTCCAGGGCCCGCCTAGGGGAGAGGAGGGGAGAGAGCAGTAAGGACAGGAGCATCCAAGCATCCACTAATGGTCCCACTGCTTTCCCCAAGCCTGGCACTGGGCAGGCACAAGGGGGCTCCAGAAGCTGCCAGAACAGCCCTTGGGTCACCAGCATGACTTGGTTAATTGTCCCCAAATGGCTGGGGAGAGAAAGGCATCACAACTTCAGGAGCCATCAGCTGAGCATGACTATCAATGTCACAGTGAAAACCACACGTTCCAGAAGGTGACACCTTGGGCAACAGCCCTTCTGCCACGCCAGCAAGGCAACAACATCATGGGCAAAGGCACCCCATGACCTGTTCCAAACAAAGCCCCCATCCCTGTCCTCACTGCTCAGGGCAGGTGCGAATGGCACCCAGAGAGGGACCAGGTCTCAGCCAGCTCTCCAGTGGCATAGACAGGGTCCCTTTGACCCCCATGCCTGTCATGAGTAAGAGGAGAGGTAGGTAACAGGCAGCAAGAGGATCCCTGTCCCCAGGCCAGCTGCCAAAGGTCCCACTCAGGACAGAAGTGGAAGGGGATTGGCCAGAGGACATCTGCACCCCCCTGGGATGCTCCAGGGCTGCGGAGGATGGACACTGAGCACTTACTGCGGATCTGCTTCTTGATCTCCTTGGAAGGGTCCAGCCAGTTCTGCAAGGGGGAGACAGCAGGTCAGGGGTGTCCCCCACCCACAGATAGGGCAGCCATAGGGGGTTCCCCCATCCTCACCTTCTGGCTGTCCGAGTCGCAGAAGGTGAGGCCGAAGTAGTCCTTCTCCAGGAGGTTGAGGTGCTCACACACCATGTCAAAGAGGATCTGGCCTCGGGCGTGCTTCTGTTGGAGACACGGAGAGCCTGAAGGTGAACCAGCTCCCTTGTGCTCCTGGACACCCGGTGCGTGCAGGCAGGGAGCACTGGGGAGGGTCAGGGCAGCCCTGGCCCCTCCTGGTGACCAGCAGAAGGTGCTGAGCTGCCTTTGAGAGCAGCCTCTCACCCAGCAGCACCACTCTGGGGACACTCAGGTGGATGCAGGGCACGCTCAAGCCCATGCAGTGTGGTACAGGAAGCAGGTCCCACCGGCCAGGAAGACCCAGTGCCCACACAGCTCATCCCCCATCACACCAGGAGACAGTGATGCCAAACCAGAGAGGGTGTCACACTGAATTTTGACTCCCTTTTTGACCTTAACTGAATTAAGCCTCCATTAAGCATGCAGGCAAGGCACAGCTATTCCCATGGGGCCTGAAAGAAAGGAAGAAGAAAAGCAGCACCAGCCTTTCTACACTAAACTCTCTCTCTATACCCCAGGTGGCTTCTTTAGAGAGCAGCAGCTCTCAAAGTTGAGCCCATCCTCTGCACTACAGCAGCAGAGAGCTCATCCTTGCCCATGCCTACTGAGGGGTATTGCTCTGTTCATGAAGCTGCCAGTGAGCCTGTAACCAGGTTTGTGCTTGCATGCCCGTTTGGCTTGGCCAGTGCTACAGAGAGAACCAGGGGATGGATGATTCACACCAGCTGCTCATGTGCCCCATGAGCCTCCTGCAGTCCTCGGGGTGCTTTCCACTCCTTTTCTTCTTCAGGAGGGCTTTCATCTCTGTGACAACCCATCTTTCCATGGCTTTGTGACAAATTTTACTGCTAAAGGACAGTCAGGGCTGCTGAGATCAAAGGTTCTGCTGCCTGTGCCACAGGCAGGGGGCCAGACCCCCCCCATCACTGGCTGTCCCAGGCAGCTACACTCCTTGCATTCATCAATCCTGAGCAGCCAAGGCCTGGGGGAGGCAGGACCTGCATCTGTATGCAGCCAGCTCTGAGCTGCTGCCAACAAAAACCCGTCTGCCCACTCCCCAGCAGCAAACGCAAAGCTCTCCCTGGCGAAGGCACCAGCAGCTCAACAACTCAGTTTTTACGTTCTTAAGCAAAGTTACCAGTCCCTAAAGATGCCCGTCCCACCAGGACGATGCCACAGGTCAGACCAGTGCCACCTTCCCCAACCCAAGGCAGGAGACAGGAGTGAGAGCTGGGGACAGAAAGAGGCACTCCTGGTATTTACTGCTCCTCCCATCTGCCTTTAGCCCTGCAGGATAGGACCCTTCCAATAGACCCAGCCTCAACTCCTCATTTAACCCTGGGAGAGGTCCCTGCGCTGGCAGCAGATGAAGCAGCCCTGCAGCATCCTCCAGTGCCAAGGCAGCTCCTCTTCTCCTCCTGTAGTGACAGCCACTACCAGGGAAATGTGCACCCATGTGCAAGCCCATGCCACACACCTGTGACACTGCACAAATAGTGGGGTGTGCTGGACCCCGCCTGCACACACAAGGATGCAGCTGAAGGATGTGCACGTCTATCACCCTTATACACACAACAACTTCACACACGATCCCTGTCCTGCTGGTTTTATATGATGAACACAGAGAGCATGGACACAAACCCATCTGATGCACACAGCCAGGAGGGCCCACGCCTGTCAGCCTCTTCACATGAACACACACATCCTTTGCCTCAGCTCACGGGACAGCCAACACGCTGTGCTCGAGGTGTCAGCAGACAGGCTGGCACGTGGATGTGTCATGCACATATTGCCAGGAGGAGCTCTATCCCCTATCTATTAAGCTTCTGCTTTTTAGACATTGTTTTCTATTGTGAGTAGCTGCCAACTTTGGATTCATTGGGCTGAAATTCCCTGCTAGGGTCCGTTTTTGCAGGTTTTTCACTTATTTTGACATTTCAACCTAAATGGCTGTTTCTGTGGATCTTTTTCTATAGGAGACACATACTACAAAGGTGTCCTTGGAAGCAGCCTTACACTGGGGACTTGCTTGTCTGAGGTGAGATGTGTCCTCCCCTTGGTGCCAGCGCAGCCCCTGAAGCTGGGACTCACCTCCACCTCGCACTCATACTCGGAGGCATCAAGCAGGGTCACTCTGCAGAGGGCACTCTTCACCTTCTTGCTGGTTTTCTGGGGTGACTTCTGGGTCTTGCTGGGGGTTGTTTTGTCAGAGAGACCATCCGTCTCGCTGTAGTCCTTCTCCTCCATGTCTGCGCCCTGCAGTGGGGAGATACACAGGGTTACTTGGCACCGCTGCCAGCATGGACAGGCAGATGGGGAAAGCCCCCTAACAGCAGGCAGCAGAGGAACAGCACAGCTCCCTGGGGGCTCTGAGGCTGCCATCAGGGGCACCTCAGTCCTGGGACATGGGACACCCACTTCCTCCCTTCCTGCGCTGGCCATTCCCAGCACAGTCAGCACCTTGAGCTGCTGCACTGCCCCTTCTGCCTGTTCACAAGGACCTGTGCAGGCAGAGCCCATCCATTGCCCTGAGCCCCTCCAGAATGTTCCCCTGGGGCCAGCAGCACAGAGCATGTGCCCATCTCACTGGGCTCCCTGCAGCCCCTGCACTGCAGCAAGGACATGGTGATGTGGAGCAGAGTGGTGGCATAGTCATAGAATAGTCTGGGTTGGAAAGGACCTTAAGATCATCCCAATTCCAACCCCTGCCATGGGCAGGGACACCTCACACTAAACCATGTCACCAGGGCTCTGTCCTGCCTGGCCTTGAACAGTGCCAGGGATGGAGCATTCACAGCTTCCTTGGGTAACCTGTTCCAGCACTTCACCACCCTCACAGTAAAGAACTTCTTCCTTAGCATCTATCTAACCTGAACTTCCCCTGTTTAAGTTTTAACTCATCACCCCTTGTCCTCTCACTACAGTCCCTGATGAAGAGCCCATTGAGGAATGCTGTGCTTTCCTCTCTGCTGCATCTAACAGCACGCACTCATTCACTCACCAGCTCTGTACTTCGGGCATCAGACTGTGCTCCAGGCTTCTCATTGACCTCGGTGTCCCGGCCGGAGGGGTTGGTGGCTGCGGCTGCTTCCAGCTGCTGCTGCGGAGCCTCCTCCTGCGCGTTCCTCACATCCGAGCCAGGACCCGTCTCCGTCGTCATGGCCGATGGTCCCCCTGCTCTGCCACTGCCACCACCCACAATGGAAGACAGGAGAAGTCACCTGGGTGCACGGGGATGGAGGATGCTGCTGGGCAGCCAGCAGCCTGGGATGCCTCAGATGTGATGGGACTTGCCCATCTCAGCCCCACTGCCTGCACACACAGATGTGCTGCCGGACACCCAGCTCCCTGTCCCTGCCAGGAGGTGGCTCTGCAAAGGGTGGTGGCAGCAGGATTCCACAGGACTCACTGTGAATCCAGCATCCTTCAGGATGCTGAGAACCAAATGGAAGTGGTTGGGAATGATCCCATGATCATTCATGAATGAGCTGGAAGAGATGAGCCAGTGGTGTGGGGATGGCCACCCGCCCTGGTCAGGGCTCCTGCCCCATGCCTCAGTCACAGATGGGAGTGGGGCTGGCCATAGCCCCCTGCTCCCCACAGCCCTCCACTGGTATTTTTGATGAGCAGAAGGGTTTATTCTGGGAGGAAACACCAAGCTGAGTCAGGTTAAAGGCTGCACTCACACAGGAAACGGCAAACATGGACATCTCCATACACTGCATCCGGGATGGCTGCTGTTTTCCCCCTCTGGAGCTCCCAGCAGCAACAGCACGCTGGGTTCCCACCACTGGCATGGCCAGACCCTGCACAGCGGTGGGACAAGGCTTGCCTGTCCCATGCAAGATGCAAAACCAAACCCCGGGTCAGGAACAGGGGAGGTGGAAGCACTTCCCGGGCTGGGGGGCTCTGTAATGGGGTTTCACCACCTTTATGGTTTGTAAACCTTTATGCAAATACAGCACGGGGCTGGCAAGTGCTCCGGGGATGATCCACACATGCACAGGACATCGAGCACCCTTTGTGACTGTCACTCATCTGCCACTCGAGCTGCCCAGGCCCCATCCATCCCCATCCAGCTGGGCACCCACCAGCATTCCCCTCCAGCCGGTCACCCACCAGCATCCCCATCCAGCCGGTGTCACCCACCAGCATCCCCATCCAGCCGGTCACCCACCAGCATCCCCATCCAGCCGATCACCCACCAGCATCCCCATCCAGCTGGTGTCACCCACCAGCATCCCCATCCAGCCACTCACCCACCAGCATCCCCATCCAGCCGGTGTCACCCACCAACATCCCCATCCAGCCGGTGTCACCCACCAGCATCCCCATCCAGCCGGTGTCACCCACCAACATCCCCATCCAGCCGGTCACCCACCAGCATCCCCATCCAGCCGGTGTCACCCACCAACATCCCCATCCAGCCGGTGTCACCCACCAGCATCCCCATCCAGCCCCACCACCTCACCCACCAGCATCCCCACCCACCACCACCCACCACACCCCACCACCACCCACCACCACCACCACATCCCCATCCAGCCGGTGTCACCCACCAGCATCCCCATCCAGCCGGTGTCACCCACCAGCATCCCCATCCAGCCGGTCACCCACCAGCATCCCCATCCAGCCGGTGTCACCCACCAGCATCCCCATCCAGCCGGTGTCACCCACCAGCATCCCCATCCAGCCGGTGTCACCCACCAGCATCCCCATCCAGCCGGTCACCCACCAGCATCCCCATCCAGCTGGTGTCACCCACCAGCATCCCCATCCAGCCGGTCACCCACCAGCATCCCCATCCAGCTGGTGTACCACCACATCCCCATCCACCTCACCCACCACATCCCCATCCACCACCCACCAGCATCCCCATCCAGCTGGAGTCATCCACCAGCATCCCCATCCACCCAGTCATCCACCAGCATCCCCATCCACCCAGTCACCCACCAGCATCCCCAAGTCATTCTCCTCAGGGCTGCTTTCCCCCCACCCATCCCAAGCCTGTGCTGGTGCTGGGGTTTGCCCCGACCCATGTGCAGGACCTTGCACTTGGCCTGGGTGAACTTCATGATGTTCACCCAGGGCCACGTCTCCAGCCTGCCAAGGTCCCGCTGGGTGACATCCCATCCCTGTGGTGCATCAGCTGCGCCACTGAGCTCGGTGTCCTTCACAAAGCTGCTGGCTTTCCTTTACACCTCACACCACAGCTCGTGTCCCACCTCTGTGGCCTCGGCACAAAGGGGAGATGCTAAAGGGGAGAAACTGCTAAATCTGGCTCAGACAGGAGGCAAAGGAAGGGAAAGAGCAAGGCACCCTGCCCAGAAGCAGCCTTGTCCCATAGCCCATCGGCAGCGACACCGCAGAGGGACCTGGTTCACACCAGGAGCCAGGATCTCACCCATGCTGACAGGACAAGCTGCCACCGGCCCCTGAGAAACATCAGCTCCGCTCCTCCTACGGAGCCCAGGGCCCGGCTGAGGGCACGAGAAGATTCCAAAGGTCAGCAGTGGTTTGTTTTTCCCCCAGAGGAAACAGGGCTGCTGTGAACTGAAGCAGTGGCGCGCTCCCAGCTCCGGTTCCTGTGCGGATCATTCCCAACCGCTTCCATTTGGATGCCGGCATGTGAAGTTTTTCATCTTTAAAATGACAACCAGCACTTTGGGCCAAAAGCTTTCACACTGGAGGTTTCCAAGCTTTCTTCCAAATCGGTTTTTCCCCTCACTGGGAAGCACTGAGGAAACGGTGGGGGATGTTTAAGAGTGGCAAACCAGGAATTTATCCTATCTCTCCCAGCCATTCCTGTCCTTTGCCTATGAAGCTCCAGCTCAATCCTTCTGACAATAGGCAAGGGACCTGATCCAGGGACCAAATGAGCACACAACACAGGGTGCCAAGGTGGAGGAGCCCCATCAAAGGGGTCTGTCTGGCAAGCCCCTGGGTACCATCTCCGGCTCCCATCATGGACTGGCTTCTCCTGCCACTGTTCTTTGGGATCCCAACCACTGACACCTTTCCCAGGTTCCAGTACAACTCAGCCCAATGGGGACCCCAGCACCACCATTCCTGCGCCTTGGAAGGGAGACCAGGCTCTGAAGAAACCTAAACACCAATGAGTGGAGCGGAGGGTCCCATTGAGCCCATCCCTATGGCACTGCTCCTGCCCCAGCAGTGTGGAACATGGGAGGAGGGAGGAATGAGCCCCTCCATGCTCCCAGGGCAGGATGCGCTCAAGGAGGAGCAGGAAGCCTCTCACTCTCCCCTGCATGGGGCTGCTGGGGTAGAAGGGTCCAGGAGATGTCCTGAGGAAGATGGGGATGGCAGGGAAACCAGCGACCTCAGGGGCACAGCACGGCTGCAGCTGAGCCCTGCAGATGTGCATGGTCCCAGCACGGGCCGGGGGGGTCACACTGGCACTGCCGGGCCCAGCCACAACGGCTGCATTCAGGAGCTGGTGCCGTGTCCATGTGGGCAGCGCTGCTGCCTCCGGTCCTCTGCCCACGGTGCAGCTGAGCAGAGAGGACGGGAGCATGGAGCTGCCTGCAGCACTGCCACTGGCCCCAGCACTGCTTGCATCTGCGCCTGCTGTTCTTCCCACATTCTCCCATCCCCTCTGTGCTCCTTTGGATCCTGGCTCTCCCTCTATTCCCCAGCCAAGGACCTCTGTGGCCTCCAATACTGGTCCCTCTTACACCCCTTTTCCTCTTGGATCTTCTCTATTGCCACGAGTCTGGGGTTCCGTTGTTCCTCCTATTCCTCCACTATCCCTCCAGAGCCCAGCTCCTCCTATCCCCAGTATGCCACCCCCCCATCCCCTGCAGATCTCAGGTTCTTTCCCCCACACCCCGGGTTCCCTCTTCCAGGTACATCCTGCAGTGCAGCCCCCCAGGAGACCCCAGTACGGGGGACCATGGACTGAGAAAGGACATGGGTGCCAGCATGCTGCCAAAGGGACACCTCAACTGACAAACTGTCGTCACAAACCTTTAGTAGAGTTTTTGACCACGACTGCAGCAACCCTGATTGAGACCAGTGGAAACGCTCTCCCGAATCTCTTGCTTCTAAATATCACCCACAGCAGGAGCAGCACCCGACCCTGGCAGCCTGGCCGGGCATCCCAGCCCTTAGCCTTGCTCATGCTTGTTCCCTTGGAATTGCAGCAAGGGCCGGAGCAGCTCCACCTGCCCAGGCAGCAGGAACCATTCCCCAGACCCTTCCTCTGTGCAGGGTGCTGGCTGAAGGACTCCTCCACACCCAAGGGTTTGGCAAGGGCTGGCTCGCTTCTGCTACAGCTGGACCCGAAATGGGTCCAAACCGAGGGATGCTCTCCTCAGGGCAAGAAATGGCTGGAGCCATTCGGGGTTCTGGGTTAGTGAAACAGGCACATGGGAAGGGTTGACTGCAAAGAAAGCCTTAGCAGGATCCGAAGTAGACCTGCTTGTCATGCCTATAATCTCCTCCCATCATCTCTCTGCCTGCTCCTCCTTCCCATGGTGTTTTCCTCTTTCCTCCCTTCAAGCTGGAGTGTGGATTCACGGCTTTCCCAGACGCTCTGCCCCCACACTTCCCCACCATATCCTGGCTCCAGCCTCCGCAGCACTCCCCCCACAGAGCCTTTCCCTCCCTCCCACCTCCAAACAGGGTTTTGCCTGCGCCTGCTTCCCCTTCCCCATTCACTCCCTGTTGATGGGCTGGGTTTCCAGGCTGAGCCCTTTGCTCCTGGGCTTTGCTTTCCCCCCCTTGCTCCTTGCCAAAGATGCTGCCCATCCACAACACTTCACTTGTAAAGCATCACAGACAGGGGCAGGCGTAAGCCTCTGTGCAAAGCCCCATGCACTCAACACCCGTGCTATGGGGCTCAGGTTGAGCTGGCAGGGGACAGGCAGGATGAGAGCAGAGGCAGCAGCTTGCAGCCATCCTGGAACCACGAGAGGAGTCCCAGTGGGGAAACCTGGGCATCCTCCAAGGACACATAGAAAGTGAACACGGAAAACGGTCCCCAAGGGCCCGGCACCATGCAGCCCCCTGAGCCCCTCTGTCACTCGGTCCCTGGCACTGGGGGACATGCAAATCCCCGGACTGCTCTGCAGTGCATCAGGCAGCCCGGAGAGCAATCCGGTGCTGCTCTGCAGCAGGGCCAAGATCCCTGTGAGCCACCCTGTTTGTGGTGAAGGGGGGAGAAGAGAAACGCAGCGCATCCGCAGCGTCCGGTGCCTGCACAGCGCTCCTGCTCCAGGCAGAGATCTGCACTGCCCCAAAGTGTTCCCGGCTGGAACAGAGCCCCGGCCCCCATCCAGGCTCCAGGACCTGCATCCCCCCCAGGCTGCTGCTCCCCGCACTGGGCCCCGCTGCCAGCTGCACCCAGAGCATCCCGCGGGGCCAGCCCTACCTTGGTGCCAGCTCCCCATGGCTCCAGCAGAGCTCATCGCGGCCAGGCTGCCTCCGCGTCCGAGGCAGCGCCTTCTGCAGAGCCGCCTCTTCCCAACCCCAACACCCCCGTGCAGTGATTGATGTGCACCGCAGCCACAGCAGAGCTGGGAACCAGCCTGCTTTCCCACCCCACTGCCGGGCTCCCCCCTCGCCAAGAGCTCCGCGTCCGCAGCGCAGCCCCGTGGCATGGCAGGAGGGTCCCACATGGATGCTGCTGCCTGCCCCATCTGCACCCCTTGCCTGCAAACAGCCGACTCATTAAGGGCAAGGCACCAAAGAGCCATCACAGGCTGCGATCCTGCCAGGATCCTTCCCTTTGCATGCACTGTCAGGGAAGGGAGGGCTCGTATTCTGCACTGGCTGATCAGCAAGGAGCCGGACCCACTGTACATCTTCATCCCAAGTTAATCTGGCACTTTCTTGCATCACCCCTGGCCCTACCTCTTACATGGGGTTCTAGGGCAGCAAACACTACACTGCCTCCAAAACACCATTCCAAGCACCCCACTTGCACTCCTCAGCTTGGAGATGCACCAGCAGCAAGAGCTGAACAGAAGCTCTTTCATCACCCTTGTCCACAGTGAAGTGCAGAGCGTGACACCCAGCACATCCCTACCTCCAGGGCACGATGCTCCTTGTCCCTTGAGGGACAACACTGGGGCTAGGTAATGCTGCAGAGCTGCCTTGTACCAGGGAGCACGCACCAGCTTAGACACATGCTCCAGGGCGCACCAAGCCATCGGGAGCCCCAGGAGAAGCAGCACAAGCCAGGCAAAGTCTGGTGATTGCTGGCAGAGTCCTGGCAGGCTCCTGCCATCAGGAGGCACCCACTGCGTGGTCCAGCCACACTGAGCCTGAGTGCGCTGGATTCAGAGGGAGAAAACCCCACTGGCAAGGGGGTCTCAGCTGGGGCAGCCTCAGCATTCTCAATGGCATCTCCAGCTCGTCCAGGAGGTGTGGGGTTGGGGGCCACCAGTTCTCTGCTGCTCTGCACCTCTCCCACTGCAATCAGGGCTGGTATCACCCATTTGTGAGCACCCACAACTGCAAAACCTCCTTGTCTGGAGCAGCTGCACGAATAAGGAGGAGGAGGGAAGTGTCAGCAAGCAGAGGGAAGAGTCAGCCCAGAGCTCAGAGAGGAGACAAAACACAGACAGGAAAAGGAGGGCGGAAAAGAGATTGTGGCAGACAAAGACCCCGAGACCTGAGCCGTGCCCCAGGCTGGACCTGACGTGCAATGGGAAAAACCTCATTCATCACCTTGTGCACAGCCCCTGTGCCCCAGCCAAGCTCCCTGAGCCTGAGGAGCACTGCCCAAAGCAGGAGGGCAGCAGCAGGAGCCTCTGGAAACACTCTTCTCCCTGCCTCCAAAAACTGCCACTGGTGAGATGCGATGCACTGGGGAGACAAGAACAGCAACAGGTTTCAAATGGGGTCCTGCTGGACCCTGTGCCATTAGTGCTTGCACTGCACCCCATCAGGGACCTCACTGAAATCCCAGCCACAAGGAATGTATGGCCGGGAATGGGGAGCAACGACACCCCTGTGGCTGTGCAGCCATGAGTCACATCCCCACCAGTGACAACAGACTGAAGCAGGATCAGGACCCCAAGAAACCCCAGAACATCACTGAATCAGACTAAATGACAAGAGCACATGCAGCCCATACCTGCCCATCTCGGGGTCAACATCCCAGTGACGATGCAAGTTCTGCTGGGACAGCAGGGGCAGGAGCACACCAGGGAGCAGCCTGTCTGACAGTGAAGACCCACAGCTCCAACAGGGAGCAGGAGGGCCGAAGAGGAAGAACCCTCTCCAATGCGTAGGAATATCCACCCCTGGATGCTCCCAGGCTCCTGTGGAGGACTCACACCCCATGTGGGTGCCCAGGAACAGGAGAAAAGAGCTTTTTAGCATCTTCCAAGGCAAGGGCACTCTGAGGCCTTGGAGATATTGAAGGCTTGCAGGCAGTTATCAAAGATAAATGTTTTAAAGGCTGAAAGGGACAGAAGAGGGATAAGAGGGTGTGGGAAGAAAAGGCAAGTCCAGGCGCAGCGGGGCAGGATGCAGCACATGGGCTTCCCTCCTTTCCCTTACCAGCACTGACCTTCCATGTAGAGGACACCATGGGACACTGTGGGACACAGCGGGGACTTGAGGCCACACAGGCAGATCTGGGGCTACTGTGGGGAGAAATGGTGCCGAGGAGAAGGTACCATGTCCACCTTCATAAGCCCCACATGCTCCTGGCCCCCCTCTCCTCTGCTATCCGCTCCCCATCACATCCCCCAGGAACCAGGAACTGGGATGCCATCTCCCTCCAGCCCTGCCCCGGCTTCACCCCACACACCAGACAATCAGTTCTCACGAACAGATTTACCCCGATGCCTTACATCCTTTATCCCTGCATTGCTTGTCGTTCAGCAGCAGTTAGCTCTGCCCAGGCTGCCTTCCCTGCCTGCTTTACATTCACCACTCATATATAATGCACGCATTATACACGTTAATGCAGCATCTTCACTGTGCACACACACCATGCACCATTACTTTAGAAGGTCCAAGTCCCAAAGCCACCGTGGTGCTGGTCCCCAGCCGTGCACAGAGCAAGCAGCACTGCAGTGCCTGCTCCTGCACCCAAGTCCCTAAACCGTAAGTGCAGCATAGCTGGATCCCAACCATAACCTGGAAATTTCCATGCTCTGAGGCATTTTACAGATATGCAAAAGGACCAAGGAGGTGTCAAAGGAGCCTGAAGAAGTCACAGGGCCGAGCAGGAGCTAGAAATAGCAACAAGGAGCCTGGGTTACATGTGCTGGGATGACCCCATCAGGCTGCTCATCGCAGAGAGCAGCCCTCCAATGGTTGCTTGGTGGAGACAGATGGCAAGAGGTTCATGGCCTCGAACAACCTTTGTTACCTGCCTCGCTAAGGAAATACTTGACTAGTCTCACTTCAAGACATATCTGCAGCAACAGCATTTGTCTCCCTGCAGAGCTGGGGAGAATCCGTCCTTTGGTATCTGAGTGCCCGGACACACAAAGCAGGGACACGCAGAAAACTCCTCAATGACTTGGAAAATGGAACTAAAATAAACCCATCCCCAGGCTCCAGCTTTGCTGCAGAGTGCCTGGCCTGCAAAAATCCTTCACAAGGAAAATCAGAGGCTGGAAAGCACCGACCTGGACATGCGTGCACTGAGGATGCAGTACTCAGCCTCCAACCCAGCTGTGAGTAAAAGCATCAAGGACAGGGCCAAGCCTCTGAAGAGGATTACACCTGCGGGCAGTTCTGACAATCCACATCTGAGGTTGAGGGTATCCGAGTCCAGAAAGGACATTCAGAACGTTTTTGAAGCGTGACAATGGAGCTTGTCCATCACCCTCCAGTTGGCTCAATGGATTTACAGTTGTGCTGTAATGGATTTGCATGTGCTGGGGGTCACCTGCTCCCCACCAGGAAAAGGGAGACAGGCAACCCCAACTTTAACCTGAATTATGGATTCAAGGAGCCCTGCAGTGAGGTTGGCAGGACCCAGAGGTACCTTTCCATGGCGGGGAGGGAGGTCATCACATCCTGCCTGCTGGGTCACGGGAGGGCAGAGATGCTGCCTGCGACCAAAGCAGCCCCAACCAGGCAGAGGGTCAGGACAAGCACGGCTGGATGCTACCAGCTCACCAAACCCTGTGCCCCGGGTGATGCCAGGGAGGGGACCAAAAGGTGGAGCTCCCTTTGCAGGCGCAGCACATCTCTCTCCAGCGGTGAACCTCCCAGCCAGGCTTGGGAACCGCTGATAAGATGAGGGAAAACAACTTCTCTCCCTCCTGTGGCGCTGCCCTCCTTCCAGACAATTAATTCCAGCCCTGCAGCAGCCGTGTCTTGCAGCACCGCTGTGATTCATCGCCAGCGAAACGCTGACTCAGAGGTGAGGCTCCGGATGCGGCTGACGCGGGAGCCCCGGTCCCCGCAGCCTCCTGCGCGCTCGCTCCCAACACCCCTCTCCTCCAGAACCCCAACCCGCCTCTGCAAGCCCCAGGGAGGCTGCAGCAGCCTGCGCTGCAGCAGGGAGATGATGCTTCAGGAAGTCATTTAATCCCACTCGGCTCAACGCAGGGAGCAGCTCCATCCAGACTGGCCCTTATGAGCCTGTAATAGTCTCCAGTGGTGGAAACTCCTCTCCCTGCACCAGGGCTTTATCCTCATCACATTAAAGAGGTATTCTCTGGCATTTCATCCAACCTCCTTCCCTGTAGTTCTAAGGCTGTGGTTGTTACTGTCCCGATGAGCCAAAGCAGAGCTCCTGCCTGTCCACTGTTTCAAGCTGTGCGGCTTGCCACCATCCCCAGGCCGCTGTGACCCCTCCATGGGAGCAGCCCCACAGAGATCTGGTGCCGACATCAGCCCAGCTCTGCATGAAGAAGAAGGCAACACCCATGGTAGCTCACTCAGGGACAGCATCCCTCTGTGGGTACCATTCAACAGCAGGAGCTGGGAAAGCGCCTTCTCAGCTCCCAGCCTTGGTCCTTCCCAGAGGTTCTGTAGACCCTCAGAGGGCAGCAGGGCTACAGAGCCACTGAGCCAGGGCAGACAGCTGCAGCACCAGCCCCTGGAGCTCCTCTCTGCTCAACCCTTAGGAAAGAGCCAGCAGAGGCATGGGTGGATTGACACCGAGCAGGGCTGTGTCCAAACTGAAAGCATTTGGTTTCTCCTCCTGCCATCTTGGCTGTGCCATAAGGGTCCACGTGTGCTTGCTGTCTGTAGCTGGATGGACCTTGGGGTTCACTTCTCACCTCTGCCTGGCTCCTGCAGATCCCCGCAGGCCAGGACAGCAAAGCTTTGCAGTCGCAGCACTGAGATTTGCAGTTGGGTGTGTAACCACAGCTCCCAAGGACTCCTCATGCCTGCTCACTTGTGTCAAGCCCTGCCTCTATGTTCCCTCTTCATGTGCCATTATTCTCTCTGTCCCTCAGGTCAGTCACACAGATGGATGTCCTAGCATCCTTTCCCGGACAATCACATCTCTTCTGATGTTCTCCATTTACAGTAAAGTAGTTCCACCTCTGCCTCACACCAAAGGCATCCTCTAATTCCCAATGACCTGGCTCCTCTGCCCAGCCAGCACTTCAATACGCACACAAAGGCAGGATGAAAGCACAAGAGCACGGACACCGCATCCCACAGGCTCCCCACATGGCAGGACTCAATTACTGCAGAAGCAGCAGGACACTGGGGTGCTAGGGGAAGTTTTATTGCTCCTCCATCCCCTGCCACTACCACCCCCTTCATCCAGCCCTCCCTGCAGCCATGAGGTGCTTGCAGGCATTGTCCCTCCATCCACCCACAAGCCCTGCACCATACACCCATCCAAATCACCGCAATCACCTGTGGTCTCACAGCCACACTGCCCATCCCTCACCCTTTCCCCATCATCTCCAAGCCTCCCTCCCACCCAATAGCCAGGAGCATTTAGAAGGGAGATGTCAGACCAACACAGCACAATGCTCTCCTGCCTGGCAGGATGCTATGAGCTCATATAGGTCAAACTAGAACATGAAGGATAGCATGAGCATCCCCTCTTCACCTCAGATGCCTCTCTCTGGACTGTGAGCAGATCTCGCACTGGTCCAACTGAGCTCTGCTGCCTCGTCCTGTTAACCAGACCAAGGCTGACCCACCCCACAACAGCACATCATCAGGAAGACCCAGCTATGGCACAGCTCCTGCCTTCAGGTAGGGAAGAGCAAAGAGGTTTCACCTGGTGGTGGAGAAGATGACCACCAAGTAACCACAGGAGGCTGCTCCAGTGAAACTGCAGGGACACGTCAGCTCCCCCAGCAGAGAGGACAGGTCCACCTCAGAGCCTCCCTGGCGACCAAGGGCAGGAAGGGCTCATCAAGGCTGTCTGGACCAGTCTCTTCCTGAAGACAGGCCCAAGCCTGCTCTATCAATGTGCCTTAAACCAGTGTAGGGCTTTGACGGCTACTACAGAGACCTTTGTCAGGAGAGGTGGTTACTTTCCAGCCCCAAGCCAGCCTGGCAAGTCTGGGCTGTTGAGCTGGCATGCTCTGGAACCACTCATCTGACCTGGAGCTCCTGAGGGACCGTGAGCTGGGAAAAAGGAGTCAAACCCAGGGCTGAAGCAGCCACTGAGCACCATGGTGAGAAGTGGATGGTGGATCTTCATCAATAGGGTGCCCAATGGCCAGGCTGGAGCTGCCAAGCAATGAATTGAGTGAGGGAAGCTGTTACAGTAAGGGCAGCAAGGATGAGATAATCCCATAGCAACACGCTCATGGGAGGGCAGTGATCCACAAGGCAGACCTCCACAAGCTTTGGGATCCACCACACTGGAGGAGCATGGGGCTCTCCCACCTCTCTGACTGGGGCTGGCAAAGCTGCTCTTCTGCAGCAAGCACAAACCTAATTGACACGTGTTGAATCTGTGTTTGGGCAATTATGCATTTATATTATGTCAGCAGTTGCCAAGAGCCCAGACATCTGCTCGCTCATCATGTGCGAGCCAGGCAGCGCAAAGGCATCTGACCCCAGAGCAGGATGCTGGCCTTGTGCAAACACAAATGACAGGCAGGAAAGGGCCTCCCCTGCCCCAAACCTCACTGTCCTCCGCTGGTATCACCTTTGGGAGATGGGCAGTGACCTGCTGCCTGTGGTGGCATCCCCCTGCTCCAGGGTTAATAGAGCAGCCTGAGTACTTCAGCAAACCACACTCTGTAAGCCAGGCTCAGCTTCCTTGCAGCATCATGTTATACATCAAAAATGCATCGTGAGAAAGTTAGGGAGGAAACAAAACAAAGCAAAGTTAAGAAGCCACCGAGTTCACAGGGAGAGGGCAGGGCTGTCCCCTAAGTCAGCTCTGAGTTAGGCAGCAATAGCAACTCACCACCCCCTCCAGCTTAGCTGCCAGCATTGAGAGCAGCCAGGTCAGAGTCTGACTCCAGAGACCAAACCTTCCTTCTGCTTGCTCCATCCATGCTTTGGCCCCAGTCATTCTGGCACTAGGAAAACCCAGGGAAGAGGAGCATGACCTCTGCTGCAAACCCAGTGGGAATGGGGCCAAGGTGCCTCGTCCTCCAGGATGCAGAAGCAGCACATCCTCCTCCCTGCTCCCACCACGCACACGGTTGTTTTGCAAGACCTGAGCAATTTCGGGCCATTTTAAGCATGGTTTCACTGCCACCCTTTTGAGTGACACCTCCCAGCTGAATAAATAAGTTCAGGAGTAAATTGCTGTGACCCCTCACAGCAAACAGCTTGGGAAGCCAAGAAACACCTTCCCCACAATGGCATTAATGTGCAAACGATGATCTCCTCTCAACCAGTGGGGTCAGGAGCGCGGTGATTCAGCCCTTGCAAAAACACCCTGTGCTTCTCCAGATGAAAGTGCAGCCCAGACAGCACCCATCAGTGAGATGAAAGAGCTGGTGCAGACTGCAGCCCCAGCCACCCCTCACCTCCCGATCTGCTCTCCCTGCTCCGGAAGGTCCACGTGAGCACAAACAGCATTGTCATCCTGGCAGACCATGACCTTCCAGCTTAGCACTCTGGGACCTCTTTGCATTCCTTGTCAACCAAAGGGCCCTCCAGTCTCACCCGTTTCCCTCTCCAAAAGCCAAGTGCCCTCGGCCATGCCCAGCCTGGGCAGCAGCCCCACAGTCCAGCAGCCTCTGGCGATACCAATGCTGTTCCAGAGCCTGGCTCCCTCACAGTTCAGCTCCTTGCCCCTGGCAACAGCCACTCAATAGCACAAGCAGAAATGCCCACTGTCCCATCCCCTGCTCTCAGGCAGAGCCATGCTGCTGCTCCCAGAGAGCTGGATCCCACAGCAAACCAGGGTCCAGAAACCACACAGCCACCAGCAACCCAGCACCACACCAGTCTCCACAGCCTGCCACTGCTCCAGGAGCGAGCCCAGTGGGGTGTGGAAGGTCATTAAAGCTTCTTACAATCCAAAGGGGGCCCAGCAGGCCCCCTCTGTCACTTCAGGCAGCCCTGTAAGGCAAACACATACCTTTTAAAAGGTACACTCGTGCTGTCCACATTGTTCAGAGCACACCAAGAGTGGGGAGACCGGACATTTATGATACCCTGGTGCGCCCAGGGCATTCAGCTCTTCCAGCAAAGGTCCAGCAAGAAGCACTGGCTGCAGGCTGGAATATTACAAGAGAAGGCAGGGAAGAAAGCCGGTTGCTTAACACTCAGCACACAACATCCTCCAGTGTGATGGCACACGGTGAACCAGCCTTGTGGATGCACTGGAGGGTTTAAGCCACCATCCAGAGCAATCTCCCCATCCATCAGCCCCTGAGCAGACATCAGCACGGCTCCATCCCATGCTGCAGGATGTCACTTGATCCAAAGACTTTCCAAGCACCTTGCAAACACCCAGCCTGGGGAAGGTCATAAAGCAAAGAGAGCCATGGCCACAACCAATAAAGGCAGGGCTGCAGTTGCCCCTAAGGGACAGTCTTGAGTAAGGACACCGGAGCAGTGCAGACATCGACACCTCCCCAAACCCTTCTGCATGCCCAGCCTTCCCATACCACCCAGACTACCCCTGTCTCAGCACAACCAAAACCTGAAGCAGACCGAAGGCACCTAGGCTCTATTGGCACAACTGTCCCAGAGAGGAAATACACTATCCCAGTGTTCCACAGCCAGTTCACCCTGCATCCACAGCCCCTGGCCCAGCCACAGGGAGGAGCCTTGGGGCTCTCCACTTCTTGCCCTGCTTTTAGTACAGAACCAGGCAGGGAAGCAGCACTGAAGTCGAAGCCCCAAACAAAAGGGTCAACAGAGCTTCAAGACAACCTCCTTCCACAGGGTGAGGGTGTCACTGATTTTGGGCAGAGGAACCCCAAACCAGGGTTCAGCCTGGGGTGCCCAGGACAGTGTGGTGCAGCCAGCAGGGCAGCAGGACCTCCCACTGCACTGCCTGGGGAGGATGTGGGCAATGCCAGTGCAGACAGGCAGCGGCGCAGGGGATGGTACCCAAGCTCCACCTCTGCCGGTTGCTTAGCGACCAGCATCCCGCAGGAGCCACCTTGTCTGTACGTCCCTGCAAGCAGCACCAGCTCTGCTGCAAGGCTCTAGCAGCAGAGGTGACACCAGAGACCTCCTCCTGGTATCCACCAGCTTCCCCCTTCCTGCTGAAGCACCGGGGCCTGGCTGTGCTGGGGATGTGCTCTGCCGCAATCTGTCCCTGCATCCCATCAGCCTGCACATCTCAGCCCCCAGCCCTGCCTACGGGAAAGGGAACAGCTTCTAGGTGAGGCAGACCTCCCACCCCAAATCCAGCTGCTGCCTCCAGAAGCTAATAGTTGCTAAGGAAAAGCATCTATAAAGGGAAGGGAAAGGACAATGGAAACCACTTCATGCTGTCTGAGCTCACCTCAAGCAGCCAGCCCAGCTGACCAGGCACGTGCATCTCCCACAGCACCACACAACCTCCTTTTGCAGGGACAATGATGCCTCTGAGCCCCCCTGTGCTCTGGTCAGCATCACTGTTCACAGCTTGCATCCTTCCTAGCAAGTCCCCAAGACGCAACAGGCAATAACAAGCCTCGGCATTGCTATTGCTTCCCAACTGATAGAGGCCAATGTACTTGTGAAAATGCCCTCCGAACACCCCCAAGTTCCTTTGCAAGGAAGAAAGTGCTACAAGTTCACAGCAAGAAAAGCAGCAGATCAATAAGTGAAACAGGCAGGAGCTGCAGCTCAAGGAAGAGACTGTTCTTTTTGGACAGTGCCTGCAATTTATGCTGCTGTTCATCTCACTTCTGAGTGAAGACAGATTAGCAGTCTGGCAAGAGGAGCAGGAAATTGCTATTAACATGGAAATCAAGACTGGAAAATAGACCTTCTGGGGCTTCCTTAAACTATCCCCAGCACTGGTATCTGTAGCAAAGGCCTGACCTCTCATGGGTCAGAGCTGGAGAGCAAACCAAGCTTCTCCTTTGACTTGGCACCTGAAAATCTGATTAATCATCAGTGCTGCGAGAAATCAATGCAACCACAAGCACATTGCCCCAACCTCTTGTTAAGAACGCTGAGGGGCTTCCGCAAGCTTTCAACCCTGCAGTAACAGCCTCTTTGCAGCTTGGCACCGGGTGCCAGCACCGCAGGAGGCAAAGGCCCTGTGTATTTATCCGATTTGCTTTGTATTATTCCTAAATACAAAGCTTAAACTGCCTTTCTTTTCCTCCCTCTTCAGCTGTCAAGTTGAAGTGTGATTTACCCCTCAGGTTCAGGCAGGTTTCTGCCAGTCGCAGGCAGCAACACCCCAATGCACACAGGGTGCTGGGTGGCTGCATGTGTGCTCCCCCTGCCCAGACTCACGTCTTCCCACACACCCCATGTATGAATCCAGCCCAGGTAGGACACTACGTTTGCCACTTCATTTTAAGCCTTTTCCATCCCTGCCACCACTCCTTCCCTTCCAACCAAGAAGATGCCAACCCTGCCAAAGGGGTGACAGGAATCAGAGTCATTTAGATGACACACAGATATAATCCTGATGAACGACTCTACAAACCCATGCCAGGATCAAAACTGGAAGAGATGCATGGAGACCCCCAGCTCTCACTGCAGAACTGCTCCAGTCTGGTGCACTCCCATTCAGCATCCTCCAAGCCTCGCTATATGAGACCCACCACACCAGCCACCACCCCAGGCACAAAGCAGACATCATCTAGCAAGCAAACACTGCTGGTTTTCCCTTGTTCTCCCCCAGCCCTTCCATTTTACCTTTGGACAATCCTGAGCAGTTGGTTTTCTCTGCTGTTTAATCTCTCCCCAGCTCCCAGAGGATGTACGCTCAGTGCCTGCAGAAGCTCATCTAGCTTTCATGTGTCTCAAATTCTACCCCCAGGCAGGTGACGGGTATTCAGGGAACTTGGACAATTAAATGACAGCAGAAGGAAGGGCTGGAGAAGTTTCTATTAAGAAAATAAAACAAAATAAAAGGGGGAAAAAGTAAACCTGAACGAAGCCTTTCCTCCCCACCGCACCCATGGGCAGAGCTTGAGATAACCACCAGCACCTCCTGCTCTGGTGCTCGGAGAGGAAGGTCCCAATCCAGGCACCATGGGCACAGAATGGCTCCCAGCACAGGAGGGTGCTGCAGTAGGGACTCCATCACTGCAGCTGAGCTGGTTCCACTGCAACACAACCCAAGGGAGCTGGGTGTTTATGGGAGGTTCTATGTACAAGTGGCTGGCAGAGGTGGCAGCACTCTCCAACAAACAACTTGTGCCAAGCAGGCCTGGGCACAGGCTGGCACAGCTCCTGCCCTCCCAGCTAAACACAGCCCTGGCAGAGCACCAACACGCTGCAACTACCCCAGGTGGGCACAGCACCATGTGCCTCTGCTCGCCCACCCCTGGTCAATCCTCAGGGACATTAAGGTGGCCCATGGCAAGTGGCTTCCTAGAAGAGGAGAGGTGCAGCCTTTCCAAGAGATGGGGCTCTCCATCTCAGTCACCAAGTGGACGAGCTGAGTGGCAGCAAGGCCATCTCCCACCCCAGAACAGCCTCTCACCCCCACCAGCGTCACCCCACTGGGGCCAGCACAAGGGACTTGTATGGAGATGGCTCTGGAGTGTGGGCCCCGATCCATGCCAGAAGCACCCCCATTCATCCAGCTCTCCCCAGCCTCCCGTGCATCAAACCGGAGCATCAGTGTAGCCACAGCTGCTGGGGTGGGGGCTCCATCAGCAGCACCTCTCAGGATGAGGCAGCACACACACCCTGCTCAGCAACAGCATCAGGGACAGCCGCTGGGGCCATCACTGGTGGCAGCAAAAGGGGGATGACAATCTGCCCAGCATGGCCACGGCACCCGCCACATCTGAACGTCTCCGTCTCCCCGGCAACCTGGGTACCAGCAACTTCTGATGCAGCTGAGTGGTCTTGTGCAGCAAAAGCCATGCTGAATCCATAGCAGGATTACAGCAGCTTTCTCTTTTCCCTGTCCTCTTGCCATTTCCATCCCAAATTCCTCATTAAAACATAACTCTGTGTCGAGGAACAAGAAGCATCACTCCAGGGTCACAGGGAGCACTCTTGCTCACCCTGCCAGCCACCACTGCCATGGGGTTTACTGGGCAATGGACATCATCTCAGTGACAGCTGCCTTGAATGGCCCAGGCCATTACATGTACATGGGAGCAGGATGAGCATCCTCCAGGTGACACCACTGGCAAGGAAACCCAACCTGGCTCTATATGCAGCACCTTTGGTGGCCTTAAAGGCTCCAAAAACTCCTCATCACAACCCAAAAGTCCCTCTGGTGCTCTGCCAGCTTTCCCACCACCCTACCAAGTGTCCTGCCTTCTTTGCAGGTGGGGAAGGACACAAGCCAAGACCAGGACAACACAGAGCTCCATGGAGAACTGGCCCTTTCCAGAGAGCCTGGCAAGCTGCAATGAGGGGAGCAGATCACACCCCACAGAAGCTGATGGCCTTCCATTGAGCAGCTCTCAGAACCTGCTCTTGTAGCTGCTGAGGATGGGAAGTGGCCCAAACACTGTTTAACCCCTTCAGGAACAGGGAGGAAAATCAAGAAAGGAAACTCAAAAGCCTCTGTCCCAGAATAAAGGGGAGAGCAGCCAGGGCTGTGGGGAAGCTGGGCTGGGAGAAGCCCACAGAGGTGCCACCACCAGCACCTATCAGCTGGAAGATGCTGCCCTGGAGCATACCCATGGCAGGGCTGGGAGCTCTCCTGCACTTGGTCCAGCCTGCAATGCACCCTTGGGAGCAAGTCCTGCAGATCCCACCTCACAGCGCTCCTGCTCCGATGCTGCCTACAGCTCTGCATCCCTTGGGTCCTGCTGAAACACCAGTCCTGGGTGGCAAGTCCTCCTCCACAGGGATGTGAGGACTGACAGCTCTTCCTTTGCCCCAGCCCCAGTGGGATCACCAGTTTAGCAAGGCAGGAGCCCATCCCAGCCCTTCACACAAGGCAACAGCAGCGGTGCGGGTGGTACCTCCCTGCCACCGGAGCAGCAAAGCTGCATCTTCAAGGAAAGCCCCATCTCCTGTCACCCAAGCAGAAAGAGCTGCACATCAGAGGAGGGCAAGATCCCAGCTCCAGCCTGGCCCCTGGGCAGAGAAGCCTTCAACAGCCAGGCAGAGGGGGTCAGAGATGGGGGCCATCCCAGCTCACCCCAGCTCTAACGCAGCACAGGGGAAGCCCAGCTCCTAACACTGAGATGTGATGCACAGGAGGCTCAAAGTCCCAGCCAAAGCAAGCAGGGTGTTTGGGCAGGAGCCAGCCTTTCCCAAGCTGAGTTTGAGGGAGCTTGGCAGCTCTCAGCAGCCTTCAGGGCACGCATTGCCACATACCACAAACCTGTTTGCTCAGCCCGGGCCAAAGCAGCTGGGGTGGCACAGAGCAAGCTTCATTGACCAAGGCATCTCTTCCAGTGAGGATGGGCCCCAAATCAAGAGGAAAGTGAACCCCTGCCCCACAGCAGCATTGCCAGGGGCTGCAGCACTGCCTGCATGGGGTGAAGGGCAGGGAGGAAAGGACAGCTTCATTTTCCCAGTTACCCTGTAAAACAGACTGACAGCGTTTGCCACGCAAAGGATGATCCCTGCAGCATCCTGAGCTAATGCTTATAATAAGGAGCTAATCCTGCCCAGGGTGCTGGGACTGGCCTCAGGAGCTGCTGTGCACTCATCTGTGCTTTGCAGCCATTAGAAACTGCCTGAGCAGAGTTATGGGACTGAACACCCTCTGTAGGCTGACGAGAGCTGGAGAGGGGCTTGGGACAAGGGCCTGTAGGGACAGGCCAAGGGGAATGGCTTGAACCTGCCCGAGGGGAGACTGAGCTGAGCTCTTAGGCAGAAGCTCTTCCCTGTGAGGGTGCTGAGGCGCTGGCACAGGGTGCCCAGAGAAGCTGTGGCTGCCCCATCCCTGGCAGTGTTCAAGGCCAGGTTGGACACAGGGGCTTGGAGCAAGCTGCTCCAGTGGAAGGGGTCCCTGCCCATGGCAGGGGCTGGAGCTGGAGGAGCTTTAGGGTCCCTTCAACCCAAACCAGTGTGGGATTCTATAATAAACCAGTGCCACATCCAGAGAGCACAGGGAGCTCTGCCGGGAGCCCAGCTCAGGCACAGGCTCAGCCCTGCCTTCTCCTATCTTTTTCCTTACAAAGTAAGTCCCATCATCGTCCTCTGGTCTGCAGCCCCAGATGAGCCTTTTTTAGGGTGCTGCATGTTTGTTTAGCCCTTATTTGTTCGGGGTCTAAAGCAGCAGCTAAAAAGTGCTATTTTCCCTAAGGCAACCGTCGGGTCTTGTGCACCACTTCCAAGGAGAATGGAGTAGTTCAGCTGGAAGGAACCTACAACAATCACCCAGTCCAACTGATGGATGACCAGCTCCTTTGAGCAAGCCCCCAAGCAGATAATCCTTTCCTGCCTATCAAATCCCAGCAGCAAGCCCTTCCTGACAGCCGGGAGGTGGGATATTACACCAGCTGGGAGGGAGCTGTGGAAATGGAGAGGGACGAGCAGCCCATGACCAGCACGATCCCTGTGCTGTCACCAACCCCACCAGGAGCAGAGGGACACCTCCCTCGGCACAAAGCAGCACAGCCCGGGCTGTGCTGGCAAGGCTTTGCTTGCTCAGACTTGCCGTGGAGCTGGGACCCACAGGCGACAGGCACATGGCTGGGCAGGTCTGCCCAGAGCACGCGGCCGCGCAGCAGCTCTGCTGTGTAAGGGCTTCCTCAAGCCCATCAGATACAACTGCAAGAGGGAATCATGAAACCAAAGACACCCAAGGCCCAGAAATGGGACAAGGCACCCGGTCATTCTCCTTGCTTTCCTTATAGACACGCACCCCAAACACAAGCTCTGCATCCCTCCAGACCCACAAAGAGCCCTTCAGAAGGGGCGATTTTGCTGCACAACGGGTGAGAATCCACTCCTAGAGGCACCTCTAGCCCTGAGGAACGCATCACAGCAGCCCCCCACAGCCCCCAGCAAGGACATGGATCCGCTGCCCACCTCTGCACCTTCTGCCTTGTGTGGGCAGGAGCCAAGCCCTGCAGGCAGCGGAGCAATGCAGATGCAGTGAGCCTCACGGTGCACGCTGCTGTGTGCTCCTGTCACTGGGAAAGGGCCAGGGCAGCAGAGTGCAGCCATGGAGCTCCTTGTCCCCAGTGCTCAGATGATGACCCAGAGCAAGGGTAGCACTGCTGCATTGCTCTCTGTCCAGGTCCTTGCAGGTCAGGGAGTGAAAGCAGCAGCAGCTCACATCTAGTTCCACATGGACAGCACCATGCAAACCCGCTGTGCCCCAGAGCCAAGCAGCCCACCCAGCCAGAGGAACCCCAAGGCTCTCCAAGAAGGCCTGCACCACAAGCCTGCCACTCTTCCAGGCATCCCACCCATTTAACTCCACAGCTCAGACCCACCGCTGTCCTCTCCCAGCTTCCCTCCCAGCTGCTTGGCTGTGCCAGCCTCCCTGGGATGCATCTGAGGCCAGTCCCTGCAAGCCCAGGGATCTACACCCTGGGCTCGGATCCTCACAAACAAAACACAGCACCGGGTTTGCAAACACATCCTCAAAGCCTTCCTCAAACCCTGCACACAAAAGAGAGCACGGAGACTCAGCGCTAAGCGTGACATCCCAAACCTGCTGTCAGCGGGCAAAGACTCGGGAAGCCTTTCTGCTGGCAAAGGGGCTGTTGCTCTATTCCTTCCTAGGAAAACCCAGCACAGAGACAGCCAGAAGGAGCCCAAGCCCAGCGGTTCTGTGTGTCAGCGATTTCCAGGCCACATTTCCAATCCCACCAAAGGTGTCTTCCCTGCAGCACCAGCCCCGTGCGGAGCAGCCCCCTTCTACACTACACAACCCACTCAGCCTTACGTGGGATCTGGAAAGGAGAATAGAAGCTTTGAGGCTAAACTCACGCTGCTTCCAGGGGCTGCTCCCAGCGCTCCGCTCAGGCACAGCTCAGAACCTGCAAAGGAGAGAGATCAGATTTGGTTCAAAAGGAATAAAACCCCTTCCCAGTGCTGATGGCGAGTGCACGGAAGGATGCCAGCCAGACACTTCATCACAAGATGGTGCCTGCACGGCTCCAGCGCTGCATTGGCTCCATACAAAGCTGCTTGCTGGAGAACGTAAACTCCAGATTACATTCGATGCTGCCTTACTCTCAGGAAGACTGATGTGGAAACAGCACCTTCCCAGGCAGGCAGCCTGCCCGCTGCGAGCCAGCTCTGCTCATCTGAGTGATAAAAGCCAATATCTACTACAGGCAGTGCAGCAGAACCAACACACCTCTCAAGGGAAACAGATACCGCCCGGCTCGCACCACCCAGCTTCTCCTTTCAGGCCCATCTGTGCCACCCCATTGTCACCCGTGCCCCCGGCTCACTGGTGCGCACCCTGCTGTCATGCCAAGGCCAACATCTGGTCAGCAGGACTTCTGCAGGGCAGTGATGCAGGGCCCATGGGAGCCAGCTCCACTCACTCACCCATGGAGTGACCAGCAGCTCTGGCACCCCAACCAGTGCTTTTAATAGGAACAGCCCCAACCCTGAAACAGCATTTTAAGGGTCCTTTTTTTAGATGACAACTGCATCTAATGGAGGAGGGAAAACTGCTCAGCAGGGCAGTTACAGGAAGGAGGAAGCACAGCCTCACAGCGCAGCAAATGCACCAACAGACCTTCTGCTTTTCTAAGGATTAACTTTCAAACCTATCTTCGATAGGCAAGGACCATCCTCCCCTAAGCACAGAAGCAAAGCAGTCAGGATAACCCACCTATGCAAAGCACCCAGCTCTCCCATGGATTCAGCAAAAACCTGTCACTCTCTGAGCAAACATCAGCACAACACAGCCTGTCCTCAGTGACACTGACCCACAGCAGCTTTCCAAAGGGGTTGCTCTGGGCGTAAAAGCTGCTCCACTTTCCATTTGGACACAATCCCCTAGCAGCAGGGTGATACAGAGTGACTGATACCTGGCTGGGCAGCTATGGGGCTCCAGAATTCCCTTCAAGACAGGAACAGCACACAGTGCTGTGCCCCGGGCAGAAAATCTGATGCAATAAGGCTGGGAGCTTCAGTGCCTCCAAGGAAACAGAATCAACTTTGAACAGGGAGAAACTGCACCCCCAAATGATTTGCATGAGGGATACGGAAAGAGGAGGGAGTTACAGCCACCACCACATGCGTGGTCCCATCCCAGCACTGTATCGCTGTCACACAAGGGGAAGCACAAGCAGGATGTCATCATGCACTGGCACTGGGCTCACACCCCTGCCCACCAGGGACTTTTGTGGCCACCATGCAGACTGGCTTTACTCACCCAACCGCTCACTGCACATGGAGCAGGGCTGGGATGCAATGTGGGCATCCCTGTGGCACCAGCACTGGCTGCACCCATAGCCCCAGGTCCCTCCGTCCATAGGCACCTGTGTGCCCAGCGCCCAGCACAGGAGCGGGACACGTGCCCCTGTGCATGACTCACTGCTCTCCCAGACCTCAGAATCCAACTTTCCCCATTTTCCAACCACACACGGAGCCTGCGCTGCCCATGGAGCAAGGGATGCCACTGGTGCATGAAGGCTGCTGTCCCGTGCAGACAACACTGACCAGAAGCTAATGAGCCAAAGGAGAGGAAGAGCCCCATCATAAGGGCTCTGCCCTCTCCCAGCAGCAGGACACAGCCAGCTCTCCATCAGCACGGAAGGGGCATCACACCAGCACCCCGGAGCTCACTAGGGATGCACCATGTTCCTCTAGTGAGGGAGGATGTGGTATTCACTGCCCCAAAGGCAGGGCAGTGACACTCAATGCTCCCCAGCCTCCCTGTGCTAATGCTGCCAAACAAAGCCCTGTGCTCTCCATCACACACCGACCATCCCTCCTTCCCATCTTCTGCTGTGTGAAGCCTCATTCATCAGGGTGGCCAGCACCACAACAGGCTCTGAGCTATGGACGTTTTGGGATCTGAAGTACTGCATCAATTAGCATCATATTAATGAAGTGGTTTAGAATACACTGGGAGCAAGGCCCTCCCCCAGCCCTGCTCACTTCTGTCTACAAACAAGCAGTTCCCCATAACATTGCCGCCAGCAAAAATCCATGCTAGACTGCATCACGATCTCCTGCCATGCAGCTGTCCCCGGCGCCGGGCCAGCGCATACAGCATCTCGGCCACAGACAGTGCCCTGGGCTTGAAAACATCCCACAGTGACCCACATTGTCACAACATCGTCATCGCAGTCATCCCGCCTGACCCTGGCAGGGCGAGCCTGAGCGCTGGCTGTGCAAGCAGGAGCTGGGACACCAACAGCAGCCAGACAAAGGCTATGGTCCATGCAAAGGGGCCGATCCCAGCCGGCACCGCTGTGGGCTCAAACACTGGCTGGGGTTTAGGTAGGAGGGAGCCATGAGTCCAACTCACACAGATCTAGGACAGCGCGTTGCAGAAATGCTGATGGGGCCACTAAAAGGTGAGGAAGGGGATGAGGATTCATTCTGTCCCCTTCACACGCCCATCAGAGCAGGAACATAAACAGGGCAGGACAGTGCAGCAGCCCCAGGGCAGCATAGCCAAGCGTGAAGCACAGAGAGGTCCAGCTGAGCACGGTTCCACGCTGCCCTGGGATCACATCAGCTCTGGGCAGCCGAGAAGGAGCAGCCCAGGCAGTGCTCAGCAGGAGATGAGCATGGACCACACCACCATGGGCCTTCCAGGCTGCCCTGCCTACAGCCAGCAACACTGTGCCAAGGTGGGACTGAGCCCCAAGGCTCTTGCAACAGCACAGAAGCACCAACAGTGGAAGCTGCCACCAAAACACAGCCTGGGCAGCAGTGTCCAACTGTCCATGGCTGGTACTTCCACTGGTCACTCTGAAGTCAGCTGCATTTCTGTACAGCACATGAGACCAAGGTGATCCATAACGATCTACTCATGCCATACCATGAGAAAGCATTCTTTGGGTCCCTGAAGAGGAGCCCCAGTGAATTTGCGGAGGTAATGGCCCCTATACACAAGGCATGTGCATACCCAGAGCCAGATCAGACCCCAAAGGACAGAGGACAGTTCACTCTGCAGGACCTTCATCAGAACCTGCAGTAAATCTGAAAGCCAACACTGCTGAGAATGCAGACTGGAGGTTTCCCACCCCAAAGTTTGTTTCTTCGTCGTACATTGCACCTTCCCACAGCAAGCAGCAGACCCAGCTGTATGACCACCTTAACACAGCACTGCTCACCCACTTCGAGACCTCTGCCACCTCCCTCTCATCACCAGCAAAGCAGAGACCCAATGCTGTGTCAGGTGCTGCGCCATCCCACGCTCAGCACGAGCTCCTCCAGATGAACAGTGCACCTCATTAGAACATTCGCTTGCTTCTCTCACACATAGGGGTACTGCTTCCCAACAGCATCACTAAAGAGGAAAACTGCAGGACCCCCCCCAGCACTGCAGCCCTGCACGCGTGGCCACCTGGGTGATGGTCCCATTGGATGGGCAGGAGGAGGATGCGAAGGGTTGGTCCATGCCCCCTTCCACCCCACAGCCTGTCAGGGCACACATCCGCCTGCCCCTGGCCCGGCAGGGGTGGCTTTCTGCTGGCTCTCACCCCAGCAAGCCCCATTAGCTGGTTACAAAGGGGAATGTGTCATTTCAAATGCACAATCAGATTTCCCGGCCCTTCTGCCCATAACAAAATGTCTGGTGAAATGGCTCATTCTGTTCTCCCATAGAAACGTGTTTCCCTTCAAAAGCCTGAGGCAGGAGCAGGGGGGGTGGGGGGAGAGAAGGCAAACCTAAAATTATCTTCTGAAAGATACCACGACTGCAACAGATTCACAGGAAAACGAGGTGAGAAGGGGGCTGTGAATGTGCTAAGATCCTGTTTAATCTCTCCCCAATCCACCAAAGGCAGAAACGATACCTCAACATTTCCTTTGTGCAGAGATGACTCCACCCTGTGTTTTCCTCTCCATCTGATACCGAGGGAAGGATACCAGCACACATCCCTGCTCTGCTGCCAGGCAGCAAGCAGGGCCCCGGCACTGGGTTAGTAGGAGCAGAGGGAGGAAGGAGCCGGTGGGTGGAACCTGGCAGCAGGGCTGGGCTGTGAATCCTCATTCAGCATCGCCTCAGAGGCAGGATGCGTTTTACACTAGCACAGCACCTGGTCCTGGTTTCCACCTCATCACCAACACCTTGCAAAAGAGCACCAGTCCTCTGGGCCAAGAAGGGGTCAAGGACAGCAAAGCCCAGTGAGATGGCTGCAGAGTCCAGTTATACTGGTGTGCAGAGGTTTCTAGCAGGAGGATAGAGCAGATACTAAACTGCCACCACAGTTCATCTCCATAAAGGGGCCAAGTGCCCCAGTAAAACTGCTGACCTGCTGGCAACTGCAGATCTGCAGCCTCAGCCTCATTTGTCTCGTGTTCTGAGCACAATAGGGTCAGCCTAGACTCCTCTCTGTGCTGTTATCACACCAGACCTGGGATGCTGCTTACACAAACCCAGCTGCTCCTACACAGGGCAGACCCAGCCCAGGGCACGAATATTGCCCTTTGGAGGGTGAAACACGGACCATCAGCAGAAGATGCAAAGAAATTCCTCTTCCAGAGCATTACCATCCAGATTTTGAGGCTGTCTGCTACTCCCACCCTCCCAGACAGCAAACCTGGGAGTGTGCATGAGCATGCCCATGGGCAGGCACATGCTATAGGCAGGGCACTGACTCATTCTCAGCTTCAATTCAGGTCACCCTCAGCTGTGCACTGGGACAAACAGTGAAGTATCTGTACTGAATCCCTCACCTAGGGCTCTGGGTAACTGCCCCTTTCCATGCAGTCCCACAGCTCCCTGTATAGTGCAAGGGGAGCACAGCTTGGTTCCTGTCCCAGTTGTATTAAAGTGCAACCCAGCAGCTCCTGGTACAGATGCCTCCATGTGCCCCCAGCCATTTCACCTCCTTGGAGCAAGGCAGGGCATAGGGAGAAACCATCATCGAAGACAAGGGACGTCCATGGGACCTGGGCCCAATATCCTGCTCTGCACCAGGGGCACACTGTGTGGCCAAGGGAGCTGCTGCAGAAAGCAGCCACTGCTTCCACAATGCAAGATGTGGTTGTCCAAGTCTCCTCCTCTTCCCTTTAAGGCACACTTAGGTCCTGGACAGCCCACAAGCTTCCACCCAAGGGCTGGGAGGACAGGAAAACTGAATGTTCAGCCATAAGGAAACAGTGCATCATGACCCCATCAAAGAGAGTCTCCTCCCACCACGCTTCCCATATCCTGTAATCCAGACAAGGTGATGTGCCTACGGAAGACAGGTCCACTGGACAAGCTGCCTCGATGGCAGTAGTGATGCTCGACTTCACAGATCCTTATGGCACAGGACAGGTACTGGAAAGGAGCCCCCAAAGGAGACTGCCCTCCAGCACCCACAGATACATACAACTCCTTCCAGGCTCAAGTGACAGCACGAGCCAACAGTGCACCCAACGTCCCCTCCACGCAGACCCTCGCAGGTCTCCCCAGTGCCATCAGTGTGACAAATCCAAACCTGCTGACTCAGAGCCACCCGACTGCTCTAATGAGAACAATAAGCCACGCAGCCATCACTGTCACAGCCTCAGCACAAGCACATTTTTAGATGCTGTATGAGAGCCATGTATCTGTAGCTGCACAAGAGCTTCCAGCAACCGGAGACACAGGAACCTCTGCGCTTCGTGTTTCTCCCTTCGCATCTAGGCTTAAAACAGAGCTTCAGGCTCAGACCTGCACCGCATTCAAGTCTACTACAGAGCCAAACACAGGCCTCAGACACCCAGACTGATCTGCCACAAAGCTTGAGCCCATCTCCTCGCACACACTTGCTTCCCCATCAGTATCCCAGTGAAACTCGGGCGCTGCAGTGCTGTGTCCAAGGCGGCAGGGAAATATCCCCAGTCCATAGCCAAGTAAAATTAAGGCAAAGGACGCTCCAGTGATGACTGAGCAGGAAACTCAGAACAAGCCTGGGAAGAGCCAAGGCCACCCCCTGCCCTTTAACCAAGAGGCCATTCTCTGTGACTTCCCAATTTAGAAATCCTTAATTAGCTATGGGAAAGAGTGCTTCTTTTGGAGACAGAATTAATGAGGCACCTGACTGGTCCGTCGGTCTGTCTGTCTCCTCCAGTAATGCAGAAGTCATCAGCAGTGCTAGAGCAAAGAGGAACACAGGGAACACGGGGTGATGATGGAGTTATATACGGGATGAGGGCTCAGTGCTGCCAGCAGAAAGTGTGAAAGGTTATTGTGCAAACCAACAAGAGATCCAGCTCCTCACCAGGACCAAGGTCATCAACCAGAGCCCAACACAGAGCTCAGCTGCCTGGGGGAAGAAAATGGATTTTTAAGATGCTCCCCATTCCTCCCTGCAGTGACTCCTCCAGCTGAGCCAGCCACCCCTCCAGCTGCCCATCCGCATACCAGAACACACTTACCCTGGGAAGTTGTGCTGGTGTCAACCATGGCAGCAGCTCGGGAAAGGAAGCCCAGTGAGCTCTGTGCCTGCACTGGACAGGAAAGGTACCGAAACCTTCACCCTCCCCATCCCAGAAACAGAGGCTCTCGTCTACACCAGTGCTTTCTGACCAGAAACGCAACACTGGACTTCAAAACCCCTTTTTTAGAAGCTTCCTCTAAAACAAAGCATCTCCCCTGAGAGTTTGGGGAAATGCTGATTTCTCAAAAATTAGTAAAAATAACAATTCCAGAGAGGTCTAGCTACAACATCAACAAGTAACCAAAACAGCAGGGGCAGAACACATCACCTGCAGCCAAAGCCAGCCCACCGTCAGCACAAACAGGGTGCTGCATCATGCACTCCGAGCCACCCTGCACCCCAAGGCAGGGCTCTGCTGTGCACCCAGAGCTCTGGTTGAAGGCTGCTGTGGCTAAAGCAGTCAACACAGCACAAGGATGGCACAGAGAGGAGAGGTGAATGCTCTGCCCCCATCAGGGTCTGCAGGTGGGCAAGCACCTCACACCCCGCACTGGACAGGTACATCATGGTCCTCTGACACCAAACAGAGCATAAGGGAATGCTCTGGGAGAAAGGGGATGGTTCTGGACCTGCCATAAGCCACAATAGCCAGGGTCTGCCACACCTTCCAGAACATGCCCCATAGCTCTGCACGCAGCACAGACCGAGGTCCTCACTGAGACCACGGCTCTGAGCTCCCTGGTGAGACCTCAGCACTGAGCACCCTGGGGAACCCTCCACAGACAGGCTCCATGCCTACCAAACCAGTCTCTAAAAAGCATAATTAAAGAGTAATTCCCTTCTTGCAAGGATCATCACCCAAACCCAGCCGTCTGCAGCTCCAAGCTTGCTTGGCAGCAACAAGAACAGCTCTCCAGCCTGCCCAGTCACGGTCAAAGGGATCTGACACATGCAAGAGTCCTCCAGTGGGCTGCAAAGGACTTGGAGCTCTGCAAGGCAGCCCCACAGAGCAGGCCTGGGTAGCAAATGTGAGTTGTTTGGAAGTGAAAAACACTTCGGATCAGTCTAGCATGACAGAGCTGGAGGGAAAGTGGCGGTTAAGTGCAAGGAGACTGATGCAGGGGCTGGTCTCTCCAGGGATGCTGGAGAAGCCACACCTCATCCACGGCAGTGGAGAAAGGCTGATCAGGAGTCACCTCACACCATCTACAGCTGAATCAAACACAGCTTTTTCCATCTCCTGCTCCTGCAACACATTGTGAATACTCAACCACGCATACCCGGACCATTGTTTGTCCACAGAAGGGTCCCCACCATAACACGCTGAAGGCTGGCCATGCCGGGGGGGAACAATACCACCGTGGAAACAGCGAGAGAAACAGTGTTTTATACAGAGGCACTGATAGAGAAAAGGGCCACGCAGGTCCTCTAGTACGATCTCCCGGGTAACCAGCCTATGGAGAAAATGCTGAGCTCAAGGATACCTCCAGAGCCCACCTCCTGCCATATGACGATACTCCAAAAATAACCACAGAAATATGCGAGGACCCATTCCAAGTTGTTCCTGGCTCCCTCCACATTCTCCCTCTAATGTAAATCGTCTCCCTGAAATCACAGCCCGGCAGTTAAATGCTATGACAGCAACCCGCAGCTCGGGGCTACGGATCCCTGGGGCTGCCTCATCCCGGCGGAAGGACCCGGCCTTGCGCTGCTGCTTCCCCGCACTCCGCTTTGCTCCTTCGCGGGTTGGAAGCGCGGCGCGTCCCGGTCCCCGCACCCCGCATCCCGTGCCCGGCTGGGGCGCCGTCGGGAGCCGCGCCCCGACCCCAGCATCCCGCGGCGGGCAAGGCTGGAGGGAGGCAAGGAGGGATGGAGGGAAACAGGGAGGCAGGGCGCGGTGAGGGATACGCCGCGGAGGGGAGGCCCGGCTTGGAGCAGCTTTCCCAGCGGCGGGACTGCGCCTGCCCGCATCCCTGCCCGCATCCCTGCCCGCCTCTCCGCTGCGGGCAGCGCACCTGGGGCCGCAAGGACCGCCCGTCCCCGCGCTCCCCACCCCCGGCTCTCACCTCCGCTAGGCCCGGCCCGGCCCGGTACAGCCGGGATCGTTCCGTTCTGTTCCGTTCTGCTCCGCTCCGCTCCGCTCCCGCCGCCGCCTCCCGGGCGCGGCCCCGCGCCGCCGCCCGCGCTGCCCGCCCGCTGCCCGCTGCCCGTTCCCTGCCCGCCGAGCGGCGGGAGCGCGGCGCAGCGCGGGGCGGGGCGGGGAGGGCCGGGGCGCGGCGCTGCGGAGGGGGAGAGGCCGCCCCAGTCCGCTCCGCTCCGCCCCGCCCCGCGCTGCGCTGCGCGGGAGCCGCCCACGGGGGTGCGGGGGCTCGGCCCCGGTTCGGCCCCGCAGCGTCCCGGGCTGCGCGCACAGTGCCCGGAGCGCGGTGCCGGGGGGCACCCGGGAGGGCTCAGCGCGGGCAAGGGACCCCCTGTGCAAGTCGGTGGTGTCAGGGCAAGCAGCCCCTCCAGGAGATGCGGGGGAAAAGGGGGGACCCCACTGCATACCCGGGAATGCACAGCATGGAAGCACTGGGTGCAGGGATGCGCTGAATGCACAGCAGGGATGCACTGGGTGCACGGATGTAGCAGGCATATGGATGCACTGGGTACAGAGATGCACTGGGCACAGGAATGCGTGAAGTACACGGATGAACTGGATGCACAGCATGGCTGTGACCAGAGGTGAAACCTTTCAGACACTCATGAGCACAAGGTGCACAGCACACTCAGCCCTCTTTGCCTCGCGGGTGTTGAGCAGCAAAGGACAGAGGGGATGTGTCACGCACAGATTAGTGCTGGGGCTGGTCCTGATCTGGTACCCAAGGCCCACTAGCCCATCCTGCATCACATAGGGCTCCAAGAGGGCCTCTGCTTTGCTCTGTTGGCAGATGTGCTACTTACAACAGTTCCTGCGTTGGGTCTTCTGAAGTCAGAAGGGTGCAGCTCCGCGCTGGACCCCAGGACAGGCTGGACTCCAGCAGTGAGAGGAGGCCGGGGGGCTCTTCCCAGCAGGGAAGGGCTGACTTGGCTGCCTCTGCTTGTCCTCTGCAAGGCAGAGCTGGCCCGTGGTGGCTGTCACAGTGTGTCAGCACACGGTCGCCTGCCTGGCAGCAGTAGGTGCCAGGGCTCTGTGCTGGGTGCTGCTCCTCAGCCTTCAGGAACCCTGCCATTCCCACTCACATGGGGAGCTTGACCCCAACACCACCACAGCCAGGATGAAGCGCTGGGACGAGGAGGGCTTCTATTTACTGCTTTATGAAGTGCCTCCTTTATTAGCCACACTGGGGCTTTTTTCCTGACAAACCACATACCAGCAGAGAGTACCAGGAACAAAATGAGGCTGCACGGTCCAGTGGTTCGAGCCAAGGCAGTGATGCCAGCAGGATTGTGGGCTCTAATCCCCTGCTGAGCTGTTGACTCACTGTACAAACTCAGGCAGGTCCTGCCTCTTTGTGCCTAGAGAAACCCAGCTGGAAAGTTGGGTAAATAGCAGGAACCTCTTGGAAAAAATAACCCACCACATGGGAGCCGAGCTAGAGGGAGGGCATTCATTTACAAATAAGAGGCATTTCAACAGGCTGCTCAGATTCCCCTTGCAGGCATGGGTTTCACCTCCACCTTGCTGCAGGGATGGATGTGCTGCATGTGACATCGTTCACGTGTCCTGCTGCGCTGGGCTGAAGGGGACTTGGACAGGAGAAAAGTTGCACTGCAGTGGTGCAAAACAACAGCGCTTGGAGCGATGTGCAGGGCCTTGAGGACTGTTACTGTCTGGTTTTCTCTTTCTGGTCATTCAAAGGGAAAAGAGGGGTTTCTGCTCAACGGGTGAGGTTGGGTCATGATCTGAGAGGAAAGCTGGGAAATTTAAATGTTAAATTCACTTCTGAGTGAATTCGGGTCAATAATCAGTGGGTGACCCCACTGGTAGAGTTGTGAGCCCAGATATCCCTGGGTAGTTCCCCAGTAGCACTGCAGGGAGCATTCCCTGTGCCAAGCCAAGGAGTTGGGAGAACACATAGAACAAATTCTTCCAGTGGATCCCTTACTCCCCATCTTGCGCTGGTGCAAACAGCCCAGCCTGGACTGTCTCCCCATTACCACCAAGCAGCTCCATGGGAAACCCTCTCTCTGGAGTCAGGTTGTTTTCCAACCCAAGTGAGGATCTCCTGGCCAGATTCCCGTTGTGCAGCAGAACAACTTGAAACAACAACATAAGAAAACACAAACGCCAATACAAATAAACGAGGACTGGTATAAATTGCAGATGTTTCATGGTTCAACATTAGGACAGGTTCAGTCACGAGGGCCTTCCCTGATCACCATGAGAGCCTCCAAGTTCTTTTATCCCAGCAAGTTTTCCCCCTTACAATTTGACTCTGCAGTGACTTTGGCTTGGATTTATGGGATAGAAGGCAAAGAGGGTCAGCACATCCTCCAGTAATGAATGTATTTCTACATGGGAACCTGCTCTTCCCTAGACAAGGTAGATGAGATCGGGATGCAGCTAGGGGTCCAGCTTCATAGGCATAGCCATGAAGAGGAAGCATCCTCTAAGGAAAAGCACCTTGGAGCTCCACCTCCCAAGCACAGAACAAACTGTTATTTAGCCCTTACGATACCAGCATCAGGGAAGCACACCATCAGCTATTAATAATCACTGCAAAGCATTCAAGGATGCAGCAGAAGCTGCAGTGTGGCTGTGTTCTTCCTCACTTCCAACACGAGGTGAACATATCCATGTGTGCACACACGCATGTGCCGTGGTACCACCAGCTCTGCCCCATGGCAGGCTCTTGCTCTGGGCCCCAGGTTTCAGCAGAGGAGGTGGGTGCACCCAAAACCTTTATTCCCTAAAGCCCAGCAGCCTGGAAAAAGGGGTGTGCATGGCTGTGTGCTCTTGGGAAGAGGGTTATTTTGGGAATCCCCGCCTGGGCTGCTGCTAGTGCTGATGCTCTGCGATAACAACCTCGCTTGTTTATGCAGGGCATGAAAAGGCCCTTTGTGCAGCTGGGGGAGCTGGCTGCCAGCTGGGACGAGCGAGACGCTCCCTGTGTGCTCTTCAGCTCCATCCTCCGCAGCGAGGGTTGAGGAGGGCTCCAGGAAAGAGCCAGCCAGCAGGAGGGGGAGCACAGCTCCTCGTGTTGAGCTCCTGGGTGCTTTCTGCCCTCCACACGTCTTGGGTGATGGGAACACAGTGGAGCTCAGGCTGCTCCGCATCCAAGAGCTCCAGACACACATTTCCACCCAAGCATCCAAGCATCCAAGAGCTCCGCATCCAAGAGCTCCAGACACACATTTCCACCCAAAGAAAACATTTCCAGCCCTTGGTGCCATCTCCCCCCAGGCTGTTTGAGTGGGATCCAAAGCTCAAAGAGGTCCCTTGGACTGAGATGTCAGAGACCCCACATCAAGCCCTTGTTGTCTCTGCCTGTCTGGAACCATGGTGTCCTGGGGAACGAGCAGGCTTCCCACTGCCTTCATCCTTTGCTTCCCAAGGAAGCGGAGCTAGTACCAAATGCTGTCAATGCCTGCTGACCTTCAGACACTTGGGCATGCTTCAAATAGCTCTGCACATGGTGGAGAGCTAGAAATAAAAAGGGCAGGAAATGCATTTTTTATAATTAACTCAAAGAGATTAATGACCCATGTAACAGTTACTGCACATCCCACCTTGACACCTCGCAGGGGAAGGAGGATTGCAATGGGAAGAATGGCAGGAGACAGGAAGGAATATCTAACCAGGCAGGGGGCCCGAGAGCCGGGGTGGGATGTGGGGTTGCTGGATGCCCCCCAACAGAGCTGTGCCAAATGCAAAGGAACCACAGGAAGCACTCATGGCCATCTCAGCAGACCTGTGGGTTCCCCGCAGAGTCAGCGATGGGGTTAGGAGCCACCAGCAAAGAGACTGATGATACTGGCAATGGGTTATTCCTGTCCTGTGCGCTGCGAGGGGAAGGAGGAGGGCTCGGGCAGGTCCCGCAGCTCCAGCCTCTGTGCACATCCTGCCCCATGCAGGCGAGAGCCCTGTGGGATCCCCTCCTTCCTTAGCTGAGCTTTCTGCACGGAGCAGCTGGATGCAGCCCTGGGCTGCGAGTCCCCGGAGAGCATCAGTCCCATCCTGTTTAGGAACGCACCAGCCCCATCCTGTTTAGGAACGTAGCGAGGCTGAGGCTGTGCCCCAGACCGCCACAGGCAGAGCAATGGGATATCCTGTGTCTTTCCATCCTGATGCTGCCAGGAAAGTACAGTTGTCCTGAGGGGAGCCCCTGGCACGGGTCTGACGTGCTCTGATTAAAGGGAAGGCTCTGACAGCTTAATTAACTGCCAGCTTGAAGATGCAGGGATTGAAGGAAGATGAGTGTGACAATAGCCTGGCCCCACTGAGAACAGCAGAGACCCCCAGCAGAAACCCCTGGCACCAAAGAGGAAGGCAGGGAAAGACAAGCACCAAAGTGCAAAGCAGGCAGTGCTGGTGCTGTGTAGCTCATCTCACTTTCCCATTCCACATCCCAGGAAGGTGTGGGGAGGGCATCCCCTCCCCGCTGGATGTGCTGGTCAGAAGCATCAGGCAGCCTGGGAGAAGTTAATAAGAAAAGCCTGAGCCAATATTGCTAGATTACAGCCAGCTCTTCCACAGAGGATTAGCAGCCAAATCCCCAGCGATAGGCTTGTGGCTGCACCACCAATGCTGCTGTACCCACAGGTGGAGGGCAGGGACTGGAGCCCAGCCCCAGCCAGGGAGCAGTTCCCCTCTCCTGCATCCGATCGCCTGCAGATGTCCCATGGACAGGATGATGCCGGGAGCTCTGCATCCTTTCAGCCCTGGGAATGCACTGGATCCCCCTTTCCCTGCGTCTGTCCCCCCAGCCCCTTGCAGGACACAGTCAATGCCTCAGGGTCTTGCTGAGTTCTCTGCAGCTCGGGCTCAGAGCGCTCCCCATGGAGCCCAGCCCCACAAGCAGAGGGTTGGCAGGTCCTCAGCAAGGCTCCACTGAGGACACAGGACCTTTGGCCTCCATCCCACAGATGCCATGGGATGAGAGGAGCATCCTCCTGGGGGATGCCACCCCACTGAGCCGTGGGAACACAGGCCCGCAGCTGAGCCGATGAGAGGAGTCAGGGCTGGGAAACAAACCCTGGTTTGTCCCGGATTCCTGCCTCCCTCCCTGGACTCCGAGCAACCTCCAGTGCAGCTTCTGGCATGAGCTGCCCCCGACCCCACGGCCAAGGGCACAGAGCGCAGCCTCCCCACTGTGCCTGTGGGGCTCAGCCCCACACATGCTGCACGAGCACTTCAAACACCTCCACAGCCAATTTCCCTGTGCAGCAGCACACAGGGAGGTCCCAGCCTTGGCATTGCTCATCACATACAGGGGCACGGATACTATTAGAATATACAGACCTGTGCACAGCCAGCCCTTGCCAGGGGTGTCCAGCACCCAGCTACAGCCTCTCCCAGCAGCACAGGATCAGACCTGAAGGGAGGCTCATCTTTTCAGGGTATTTATTTCCATTGCTGAGATAATGCAGATTGTCCTCAGCCCGCTGCCAGCTTCAGCTGGTGCTGGTTAATGGGACTAGAAGCAAGGAGGAGGAGAGATGGGTTCACAGGAGCACCTTGCCCTGGTGTCGGCTCTGCTCCCTGGCTGGGGCTCCTGTGGCTGCCGAGGTCTTGCCTGACCCCCTGCAGACAGTGCAGGGCTTGCCCAAGGCTCCCTCAGCCCGATGGGATGGGAGCTGAGCACAGGCTGCCTGTGAAGGACTGGAGCGATGGAGGCTTCACACCACTGCCTGGTCCCCTCCTAAAGCACACTGCTGGCAGGAGCAAAGGGCCATGACACACTGGGCAAGGCAAGGAGGAGCCTCTTGCCATCCCTGGTCCTGCCCCAAATGCTCTGGGTGAGGAGCTCGCATGGGCGGCAGAGCTGCTGAAGATGTCTGTAAGCCCTGGCATGCTAAAATTGAGGCTGTTGTGTGTGAGACCTGCACCAGACACAAGCACCAACACAGAAACCCCAGTGAGTCCCTCTGCATAAACCAGTTGGACTGGCTTGTGGGAGCACTGGGGAATTCATCCTGCCCTCTCAGCTTTGGTGCTTTGCACATAAAACACCATTCAGCCCTTGCCTTTTTATCCACTCTCTAGGCTGTCCGGACACCTTTGCCCACAGCCACGGTGTGCACTGATGCTCCTGGGTGACACATCACCCACTGGCCAGATGAGATGCAGACAAACCAGGCTGACACACTCCCCCTCGCTTTGCTGGCTTCACTCACAGGTTCCAAAGGCCCTGCAGACGCACTGATTTCTTTGGGGAGAGCAGAGAGGTTAATGGCTGGTGCTGCAGAAAGCAGCCAGTGAGCTGTGCTGAGCCAAGGACCGTGCTCTGCAGGGCTGCAGCGGCTGGAAAACGCTTTCCTTGTTGCTGCAGAATGTAAGAATCTGCCCTGCAAAGGCTCTGCAGGTCTGCCCATGGCCCTGAAACACACGCTGCCTGGCAGCAACTCCAGCATCCCCACTGTGGTGCCATACGTGCTCTGCCTTGTGTCCTGCTAAACCTTCAGGCCACACGTGCTAGGGCAGAAATGTGGGCTGCCCATATCTGCAAGCAATGATCACACCCTGGCACATGTATGGTGACGCCGCAGCAGGTCACACTGCACAGAGCATCACTTCAGGAGTCAGGGATCAAGCATAGGCTGGGATGCATGAGCCCACCTCGGCCTGATGCCACGGAAGGGACCTTTTCTGGCCAAAGCCCCTTGTAGGTAGCCTCAGAAATACCCCTGAGAATGTCAGAGCTTGAGCATAAACCCACACCGGGCCCTGGAGCAGAGCCTCCTGCCTCCTGGCTCCTGCAAGGACAGGATGCATCAGAGGACCGGCAAGACAGCCATCCATCAGGCAGATGTGGGGCAGCCTGTGCCATGGGGGAACAGGGCCTGGTTTCTAACAGATAGGTGCTGATTTACCCCCCAAAGGGAGAACTCCCCTCAAAAAGCCACGTTAGCATTAGTTCTCATGATCTAAACCTTTCTCTCTCAGCTGCAGAAGGTGGAGATCCTCTAACTGCCTGAGCTCTTTGCAGCTGTAATTGCTGGGATAAATATGAGCTGATCGCTTCTGTTAAGGAAAGATTTCAGGACCAAAATTAGCATTATCATCTCTTATCAAATGCTGATAACCACGTTTCCCAGGTCAGCTTTTTTCCATGACAAGGCTCCGAGCAGCTCCCTGCTGTCACATTTGCAGCCCAGGCCCCGCAGCTCAGGAGCAGTGCAAAGAAACTGAAATTAGCTGGAAAATGACTCTGGACCAGCCCTGCTAAATTGCCATGAAAATTGACTAACCCAAGCGCAAAGCCTCTTTGCCTGTTTGCTTCTTCCATCGTGGCAGGAGGAATGGGAATCGAGTGATGTTTTAACACACCAGTCACAGATGAAGGGCCGAGGTGCTGTGCTGCGCTGCTGGCACCCAAGGGCAGCCCGGTCCCTCTGCTCGTGTGGTCCAAGGGTCACCACGAGTCAAGGGTTTGGGAACGGCCCTCAGTGAAACACAAATAAGACAGCAAAATATTGCACCCCCTGCACTGTTAGGGGCAGAATGTGACCCTCTGTCAAATATTGAACTCCCTGGTAACAGCTCTGCTTTTAGAGATGGAGCAGAAACCTGGGCACCCCTTTTATTGCCATGGGGAGGAGATGACGGCCATAGCTGCCGCTCCTGATGCTTAACACCAACTGCCTGCATGGGGAGGGTGCCTTGAGTATATAGTAAAGGGCTTGAGGCTCCCCTGAGTATACCAGAGCACCAACCCCAGTCCCACCTACCCTGCTCCTGGGCACAACTTTGATTTACAGCCCAACGGGGACCATAGCCCTTTTCCTGATGGCAAACAACCAAGTTGCTGCCAGCCCCCCATGTCCTCAGCTTCATCTGTAGCCCTCCACCAGACCAAGCTTCTACACCCTCTACATGAAACCAAACCCTCCCAGACCCTCTCCTGTGCCACTGGTGGCTGTGGCTGGTTGCCCATGGCCTGAAAGTGTTGCCCTGCCCGTTTGCTATTGCACTCAGAGGCAAAGCGGGCACCAGCTCCACTTGGCCATGGAGAGCAGTTCACCAGAGAGCAACCAGCTCTTGGCTTTCCTTTAACCCAGAGGTTAAAGAAAATGTTGAAGGGCTCCCTGTTTGCCAGGAGGAAAACTCCTGAAAGTTATCCATTAACCAGCACCTGATAGAGAAGGAAAGGAACACCCCATGAGGCTGGAAGTTGTTTGCCTCTGTGTCCACCTGATGCTGGGGAGATAATAAATCTTATTTAGCCTGGGCAGACTGCAAGGTTACAAAGGTGAGAGGCAGACTCTGCAAATGAGCCTCAAGAGAAGAGAGAAGGAGGTAGGGAGGGTGGGCAGCCAGCCCTGCCTTCTAGACCAAGAACCTTCAGGGTATATGCACTGGTGACAACTGTCTCCTGTCTTGGGCACTTCACACAGGGCCTCTCCTACCCATGGAGGTATCCACAGGATGGGGGTTCTGGCTCTCCCTCCTCCAGGTAAAGGAGCTGAGGAACCTCAACCAGCAGCCCTGGAGGACCAAGGGAGGCAGAAGAGCTGCCACCATGGATCCCAAGCCCAGCTCAATGACCCCAGCCTGGTGCCTGACGGGTGTTGGCATGGGCTGATGTGCGAGAAGTGAATTCACATGCGGGTGACCAGTGTTTGAGGGTACATGCACACAGACAGACTGAGGGCCAAGGGGCACCTCTCACCCCAGAGCCTGGGCAGGGTCCTGGTGAGCCCAGCACCCTCACCCACATCATGGTAAGAGCAGACCCCTAACCCTAACCCAAACCCAGTGCCTGCAGGAAGGACCTGCATGGCTACCCCCAGCCAGCAGATCTTACCGACATCCACCACACGATCCTTCTCACCATGCTTTATCCCTTGCCTTTGCTGTTGTGGTACCCGATTTGGCAGGGCTGGCCCACAAGGACTGATGGGCAGAGATGGTGCCGATGGGTGCCTTGTACCCTTGGAAAAGCAGCCAGCAGACCCAGCACATCCCCTGGAAAGGGGTGGCTGCCCAGTGCCCTTTACCCCTCTGGGGATGCCAATGGGGAGCACTCGGTGTGTCTCCACCATCGCTCCCTCTCCATGTGCTCTGTAACCCGTGTTCAGCTCCGCTCAGTGGGCAGAGGAGGGTGCAGGAACACGCTGCTGCCACGCATACAGAACGGGCTTGCTGGTGACAGCCAGCACCTCCACGTGATGCTCATGAATGTGGGGCTAGGACAGGATGCAGCACCCTCCTGGCTCGGCTCCTGGCCTGGATGGAGTCAGGAAAGCGATTCAAATGGAAATGGCGTGCTGCTGAATGAAAAAGCGGGTGTGAGAAGGCGTGAGAATAAAGAGGGAGAGATTAGAAAGGAGGAGGAGTGCAGCTGGAGGGATGGGGAAGATGGAGAGCAGGAGGGGTACGGCAGAAAAAGGATGATGGAGGAGGTGCAAAACAGAGGCGCAGAGAGATGTGAGAGGGAAGGACAGCGTGGCAGAGGGGAGATCAGAAATGGGAGAACTGGAGATCCAGCTGTGGGGCTGGTGCCGCTCACCAAAGCAGTTTCCACCCTCTGCCATGGGGCAAGGATCCCCTTTTCCCATGGCAAGGAGGCAGGCAGCTTCCAAGGAGTGGGAGCAAGAGTACCCATTGCTCCCCTCTCCCCTGCTCCCCCAGCACCCCGTGCTCGGTGCTCAGAGGTGGCCCTGCCTTGCCTTTCCCTGCCCAGATTCACCAGGGACATCTCCCCATGGTCTCTGGCACAGTGGGGTTCCTCCAGGGTGCCTCACAGCCCCATAGGGCAAGTGGGACTGCAAGGAGCTGCTCCTCTGCATGCTGTTTTGGAGCAGTTACATCCCAGACAGCTTTTGACACGCCATGATGTGACCCAAGGAAAATCCCTTTGCAATCCTAATACCTACCCTAAATCTCTCTAGATGCAAATTAAGCCAATTACTGCACAAAATATCCTTGGTAGACCTAAGAATGAATGATTGCTAATCTCTTTCTAGTGATTTTGCAGCATTTTAGAAGGCTTTTATTGTATCCCTGCTCAGGCTTCTCCCTGCCAGCCCTGGACAGATTAGATTTGCTCTTCCTCTTCTTGCAGCTCATGCTCTTCAAACTTATAACCAACCCTGTAAGCATCTTCTCTGTACCTTCTCCTGTCTGGTACCTCCTCCTTGTGATGACCAGCTCAGACCTCTGGCTGAAATCCCCTCCAGGCCAAGCAGAGCAGTGCTGTGGCTGTCCCTGCCTTGTGAAGGCCACCTTGCTGTCAATGCCCAGTGTGCCCTTGCCTTGCTGCACAACCCTCCCTAAACTCAGTTTATCCAGATCGCAAAAGGGAAACCTCAGACTGTGTTATTCAGGGAAACCAAACACACATTTTACTGCTGGAAAAGGAAATCAGGTGAGGGGCTTTTGATGTGTAGTCAGCAGGTATTAGTAAGGTAGAAAGAACTGTTGTAGTTTGGTGAGCAGATCAAAACCACGTAATATGGGTCAGTTCAATGTGACTCGTCTGTTTCTCTCCGGTCCTTTGATGCCTCACTGGTGCTGGGGTTCACAAGCCAGGCATCCTCAGCTCGCTCCTCAAGTCATCTTCTGCACTGCATCCCCTGAGTCCGCTGGATGGTGCAGAGGGGACGTGCAGGATGCCTGATGGGGCCACCAGGAACATGGCAATGACTTCTCTGGAAGAGTGGGGATGAGCACAGAGGCAGCTCACCAGCCTTTGGGAGGTAGCACCAAGGTCAGGGATGCCAGGAAGCACCAGCGAAAACCCTCTCTGGGGAGACAAGCATTTTGGCAGGAATTCCTCCCGCAGGCCATGCCAGCTGTCATCAGGGCTTTGCTTGTCCTCAGGGATTGTCATCCCTTTGGTTTGCACATGGAGTACATAGTGCTCCTGTTGCTGTCAGGCCAGGTTCAAAGGGATGTTGTGTGAGGGCTTTGACATCCAGCTGGTGAAGGGGAAAGTAAGATCCACACTGGACTCCCTGGGTGCTCTGGGACCCCCAGGCTGCTGGGGATGTTGGGGCACCCACTGTAATGACGGGCTCAGTATGGCCCTTCTTTTCCCCAAGCACCAGAAGGAGCTTGTGTGGGTAAGAAGGAAAGAAAGGCAAAGAGGATGTTCTTTAGATGCAATTGGCACATGCAGAAACCCTGCCCCTGGGCTACAGCACTCACCTTCACCTGGTTTGAAGCTACAAGGAGGGCTCACCGGTCTGATTCAGTGCCTGGTCCCATTGTTGCTCAGCCGATGGAGCAGGAGGCACATCCTCCCCCTGGGAATGGCCTCATGCTGGGACCAAAGGGTCTGATGGGACCACTGGTGCATTGGTGGCTCTGGGCTGCTGGTGGTGCTGGTGCAGTGCTACGGGGTAGTGAGTGCAGGAGCCCCTGAGCTGCGCTGTTGGCTGTGGGGGTCCAACCGGGTCAGTCTGAATGCAGGGACCCAGGAAGGAGCCCCACGCCTGTCTCTTGCTGTGGTGGGAGCTCCAAGGCTCTCAGAGTTAGCGCCTGCTCTTTTGCAGGTGGCGATGCCTTTTTGGGGTTTTTGACATGATTGCACCAGCGCAACACTGAAGAGGCTTTTTTTGACAGTGCTTCCTGCTCGCGCTTCAGGCTCTCCACCCCCTCAGTGCAGATGGGTTTCGGCTGCACAGAGATGAGCAAAACACTCGGGAGGGATCCCTGAGAGTGCTGCGCTCTGCCTGCCAGCCCCAGCCCTGCAGCTCCCATCCCTGCCTTGCTGGCACACATGGGCTCTGTGCTCTCAGCACAAGGGCACAGCAGAGGTTTCTACAGGTCCTTCTGTCCTCGACACCCAGAGGAACAATGATGTTGTTACTCCGACTCTTTCAGCTCCTGGACCTTCTCTCTTCATGGTGCTCCCCTGATGCACAGCTCTGGTGCTGGCTGGTTCTGCTGCATCCACATGCTGATGCATGTCCCATTTCAGGTGTTCGGTTGTGCTGGAATAACCCAGCACAACTCAGTGGTGCTAAACTTCCTCTCAGGACACCCAGAGGATGCCTGCTCCACCAAGGCATCCCTGTACTCCGCACAGGAGGTACGGTGAATGGGGAAGGAGGTGGCTCAAGGGCCACCAGGGCAGCCTTGCTGTTTGCTAGGCCGGTGAGCAAAGGCTGCTCTGCTCATGGCACCAGCCCAGCAATGCAGCACCGAGGACTGGTCTCCCACAGCCAAACCTTCTGGTACTGGGCACAGCGGGGGATGCTGCCCAAATGGAGTGGGATGGATTTCCTGCTCCCCAGTAAATGAATGGGGGGGATATGGGGCAGCAGCAAACCCATTCCCACAGCATCACTCATCAGCTGGGCTCCTGCAGGATGCAAAACACAGATCACATAGCTCACTGCTCCCTGGAGGGCTAAGCTTTGCCATGTACCATGGGTGGCTGATAGCTGTGGAGCCACTGGCAGAGGGGAGAGGGAAGATCTCCCCTGGGAAGGGGGGAAGGTTAGTGGTGCCAGAAAGCTGCTCACTGCTCCAGCCTGCTCTGCACTTACATCCTCAGGTCTTGGCTCTTGAATCCTGTGGACACTGAAGGCTGTGCAGCTCCAGCCTGCTTCCCGGGTACAGGAGTGAGGAGAGGAAGCAATCAGCTCTGCAGCTGGATGTCTGATGAATCATTCCATCTGCAGGCTCCAATCCAGATCCACCGCAGGCAGCGGTGACATCCAGGGTGCAGGGAGCAGGGACAGGCCTCAGAGCAGCTGAGGAGGGAGGTGGCAATGCAGGTATGGCCGGGATCACAGGCAGAAGGGGCCAGGACAGACCTCATTTTTCACTTCCCCACTTTGCCATCAGCTCCTGGGATGCAGGGGCTGTGTCCCCACACTCACACTGCAGTCATCTCCCAGCCAGAGAGCTCCCATGGGCAGATGTGACTGCCTGGTCAGGCTGGTGATACATCATCTGCTATGCACCACATCTGGCTCAGCAGGAGCTGGAACAGATCTGCTACAGCAGAGCCTTGCCAAGGAGCTGTGCCAGCGACTGGGCTGAGAAATGTTGTGAAAATGGGTAAAGATGGAAGAATCTGGCCCAAAGTTTGACTGCTGCAAAGTTCAAGGGCTCAGATTGAGGCATCTTGGGTCAAACTTTCTAAAAGGTCGTGGCCAAAGGCTCAGATATTCCAGAACAACACACCATTCCCACCAGGCTAAGACTGCAGCCCCAGTGGCAGCTCACAGCCGCAGCAAAGCCCAGCCCAGGAGACAGGGCCTGTCAGACAGGTTTCATAGAACCATGGAATGGTTTGGGTTGGAAGGGACCTTAAACCCCATCCAGCTCCAACCCCTGCCACCCAAGGCAGGGACCCCTTCCACTGGAGCAGCTTGCTCCAAGCCCCTGTGTCCAACCTGGCCTTGGGCACTGCGAGGGATGGGGCAGCCACAACTAACCTTTGGGTTTCTAACCTTCAGGATGACAGTTGCCCAGATAGCCTTCAAACAGCAATGCTTCCCCATGGAGAAAATAAATCCATGGCACAAAACCAGACCTTGCATGGATCTGAATGCAGCTTATGAGGAAATGCAGAGCTGGTGATGGAGTAAAGCAGTTAAAACTGAGGATTCCATCCAGCACACACAAATGACAAAACAACACTGAATGTTCAAGGCTAGAAAGAAACAGAAACTGAACCCGTAAATGGAATGCAGAGTCAGAATTCAGGTTACGTGAGTGCTGGCAAGTCCATGTTTCTCGGGAGTTGTACGATGCTGAGTCTCGTACCCATGTGGTACTCCCCTTCCTGGCTTCCTCCCAACTTTACCAGCTTCTTCTTCATTTCTGCTGCTTCCTCTCCCACTGCTACCTCCAACCATCACAGGAACTCCTGGGGTTGATAGAGATAGTTCTCTATCAACAAGCAGCATTTGCTTGTGATTTCTGTGGGTTTAATGTGTGTTTGCTCTGGTGTAGTGTCTCTTCGCTTGGGTTGTACTCAGCAGTCTTGGTAAAAGGATAAAAAAAACCTTTATGTGGGAATTTTCTATGTTTAGAGAAACCCAAACACTGCTATACATGAAAGACAGGCTGAGAGGAGTGCTGGCTGGCTTGGCTGGAGGCCTCCACGCTCACTTCCTATTCTGCTTTTCTTTACCATCCTCCAGCATCACATTGCCTGTTCTCTTGTTCCTGCCTCCATCTCATCCCTTTTCTCCCTGGTGTTCTGGTTTTCCTAGCACCAGCTTTGGCCTGAGCTGGTGGCTGAGGGCAGAGAGGAGAAGGTAAATATCAGCCTTGCTCTGGAATCAAAGCGTGTTTTTCTGAACCTCAGAGAGCAAACAAAGGCTCTGGATCCTTCCTCCTCGCTCTGCCACCACGATGCTGTACCCCTCATCAGTGCTGAGGGCAGGCAGGGGAAGGAGGACTGAAGAGGAACCATCCAAAATCCCAGGCACTGTCCCATGGGAGCTGCGTTTCCCAGCGCCCAGCCCGCTCTTACAGCACGCAGGCAGGATTTGGCAGCTCCTGTGCCCCAGATGCAATAGGGGTGCCTTGGCATGATTTCTTCTCCTTCCATTGCACCGAGGTGCACAAACCCATTGTACCCATAGATACACAAACTCACTGTATCCATAGGACTGTATTTCTGTCCACGCTGTAGGGAATGTGTGCCAAGGAGCTGGGAGCCCCTGTGTACCCAACTGTCCCTCCTTCCTTTCCTGAGCATCCAGGAGCCTGCCCAGCCATCACTCACCCACCACCGTGTGCTGCAATCAGAGCAAGGGAAGAGAGAGCCTTGCAGATGGCACGAGGCAAACAGCAAAACACACAATCTGGCCAAGGAAAGCTGACACAAAGCAGAGCCCTTGGGATTGCTGAGCAGAGTGGGAGGTGCAGGTCCCTGCGCCAGCTGTGCCTGGATGGATGAGAGAGGAATGGTCTCCAGATGTCCCCATACCACGTTCATTACATTTGTTCTTAGATCCCCAGCCACCCTCAAGAGCCTGGCTGCGTGAAGACTGTTGTATTACAGCCAAGAGCCTTCATGCTGTAGCATCTATTGGTTGTAAAAGCGAGGCTATGGCAGGGTCTGATTAAGGCTGGAAGCCACCAACCTCATGGATGGCTCAGCCAAATCACTTCCCCAGCCTGTACCTTGGTCTCCCCAACAGTAAAAAGGAAGCAGAAATCTGCCTTTCTTTTAAAACACCAGTGGGAAGCACCTTGTCCGTGTAAACATCCCCATATCCTGAGTGGGAAAAACAAATGGTCCCTTCTTTTCCCAGGGCAATCACCGAACGCAGGGGCTGTGTGTGCCTGGAGAAGTCCAGCGTGGGCAATGGTGACATCCCCAGCGTGGCGCTGGAAGCAGAGCAGTGCTGCACCCTTTGCATGAAGCTGCATCCTACTTAGAGGAGGCAAAATCTGGCAGGGAAATACAGGCACCACACAAGCAGACACAATGTTTGGAACACGGCCATTTTTGAGCAGCTATCAAAACTGTCAGAAAACAAGGGAAGAGTTAAATATAAGACATGAATGAGAGTCCAGAGGAAGAGAGAAAACAGAAGGAGATGCGAGGGAAACTGAGAGCCAGACGTCAGCTGTCGGAGTGGATTCCTTTGCAATGTGAAATGCAATTGCATGCTCAAATGGAGACTGGGTAAGGTAGCAAGGTCCAGCGCTGGAGCTGAAGGGCCCCTGTGCCCATTTGTTCCCATGGCACTTTGCCACAGTTTTTGTGACACTTGTGATCTTAATTCCCCAAATCCCTGCTCATTCCATGCACAGGGAGAGCTCCACTAGGAGGAACTAAGGAGAGGGAGCTGTTCTTTATGTGAGGGAGCAGCAGGAACGCGTGGAGCTCTGCCCTGGGACATAGAACAAGCCTCTGAGAGTATCTGGGTTGGAAGGCAGACTGCCCTGGGTGATGCAGTTGGGGGTGCCTGCTGCAGAGCACTTGATCAGGAAGCAGAAGATGAGGCCAGAAAATTGTACCTAAACATAAGAAAAGCTGTTTTACTGTGAGAGTGTTTGAACACAGGAGCAGGCTGTAGAGCCTCCATCACTGGAGCTACTCAAACCCCAGCTAGATATGGCCCTGACCAACGTGTTCTTGACTGTGTTTTGAGCAGGGGGTTGAATGGGACACCATCAGCCCTGCCTTCCAACCTCAGCAATCCTGTGGATGCTTGTCGATTCAAGTAATTCACTTAACATCTCCAGATGTGTAAAGAAAGGGCTGTCAGCTCTGTGATGTGGGAATAGCCATAGTCTGCTGATGGTGCTTTCAGCTCCATTCCTCCAGCTCCGCCAATACACATCTATGGCATGCAGGATCCCAACTCCAGCCTGCCCGGAGGGATGCTCACAGGTCCTGCGACCAGCACAGCCCACGCTGCACACACACAGAGATTCCATCCCGACTGCTCCTCCTGCCGCAGAGGAGCCTCCCTGCGACACGCTGCTCTCAGAGCTGCTCTGCACATGTGCAACAGCAGCAGCGCTTCTAAAGGATCCTTGCAAGGTTTTAGGCTGCCGTCAGCTGAGCGACTCTGGAAGTGTTTTGTTTCCCTCTTCCTGTTCCAGAGCCCATTTGTCTGCATTGAAAATACCCCCAAAACACCCCCATAGGGTTTCAGCCCAGCTGAGATGTGTCGTATGAGCAACTTGTGTTCATAAAACAGCAAACATGTTGAACTGAATCACAGTGCATGAGAAAGGCAGGTCAGATGAGAAATAGGGGCAAGGAGGGAAAGGGACTCAAATAGCAGCCTTCCAGTATCTGAAGGGGGCCTATAGGGATGCTGGGGGTGGACTCTTCAATAGGGACTGTAGTGATAGGACAAGGGGTAACGGGTTCAAACTTAAACAGGGGAAGTTTAGATTGGATCTAAGGAGGAAATTCTTTCCTGTGAGGGTGGTGAGGCACTGGAATGGGTTGCCCAGGGAAGTTGTGAATGCTCCATCCCTGGAGGTGTTCAAGGCCAGGTTGGACGAGGCCTTGGGTAATATGGTTTAGAGCGAGGTGTCCCTGCCCATGGCAGGGGGATGGAACTTGATGATCTTAAGGTCCTTCCCAACCCTAACTATTCTATGATTCTATGCCTCCCCATTGCACTGCAGTGCAGGGACTGCGGGGCTGAAGCAGAGGTGAGCCCCGGGGAGCTGCTCTGCAGTGCAGGGAGGGCTGGGGGAGCAGCCCTGGTCCTCAGCAGGGATTGGGCTGACTGATGCTCTGGCTGACACAGCAAACACAGTGTGAATGGAAGCGAAGACAAACAACAGCAAGCCTGCTCAGATGTGCCAGACCTCCAGGCCAGGACAAGAGGAAATGTATAGGTAATTAAGGCCTATAAAAGAGCACCTAAAAAGCCAGATCCATCTTAAGTGAGGGCAAAGGGGGTTAACTGCAGTCATTAACGGGAATACTGATGAGAAACCCACGGAACTTTGGCCTTTTTTGATCTGACTTCTGCTAATACAGGAGCTTTGATCATTATGTGCAAATGAGATCTGCTTACCTGTCATCCCTGAGCACAATGGTGATGCACATCGACAACAAAGCAGCGACACAGCAGTGTTTTACACACAGGGAAACCAAGGCATGGCAAGAGGCTGTGCACCCTTTGCAGTGGTGCTGGTACAAACATGGGTCTTTCTCCATCTCCTCTGAACACGCCCATCTGCAAGGTCATGGTGCAGCTTCCTTACACCTGATTTCTTCCTCTCTCACCGAGGTACTGGCCAGATAACAAAGAGGATGGGACCATGACTGCCAGCCTATTCTAACACCTCTGCTCTAAGCAGGATGCTGAAGAAAGGACTGCTTTGCCTTTTTTGGTTGAATTCTATCCTGAATCAGGAACTGAGTCAAACACTAGAAGATTGGGATGTTCATTTTGCAGTGAAACGGGGTAGATTTTGCAATGTTGAAGGCAGTGCACAAAGTCACAGTGAACATAACTGCTTGTTGAGAGTGGGATTAATGAGGTGGTATTCACTAAAGTGTTTGAAAGTATTAATTGCCCTTAAAGCTAAGTGTTGTTCGTACTCCCTCTGCTTTTCTTGGCGATGCTGTTTGTGCTTGGCCTCTTGTTACTAATTCCTACGATGCTCACAGCTCAAGAGGACACCTAAAGCCTGATGCAGTGTTTTTCCCCCATCAGCTAATGTGGGATGCCCACAGATTCCTCTGTAGCACCCAATGATGCCCAGTGCCAGCATCACGTTACTGGGCTCTCCACAGCCATAAACCAAAGTGGGGTCTGGACACTGGGGAGCTTCTTTAATGCTCTTCCTCACAGCAAGACCAGCGGCAGGCTCACCCCATGGGGGAGAGAAGCCCACAGCTTCCCCCTGCCTGGGGAGAAGGCGGCTTGTCTGCACATCAGGCTGAGGTTGATGGATGCAGCACACAGGAGCTGGTGTTGCTGTTGGAAAGGGCCCTTCTGCAGAGGGCAGCAGGGTTAAAAGCAGCTCCAGTTTCATGGCCCCAGGCTGCTCTCCAGTACATCCCTGTGCCCCCTGCCTGTGTGTCTGGCAGGCAGCTTTCACCACAGATGCATTAACAGGCAGAGAGCTGCTAACACTGCACTGGGAAGAATCACCTCTGGATAAACAAAGGGCATCCCCGAGCCTTTCCCTCCTGCCCAGGAGGGGTGTGATGGGTGCAGGGCTTGCTCTGAGCTCCAGACTCAGCCCTTGTCATCCCAGCATGGATCCCCTTGCGCAGCGCTGCCCTCCAGCCCCTGGTTCAAGCTTCAGATAAAAGCACCCAGTGTGAACCCACCCCAGAGGGGAAACTGAGACAGGAGGTAGGAGACGCCTTGAGCCTCACATCAGGTTTTGTCCACTTGATTTTGTTCCTTCCTTTCTGGCACAGCTCCTTTAAAGTGTGACGTCTGACTCAGCATTAGCCACTGTCACTCTGCTCTGCCCACTTCAGCACTGCAGTAGCGGTATCTTTCCCAACAGGCGAGGGGGAAAGCCATCAGGAAGCCCTGGGAAAGAGGAACCACGATAAGCAAATCCTGGTCATTAAGATGTGAGGTTTGCTTCATTTTCTCTCTCAATCTGGAGGGATTAGCACCAGGCAGATAAGAGACCTGCCAAGGCACTTCCAGCAGATTTGCTCAGCCTGGCCTCAAGTTAACTCCCAGCCAAGATGACTCCTGAAAGCACGGGCATCTCTCTGCAGCACCTTCAAAACAGAAAAGGAGAGAGTCAGGGAGGAAGCTGCTCTGGAAGCTTTCCTCGCACAAAGAATGTCTTCCCATCAGAACGCTGCCTGGCCCCAACAACCATGTCCCCATCTTACCCGGGAGCGCTGCCAGGGGTTGATGCTCGCACAGCTTCAAAGCCTGCCAGGCTTTCACCAAGCACAGAGAAGGGCCCAGCATGGTCCCTGCCCCGGGCACCCCTCTCACACTGTGCTGTGGGTCAGGATGGGTCAGGACAGCCGCACTCTCCTGGGGTGCAGATGTGGAGCAAGCGCAGCCCTGAGCACTGTTTGGGCTCTCAGAACATGCACATTTTGTCCTTAGCTAATAAAAGAGGGCTCTTTTCCCAGGGATGCTGCCCTTGGCTCTCTGGGCTCGTGTCAGCCTTCCTAGTGTGGTAAGTGGGGAACGGTTCGCTCTTCGCCAGCCTGCAGGATGAAGGGCTCCAGCAGGGACCAGTGTAAAGGGCTGTTGAACCACAGCCCCTCACCACAGTGAGCCAGGCTGTTGGTTTCACACTGATCGGGGTGATCTGCCACAGGGGAAAGCACTGAGGCCGTGCCTTGCACAAGCCCTGGGTACACAGGAGCAGACGGGCTCCATGCAGAGCACTGCACACACAGCTCACACCGGGTCCTTGCTTCGCTCTGGAGCACTTGTGACATGAACCCCATCTCACACCGGGTCCTTGCTTTGCTCTGCAGCACTTGTGACATGAACCCCATCTCACACCGGGTCCTTGCTTTGCTCTGGAGCACTCCTGACATGAACCCCATCTCACACCGGGTCCTTGCTTTGCTCTGGAGCACTTGTGACATGAACCCCATCTCACACCGGGTCCTTGCTTTGCTCTGGAGCACTCCTGACATGAACCCCATCTCACACCGGGTCCTTGCTTTGCTCTGCAGCACTTGTGACATGAACCCCATCTCACACCGGGTCCTTGCTTTGCTCTGGAGCACTCGTGACATGAACCCCATCTCACACCAGGTCCTTGCTTTGCTCTGGAGCACTTGTGACATGAACCCCATCTCACACCAGGTCCTTGCTCTGGAGCACTTGTGACATGAACCCCATCTCTCAGGGGAGGCCCAGAGACACCTTCCACATCCATTTCACCTCTGCGAGAGCCTGGCCTGACTCCTCATCTTGCACCTCCCAGCATGGAGACCTTGGCCAGGGAGCATCTGTGTGACAGAGAGCCCTTCTGCTGCTCCAACAGCAGGATTAACTCCTCACACTGCACCCCAGGATCTGCTGCACTTCAGTGCTGCCATGGCTGTGGGTCACAGGAAAGGCTGGCACAGGCTCTGCTGGCTTTCATTTATTTCTCCTGCAGAAGGGAAAACACTCCTGCCTTCTAGTCCAAACCAGGGAAGTTTAAACCATGATGATGTTTCCTTTACTCTTTTCAAAGCCCCAAGGTAAAAGAATAAGAATCATATCCATATTTTCAAACCAAAACCCATTTTGGAAGTCTTCTATTTCAACAAAGTCGGTACATTTCCTTCCAGCTCTTCACAATGTTGCATTATCTCCTTCACAATAGGAAACACATTCTTGGAATAAAAAGGTGTTTTAAAGGAAGGTTTTTTTAAGAACTTCTCTTTTCAAAAGCAGGAGTCACCGACATTGACAATTTAGATAAAAAGTATGATTTCAGTGAAACAGCTCCAGAGAAGTGTCCTGGAGGAAAACAGTCTATTGAGGAAGCTGGGTTATCTCAGATCATTTGGACCCCCTGAGAGGTTAGATGGGAGAGGGCTGCACTTTGCCTTATGCAATTGTGGGGTGCAAATGTGGGTGGGCAAAGGAGGTTACAGCCACAGAGGTGGCTGCACTGCGTGTTGCTGGCCCAAAAACGCTCTTTGGCACCTGCAGGTGATCCTTCCCCTGGTGCAGTGGCACATCTAGCAGCCTGCAGCCAATGGCTTCGCTTCTCTCATCATTCATTAACTTACCCTCACATCATGCTTCTTCCAGAAGAACCATTCCTCTCTCTGCACAGCACTCACAGTCTTAGTGCAGTACAGTGAGAAGGGTCTCCATCCCCAAGGAGGGATGCTGAGAAGAGGTGGCTGGAGCAGAGGCGCAGCAGAGCTGGCCAACAGCACAGCAGCAGCCACAGGAGGCAATGAGCTCTGTGCAGCAGCAGGGGATGAACGATCGAGCACATATTTGGAGGCTATCAGCTTGCACATATAATAAAGCCAATTAGATGCATGTGACAGACTGTAAACCTCTCGTGTGCTGTTTAAAATACCCCATATTTTCAGCTTGTCTGCCTTTAGAGCTTCTCAATAACACAGTTTTACTCTGGCTGAGAAATCCGAGGCATCCCGCCCCCACCACACAGAGCCTGACATTTCCAATCACATCATCCTCCTTTTCATTTTTAACAGAAAATAAAAACCCATCCCCAAAACACACCTCAACATGTCTTATCATCCGCGAGTCGAGCCAGATATGGTTTCATCCACAAGCGCTGGAGTTGTTCAAATGCTATGATGCCTTATAAACAGCACATCTGCACCACTATTGCAGCACACATGGGTCGAGATACTGCCCTATATGAACTCCCAAAGCCGATGGTACATTCACAAACCAGCTATGGATAAGACTCAATTTCTGCTGTGTCTTCACTCGCAGAGGCAGTGATCCTGTGCAAGCTCCAGCCTGTGGCTGTGGGTAGGTGCTGCCTCATCATAAGGGCTGGTTTGCTGCAGGAGTGAGGGCAGAGGTTCAGGGAGCCCCTCTATGAGGGGGATGCAGCACAAGCGAGCAGGCAGATGGTCAGGAGCTGCCATGAGAAGATGCTGAGCATGAGGAGACAGCTCCCTTGACAGACAGAGAGCAGGGTGGTTGAAGTGGTCCTGGCTGTGGGCAGGGGGAGACAGGAGGCAGCACCTCTGCCACATCCCCATCCCCACCACAACCAGCACCCAGAGGAGCGAGAGGACACCAGGATGCGAAAGCCCCAGGTGGGGAAATGCTGCACCAATGACTGGTGCTTCTCTCACCAGCATCAGGGAACAGGCAGGTTTGCTTCTCTTCATTTTACATTCAGCTGCTGGTTATCATGATAAGGACTCAGCTTTTAGTCATTAGAGGAGATACATTAAGTGGTGAAGGAAGGGGCCCCGCAGCAGCATGAGTGTTCTGCTGGCCAGACGCTGACTGCAGGTAAGCACTGGCCTTTTAAAACATAAAGGAACAGGAAATTTCTATGGCTCCTTGCAAACCCCCACACAAAACCACAGCTCCAGAGTGTCTTAAAGGCTTAGAGACAGCAGAAAAAAACCAGCCTGACACTGTGATCCTTTCCTAAATGTTAGGATTTTTGAGCCAATTACATTTTTATCCTTTTTCCTGCCATCTGACTCAGAATTTGAGAAAATTTAATGCTGGCATTACTGGAGGAGATGTACAATGTGAAGATCATTTTAGTTTCCAAAAAGCCTGCTTCAAATGGCTCTGATTTTGCTTTCAGCAAGTGCAAAAAGCTGGACTGACACCTTTTGTTGAATAATGCATCTGGGATAGCATCCTCTGCTGCAGGGAGAGGTCTGGCACATAGCCCTGCCCCGCTTACACCCTGCTCAAGTGCTATTTAGTGGCTTCCAGGGGATTACAGACAGGGAGTGGGTTTTGTCCTGGCTCCCTGCACAGCAAGAGATGTCATTATTCTCCAGGAGAGCCAGTCCACAGATGGATCCTTGTGTTATTACATGCAAATGATCTTCATCTGAAAGTACCTGCCACTCATAACATTGAGTCCAACATTGAACTGACAACTGTGTCCATTATCTGACAAACCTTAAAGAGAAGAAAAAGCCAGAGGGAGGATGGTTTGGGTGGTTTGTCATGGACACATCCCTGCCTAGCCTCAGCTGCAGCTCTATGGGGTCAGAGTGCAGAGGGAGAGCTCCAGCTCCCCATGGCAAGAGCGACCATCGGCACCTTGTCCTCATGCTGTACCAGCCCCTGTGGGATGCTGTGCTGGCAGTGGCTGTCTGCCCTCCCCATCAGGACATCTGCCTCACGCCAAGCTCCCCTGAAGGAATATTAAACATGTCATTATCTTGCATCTTTCCCAAAGCCACCTGGCTTAGCACTGCTCATGCAGAGAGCAACCCAATACAGGCACGACACCTTGTATTTGTGTTCTGCCTAATGGTGCTGACAGCGCTCCTTAAGGGGAAGTGTTCAGTTAATCCCAGCAGCCACTCAGGGCGGGCAGGTGTAGCAGGGAGAGTTGTACCCATGCTTGTGGGTGTAGTGGGAGAGCTGTACCCATGCTGGTGGGTGAAGCAGCTCCCATCACCCAGCTGCCTTGTGAAAAGCCAAACCCAGCTCCCACCATCAGCCATGCAGTGATGAAGTGAGATCAGCTGTGGGCAGAGGTGGGCATGTGTGCCAGGGATGTCCCAGATGCTGTTAGGGCTCACCTCAAGCACCCTCTCCAGCTCCCATGGAGGATGTGGGCACTCTCTGCTTTCTTTTTCCACCAATCTCTATGGGATACTGCTGCAAAACACTACATGGGTGCACATACCTACACCGCAATTAAACCTACTGCAGTGGATAAAGGATGGAAACTATGGGCAGAAGATGCAGGTCACGGGGTAGAAATGAGAGCTGTGAAGGAAGAAGGGGGATGCAGATCTCTTCTGCATAGAGCAAGAATGGCCTGAACTTGCATGCAAAAAGCTGTGCTTTTACCTGCAGGGAGCAGAGCCAGCAAAACGAATCACAGTGAAGCAGGGGGCCATGTGCATGGCAAGAGGTTGGATCTAAATCATAAGGTCCTTTTCCAACCCAAACCATTCTATGAGTCTAAAACCCAGAACACCCAGGCTGTGCTGCCCAGAGAGGTGCTTCCCAGAGTAGCCAGCCCCACTCCTTTGCTTTCGTCCCTCCCTGTCAGCTCAACAAGAGAAGAAACAGGCTGGTGCTCAGCACAGCTCTGCCATGGTGCCTTGCTCCCTGCACCCACTGCATGGAGTTGGTGCTCTCTGCCCCAGTGTATCGGCTTGGCTGCATTAGCACAGCCACAAATGGGGACTCTTTCACTACTCCTCATTTGAAATGAATACTTCACTTGAATCTGCCTCTTTACAGGACACAGGGGACCTGGCTGCCCCTGACTTGCAAAGGACAGAGCAGCTACACGTGTCCTGGTGTGATGGATTTAAGTGCCAGGCCTGTACACATTCCGTTCACAACCATGTGGATGCTGCTGTCACTTACAGAATAACAAGTGGCTTTGGAAGCAATTGGATTTCACAGCGTATCTTCTCTGTCCTAGGGAGCTGCCTATTACCAGCATGAGTTCCTGCACAGGTCTCCATCCTCAGCTGTGCTGGCACCAACTGCACAATGCAACCCATGCCCAAACACCTTGGGACAGGAGCTCAATAGATGGCACATGGCCACAGATGGGAGTAAGGGACAGGGCTTGCCAGAGGCAGATACCTCAGCCCCATAGGAAGGTGCTAGGGAATACCTGAGAATCAAATACTGGCATCATAAAGAAGGGAAAGGGAGCAAACCCATCCCTGGGTGAAACTTCTGCAAGTTGCCTCAACCCTGAGGGCAAGTGAAAGGTTACAGTGAGGAGAAAACGGGAATGCAATAAGGAGCATCTCTGGGCCACCTCCACAGGTCCTGCATCTCACCAGGGCAGAGCAGCCCCTCCAGCACATAAATGCCTCAGCCCTTATTTTCTACTGAGGACAAAAGCCATCAACAAAGCCCTTATTAAAAAACAACTATGAAGCAAAAAGCACAGCTAATTGCTTTCTGACTGCAGAACAAAAGCCACTCCTCTGCCTAATTACACTGTGAAAATGAGAAGAATTTAAACAGGAATTATAAGTAATCACACAGGCAAAGAAACTGGAGTGAATGCCTATAGAAACCTGAAAGCATGCCTGAGCACAAAGACCAGCACCAGCTAGAAGAGGGGGATGACAAGGGAAGTATTTAAGACTTATTATATCGAGCTAATTGGCTGCTCTTCAAGTACTTTCCTCCTCAGGCACTGCAAGCACCTTGTGCATCGAAGCTCCACAATACTCCAGAGAAGTCTTATAGGTCAAAATCATGGGCTATCTCTGGTAGGCAGGGAAACACATTACTAAGTCACTCTCAACCAAGGGCTGCAACCCTCAAGCACAATCCCCACTTGGAGCACATCACACTTGTCTCACCTTCTCTTTCTGCCTGAGCCATGGCTGGGATGCTCTGCAGGATGAGACCACACAAGGTCTGCTCTGAGCAGAGCTTCCCAGGAATGGGTGCTACAGGTTCTCTATGAGGCACAGAAAGATCCATTCCTTGTCTGAGCAAAGGGTCCCCAGGGATGGGAAGCCAGATAAGAACCCAAGCCCAGGGCTACACAGCGGTGCACACAAAGTGAGTTGAGAGGCTCAAATGCGAGGTAGGCAGCAAGCCTGAAGCACTTGCCAAGGAAAAGGGAAAAATCATTATGTTCATAGAATAATCAGTGGGGGAGAAAGGAGGTGGTGAAACAGGAATAGGAAAGTACATTGAAAATTTTAGGGCCCACATGGAAGATCAAGTCCCACACTCCTGAAGACTGTATGGAGATGACAGTGAGAAAAACTGAAACAGTCAAATTAACATTTCCTTACCCAGAAAATAGCTAATCCACACAGCAATCTGTGCCAGGAGGTCCCTGAATCAACTATGAGACCTGAAGCCATGGAAAAGATGAAGGAAGAACTCACATGCTGCATAGCCACAAGCTGCTCTATTAGAAGCTATCTCCCCCTGCCAGTACTTAAATACCCCACCTAGGTCCAAACCAGCCCCAGGTGGAGCATCAATCACAACATTTAAGGCTGATTATTCCCACTTGCAGTAAAGGACATGTGGGCTCTCTCCCTTTGAAGTGCTGTATGTGAATCAATAGTTCATTTCTTTCTCTTATCAGAGGGGATTGGGGACAGAGAGGCCATCAACAGGAGGGAATCAAAGAAAATAGAAATAACATGGCAAGAAGCTGATGTCTGAGTGAGCCCCATGATCTTAGCTGAAAGTTCATAGCAGAGAGATTCTGAGTGATGCTGGGAGCTTTGGAAACCAGACCTGCAACCCTTCTGTGCTTGGTTCTGCATTTGGACCAGGGGGTTGCAAAGATGCCTGCACAGCTCTCATTTAGGGATGCACTGGTGCTGGGACCAAGCCATGACAGCAAAATAAGCTCCTGCTGAGCTCAGAGCCTGTGCTTGTGCATTTCAAGCAGAAGTTGACATCTAAATAAGACCTTGTGCTGGATGGCTGCACAGGTAAATCCCCTTCCCTGGCCACATTCACTCTGCTCTCAGTACAAAGATGAAGACAAAAATGTGGTGCAGAAAACAAGCACTTCTTGTGCAGTGGCTGCATAACAGGTTATGGGAGTGTGGACACTTTAGAGGTCAGAGTATCCCCCCCTGTGAACTCACAAAGAATAAACACATCTAGGCCAGCCTTTGTGGCTGCTCGCCCAACCTGTTCTTCAGACCTTTGTAGTTAATGCACTCCACAAGGCTGGAGAGGCATAAAGCCTATTTTGGACCTGCAGTAATGCCCAAGGGCGCTGTAGGCTGGGGCCAGGCTGCTCATGGGCACATTCCTCCACAGTCCCTATAATTTAGGGAACAACAGGAAGGGTGCTGCTGGCAGGTGGAGGCGGTTTGCTCTTGTGTATGGAATCACTGAATTTCAGAGCTATAAAAACAGGACTTGCAGCCAGAATAAGGCAAAAAACTTGTGGATCATTCATCTGGGTAAAGTCGGGAAGTTCAGGTTAGATATAAGGAAGAAGTTCTTTACTGTGAGGGTGGTGAGGCACTGGCACAGGTTGCCCAAAGAAGTGGTAAATGCTCCATCCCTGGCAGTGCTCAAGATCAGGTTGGACAGAGCCTTGGGTGACATGGTCTAGTGTGAGGCATCTCTGCCCATGGCAAGGGGTTGGACCTGGATGAACTTAAGGTCCTTTCCAGCCCTAACTAATCTATGACTCTATGATCCCACAACAGAGGTGAAAGGAAGACGTAATCCCTGCTTTGCTGCTTCTGCACATACAGGGCTAGCTTTAAAATCACCATGCTTTTAAAGTGAGCTTTCTAAGCAAGGCATCCCGCAGCAACAGCCACCTAAACTCACTAGGAGAGATTACGGCCCTTGTACCAAGCCACACAGCCTCTTGCCCTGCCCATTTTTTCCCCCACCTTCCTCTGCTTGTGGAATTCCCCTTACTCCATCCCATACAGTGTCAGAGGCAGCACACAGCGAAGCCATCACTAGGCGCTGCGCTGTGATTTGTTCTGTTTGCAAACGCCTCTTTGCATTATAGATTTGGCCTTTGTCTTTGTTATTTGTGTCTCCGGTTCTTCCCCAATGAAGTACATTAGTTGCTATGGAAACAATTATTTCATTGGTATGAGTAATCTTCACGGCAGCCACAGAAGCAGCAGAAAGTCAGCTCAAACGCTGCACCTTCCACTTAATTCAGTTAGTTGCTAATTGCCTCTTCCCTTGAAAGTGATCAAAATCTCTGCCACCAATAGTCTGTAGGGAAGAATAAGGAGTTTTGACTGGTTGCTTTGATCATTTGTGCTAGCTCTACAGGAACCAGAGAACAGATAGGGGATGGAAGAGAGTTGGCTGTGTCTGGGGTGAGAGCAGGAGGGCACGCTTGGCTGATCCCATCCCACCACATACCACATTATCCTCTGCCACCAAGTACAGCTTGCTCTCCTTGCACAATGCTTGTTTTACCAATGAGGCCTGCTGCCATTGCCCTGGTCCTAATGAGTCAGGATGCTCTTTTCAATCTTCAGAGCAAGAGCAAACCCCACTCATGGAGATACGCCATCAGAGGCTCCTAAAACACATAGCAGGCAGAAATGCATCACATTTTATCCCTTTTCCTGGATGAAGGGAAAGTATTTACTACCCTATTACAGGACCATCACCTCTTCTGGCTGTTACCTGTCTTGCTTTCTTTGTACTCATGAGAAACATGCTTTCTCTAACATGTGTTGCTACCCCATCAAAGACTTTGAGATGTTCTGGGGCCAGCACCAGCTGACTGTCAGGTTTTTCCTACTCTCCTACGTAGCTTGCACAGCAAACCTGGTTTTTACCATGGTTGTATACCACTGTGGTCTACAAAGTCCCAGCCTATGCCTGGTCTTCCAGCATGCTGCTGACATCCAGGGACCCCAGAGGGAGTGCTGACAGGATCTGCTAGTGTGAATTCTTTTGCACTAGTGTCTATCTCGAAGTGATCCAGTCCTGCTGCTGCAGGAGGAAGCCCAAAGGACAGGAGCAGCAGACACTTCAGTCACTGCTGGCCCAGTTCCCTTGTGCCTGCAGGAGGATGCAGGGGAGGAGGCTAAACGCTTGCAAATGGGGCAGTGTCGGTCAAACAATCTATTTTCCATCTCCTCTCAGCAAGCCCAGCACTATTAGAAGGTGCTGATGTCTCCAGATTCATAAACAAGAGCAGGGGAGCTGCCAGGGAAGGTCACTGGTAATCACAATCAAGACAGGCTGATTGCTTTTTCATATTGCCGAGTGAAGCATTCTGCTTGTGAAGTGTCACCCTCTGGGCTGAACTTTACCCTTATGTACACCTCAGGGATATCTATCCCAGAGAATGCATATGATCCATGGGGCCCAGGCCAGTTTCTGACTTGCTTTCCCACAGCTCTCCTTGTCCAGGCATGGGAGCCCAGGGCTGAAATGCAGCCGCTCCACTCCAGTGCCTGTATTGCCTAAACAAAATCAGCTTTGCTTTCCCACAAGCCCTACAGACAGCTTAATGTGTCTTCAGCTGTAATGCCATCACTTCTCACCCTGTGCACTCTCCTTTCCTCCTTACATCCCTCTATCTGCCTGGCTGTATCCAGTGTGCTTCACACATGGATGATAAGCCAGGGTCTGGCCCATGGCAACTTCAAGAGCATCCTGGGAGGCTGGACTTGCTGTAAGGGCTGGAAGGTTCAGATTCAGCTGGCCAAGTTGTACCTAAATCTCTTATTAGCTGCTTAAGGCTTCACTCCCAAGGACTAGTAAGCAGAGGTGGAAACAGGCCATTTAAGAAGCTTTCAGAAGGTCACCACAATGGTAGCAAGAGCCTTTCACGGTCCTCTCTGCCATCCCATGGAACATCTCAGACCCTTACCTGGTTTCAGCTGAGACCCACAGATCTGCTGCCCACAGCCCTGAGGAGCCTGGGCAAGCTCAGCCCGCGGTACCCAGGCACCCCGAGGATGCCAGGAGTGTGGCCAGCTCCAGTGTCTTCAGACCATGTGGCAAACGCTGCAGGCATGGTTGAGAACCCGGTTTTATTCTTTCTGGAACAATGGATACATTTTAGGTTCTTCTGTAAAAAACCAAACCCAAAGCAACAAACAAGCTTTAGCTTATTAGATGATTCACAAGCAATCTTCTACCTAGGACTGTGCTCAGTGGAAACTAAACCGTTCTTATAAATAGGCTTGTCAGCCAGCCAGCAAGTTGTGGGGAAAGGGTGAAATTAAGTCATGAATTCAAATCTTTTTTGTTTTCTGCTCTGAAAAGCTGGACTGCTTCAAAATGGAAGGAAAGAAACCCCATCAACTCCATAAAATCTGGGGAGAGGGAAATGAATGAACTCTTCTTACAGAGGTTACCTTGAAACATCCACAAACATGCTGGTCTCCTGCTCTGTGTCACCTTAAAGGTACCCAAACGTTCTCATTTCAGTCACACCTTCCACCCCAGGCTCTGTAAGCACAACACAAAAGACTGCCCAACTGCGCAAGCAGTTGCCTTCACCAAAGTAATTTTTCCATTTAGTTATACGTGGCACTAAATATCTGCCTCTCACACACACAGAGCGTAGCCCAGAGATGTTTTGCTGGATTTACCAGGTTAATTCTGAAGTCTGAGCACGTAAAGCTGTGGCAGAGAAAAATAAACTCAAGACATCTTAATTCAAAGCCCAAAGATATAACCTTCATGGAAAGCAGTTTGCACTGCTGAGAATAAATCTCTATTTCTGCTCATGTATAAAGATCTAAGAATAAATTATTTGATAATGTTTATCCTTGCAGCATGTGTGAAAGTCTTCTATCACTCATTAGACGTTTGGCTTTCAGGATAAGCAGATGACTACTGGCTGCTGGTCTCTTCACTCAATAGGAATGCTCTGAAGGCTTACCAGAGTGAATGAGTTACTCTTCCCCTCCCTGGGCAATAAAGGGCCATTGCCTAAAAGGCACTGTGGAGCCCAGGCCTGCTTCTGTGTGCCAGGATGCCTCTGTTTGCCCACCAGCCCTGTCCTGGCAGGGTGGAATCACCTCATCCACCACCATGGTGTTCCCTGTCTGCTCTTCCCCAACAACTCTGTTTGGGGAACAGATCTCCTGGAGCTGGGGCTCCTTCACACTGCTCCAGGGTCCCACTCTGCTGCTTGGCTTCATCATGGTGTTCCAGCTGAAATCCTTGCTGGCATCCCAAGGACAGCCTCCCATCAACCAGGCAGAGTGAAGGACACGTGCCCAACCTCCACGTGCCACCAGTTCCATGACAGCAGGTCAGGCATTGTGCTGCCAAGCTTTAAACCTCCGCTCTCTTCCAGAAACAGTTGTATTCATGCTCCCCCGTTGCAAATCCTGCTCCTTCCCTGTGGTTTGGAAGGAGCTCTGACAGGTTGCTTCTCTTAGGGAGATCATCTCTTTGAATGTCCAGCCCGAAAGGGGTTAGGTTTTATTAATACTGTTGGGAGTGGGATTTTTAATGCTAAATAAGCTTCAGTTTGAGCCAAGGAGGCCAAGCATCATGGGCAGCACAGAAAGGGATTCATGGCGAGGATTCGTGGAAGTTAAAGAGGTTTGGGTTTGGTTTTTTTTAAGCAGTGATTAATCTCCCTAATGCAGAGCATTTTCTGTGATGTCAGATTAATGAGTCAACACTCGCACGGTGCTGCCAAGTCCCTCCACTCATTCAGCTCCTGGAGTCCAGAGAATTCCTGCTTTATATTCAGAATAAAATGTGCTGAATGCCAGAGAGAAGGACTACAGTAGGAGATGGGGATAAAAGCCCCTCAGGGTAGCACACAAAGGGACTCAGCACATCACCATTCTCACACCAGAGGTTCTGGAGCCCCATCTGCAAACCTGTGCCTACACCAGGCTCTTCCCACCTCCTACCCTGAGATCCCTCCATGCTGGATGCTGCAGCGCATCTCAAGGTTAGGGACACAGACACTGCCTGCAAGGACAGGCAGGGCTGGGTGCAGGCAGATCCTGGCCACGGATCGGGCAGAAGGCACCAGCAGCATTGGGGATAGGCTGCAAACCCTTATCAGGGCATCCCAGAGGGCTCCTTGTGCTGTGCATCTCTGAAGAGTCATCCCACAGTGACAAATTTCAGCCAGGCCTGACATGAACCAAGAGCAGATGGACAGAGGCTGGAAAGCAGATGGAGAGAAGGAAATTTGGATGTCATCTGAAGGCCCCAAAGTGTTTCATTAGGAAAACACACATCACAGGCAGCTGTCTCAGCAGCCGTGAATGCAGAGGTAGAAAGGAGAGCATGCAAGAGGAGGCAAAGCATCACTGCTGCTCATGACCAGGTCACAGTATGCTCCAGTCACCAGTGGGGACTGGACAGACAGAGTGATGGGCAAGGCATGCCATCAGTGCTGTGCTCAGAGCAGGGCAGTGGTACTGGGCCACAGCACCACAGGCTCCTGGGTGGCTTGCCAGGCTGCTTCTCATCTCCATCACCCTGACTTCCCTCCTTCCCTGACATACCCATACCGGCTCCATGGCTGCCTAGGGGCAGCAGGGCAGGCTCCAGCACCGTGACTCCATGGATGAGTGCCCCAGGGTCCTGTGACTTTGGTGGTCCCCTGCCTTTGGGCTGCCATGGTTCACAATGCTGAGATGAGGGCAGGAGCTGTGTGCCAGTGAGCAGGATGGGGAAACAGGGGAAATGGGAGCAGGTTTGCTCTCTGTATATTGGTTTTCTGCCAATTTCTTCTTCAGGAAAAGAGAAGGCTCCAGGGAGACCTTAGAGCAGCTTCCAGTGCCTAAAGGGGTCAACAAGAAAGCTGGAGAGGGGCTTTCTATGCGGGCATGTAGTGATAGGACAAGGGAGAATGGCTTCAAACTGACAGCAGGGAGATTTAGATTAGATATTAGGAGGAAATACTTCCCTTATTAGGAGGGTGCTGAGGCGCTGGCACAGGGTGCCCAGAGAAGCTGTGGCTGCCCCATCCTTGGCAGTGCTCAAGGCCAGGTTGGACACAGGGGCTTGGAGCAAGCTGCTCCAGTGGAAGGGGTCCCTGCCTGTGGCGCGGGGTGGAACTGGACGAGCTTTAAGGTCCCTTCCAACCCAAAGGCGTCTGGGATTCTATGATTCGACACCCCTCTGCTGGGCAGTCAGTCCAATTGCTCGATATTGTGGCAGAGAATCGCAGCGATGGGCAGGGACGAGGGCTGGCAGGAAAGAAAACTAAACCTTACACGTTTTAAAATCTAGAAGAGCTGGACAGGACACATATAAAAAAGTATCACTTATTTTTACATAAGGCAGCACAGGCTGGGATTCAGGCTCGGAGACATCCCAGATCAAAGGTTTCTTGGTCTAAATTCAGCCAATTTTTTCTCATGCATTTTGTGACGTGTTGTGGTTTAACCTGAACCTGCAACGAAGCACCACATTGTCTCACTCCCCTCGATGGGATGGGGAGAAAACCAGAAGGGTTATACCCGCTCTGGTGTGCACTTATCCACAGCCACAGATGCTTCAGGGTGTCCTGCTCCCATGTGGACTCACCCACAGGTCACAGTCCCTTCGCCTCTGGTTCACATTGGAGTTCCAGCCTGTGCAGTGCAGCATCACACAAACAGCAGCGATCCCCTGGGCATCTACCAGCCCAGGCACGTGGCCACTGCTCTTATCAAAGCATTCCCAGGCACAGCAGAGTTGGATGATAAGCAGTAGAGCAGGACAACAAGCACTGGAAGCAAAAAGCAGCCACTAACTGATAGCGGAATAGACTTCACAACTCGTTAAAGTTGTAAAGTAGGTATGCTTTATTCAGCTGAAGGTGCACGGGGGATTGATCCTCCAAAAGGCATGCGTGCCTCAGTGCCGTTTTCCTTCTACATTTATCCTATAAAGTCATACATATGTATTAGGTTGCACAATACGCCTATACATATTCATATTCTATCCCCGTTTCGTATTATAATGAGCTAAAAGGCACTCCACGCATGCGCAGTGCCTCCTGGTGGTCTTGGGCAGGGGTCTTCAGATGAAGTAAGTAGTCTTCCTCTTGTGGGTAGGGGTCTTCAAGATGAAGTAAACGAGTCTTCCTCAGGCTTGAACTTTTTACCTCTGGTCCTCACGCATGCTCTTTAGGAGCCGGATGGGTCTGGTCTATGTCCAACTGATTTAATGAGCTATTCTCTTCATTAGGAGGTTCTATCCTGGTACTGCCTGATAAGGCATTTGCTGAGCTTGTCAAACAAGCTATAACTTAAGCAGTACCCCCTTGTACAACCCCCCTGTACATTTTCTCTAACCCCCTTGTACACAATAGGCCACATCAGTTTCACTAACAAGCACTAGACTTGTATATATAGACTATATAAACACAGTATGTCAAGCAAGCCCCACCGCAAGCACAGGAGCCTGATAACTAATAGCTAAATAGCAATAACAACTATAAATTTCATCTAGCATATTCCAATCAAATCTGTCAGTATCGTGAACCCTTCCAGCCCCACGCTGGGTGTCAAAACCACTTCCAGCCGCCACACTGAGTGTCATAGTTTAACCCCATCTGGCAACTAAGCCCCATACAGCTGCTTGCTCACTCTCCCCACAGTGGGATGGGAAGAGACTCAGAAGGGTAAAAGTGAGACAACTCCTGGGTTGAGATAAAGGCAGTTTAAAAGGTAAAGCAAAAGCTCCACACGCAAGCAAATCAAATTAAGGACTTCATTCCCCACCTCCCACCACAGGCAGGTGTTCAGCCACGTCCAGCAGAGCAGACTCCATCATGTGTAATGGTGACTTGGGAAGCTAAATTCCATCACTCCAAACATCCTCCCCCCTTCCTTCTTCTCACAGTTTATATGCTGAGCATGATGTCCAATGGTATGAAATATCTCTTTGGTCCAAATATGGCTCCAGGCCACCTACTGTGAGCAAATTTAACTCTACCCCAGCCAAAACCAGCACATGATCCACCCTTATTCTATAGCACATGTACACCATGAAAGCCACTAAAACCCACGTGCATCTGTGCTCGGCTGCTGTCCTGATCTGGGTGTCCAAAGACCATGCCCAGAGGGGAGCCACAGGGCTTATAAGGACATTCACTCATATATTGCTATAAAGCAGTAGGAGAAAGTCACATCCTAGTCGCTAATGCACAGAAACAGTCACAGTCAGTTCAGCAGCTCTATACACCTGTGTCAGAAGACCCCATTTTGGCCCAAAGCTTGGAATGATGCTCAGGAGTCCATGGCAAGGCTGATCCAGTGAACAAAGTTGCTCCTGAGGCACAGCAGAAGACTGAGCTGCTTGAACAACAGCTCCTGTTAACATCTCCTTCTCACTTAGAGGCAGGTTTTAGTTTGTGCTGTGCCTGGATGACAGCAGCTTTTTTGGGCTCTCAAGTTTTAACAGGTTTGTGCAGCTGGAGGACTAAAAACCCATAGGAAATCGCTCATTTAAAGCATGCTGACTTGCAGTGGCCTGTCTCTGTAACAGCACTTGTCAGTTTGCCTTCCTTCCCCATCCTGCCGAAGAGAACTTTATCCCCTGCAACACTCCTTGACCCTGAACTTCAAGGAGGAGCCATGTGTGAGAAGGGACCTTTGCAAATAGAGCCTGCAGACAGCCACAGGGAGACCTCAGAGCCCCTGGCCTCCCTAAGCCTCCCTTCCCCACAACTAAAAAGAAGATGCAGGTCTGTCTGCAGTGAAATACCCACTGATCACAGTTTCCAGATGCCGAAGACCTGAACTGAATTTGCCCATGTTCTGCATGTGCATCCACATTTGCCCTTCAGCATCAGGGCCTATGGGATTCACACAAAGGAGCTATGGAAAAGGTGGAAAAACCTGACAGTCTGCCCATTTTTCCTCTTGAGCAGCACCCAGGTTCAGAACTGGGTTCTCTGTCAAGAGAGGTGTGATGAGGATGAGGTGATGGGAGAGGGAAGTGTAACAGAGGCAGACACTTCACAGCAGCATCCTGAGACACCCCAGTCCTGCCACAAACAGCTGGTGCATAATAAATTCATGATATGCATATTTTATGCTGTTTTCATGAGACACTCACATATGGCCATACCTGCTGCTGGCAGGGCTGGAGAAAGAACGCGAAGTTCACACCAAGGGCTCCTCTGACAGCAGATTATAAGGAATAATCACTGCCCAAATATTAGCCCTCAACAAGACACACAAATTACAGGTGATTATTTTTTCTTGGACTGCCAATAAAAGGCCCATGAAAGGTTAGCAGAGCTCTGCTTCACATCTCACAGATTGTGAATAATTACAGCCTTCAAACCTTTGTATGGAGAGACCTGAGCCTTTTGCCCTTAGGAGGAAAAAAGATGAATTGTAGTTTCTTCTTAGGATGCTCCTCCCACCTTCTGCCATGGAAGTGGTATGAAATGACTGTGATAGTTCCCTTTCCCCATTTCTCTCTTTGTCTGAAGTGCCCAGGAAAAAGCACCAAAGGTTTGAACTACAGAGCTGCAATTTCCAGTTCTGTAGTGCCAGCTGATTTGGTGGATCAGGGCAGAAAATAATGCATTTGAGACATGAATCCTGAGTTCCCAGGGGTCAGGAGCACTCACAACACTGTGTGAGAAAGCCTATTGATTCAGAGCTTGAATGTGCAGCTGCATGTGTGCTCATGCACATCAGAAATAGGATTGTTACGTCAAGGGCATCAAAATAACAGGACAAAACAGAGAGAGGTCAGGGAACTGGGATCAGGGAACTGATCCAGAAGGATGAAGAAGGTAATTGGATCTTATGTGCATCTCCTTTGAGCAACGTCCACCAGCCTGCCTGGACTGTGTAAGAGGTGAGGTTTATCTCTGGTCACTATGTCACTGTTGTACAGCCACTTCTTGCCTTCCAGGATTCCCAACAGACCATAAGACATTAAGAAAGCACAGGGCTGAACCACTCTAAATGCAGGCAAAGTCAGATAGGTCCCTAAAATGCCCTGGAATAGGGAGAGGTTTTGTTACTATCTTTCTTGGCATCAGGCTGGTCCTAACCCAGCCAACAAGCCCCCTAAGGCTGTTGCCACCTGCCAAAAGCTTTGAGATATCCTCCCAGAGAGGGCCATCATATAATCAGGCTCTCATTTTGGGGAGAGTGTTGCTTTTGGGAGTGGGTTTGCCTGATTGTCTCATTACAGGAGAACCCGCTCCCTCATTTGCTCTTGTTTGCTGCCGCCTGACATCCCAGCACCCAGGATGGGGAAGTCCTAGCTCAGTTTTTTGCATGCAGAAAACCAGGTCAGAAAGTGCAGGGACTGCCTGTGCTCCATATGGCCCTGACCAGGCTGGTTTTCATCCATTTCTAGGGCATCATGTGGGGATATTCTCCCCAGAAAAGGCAGGGATATAAATACCAGCTGAGGTCTCAGAGCTCAGAGGATACACAAACAGTGCTTCTGCATGAAGAATTTATTTTTTCCCAGTTGGAAGGGGGAAAGAAATTCCTTACAGTAAGATGCAGACACATTGAAATGGGTGTTATCACCTACGAGAGAGCAGCTTTTATGGGCCATGAGGAAAGTACCGAAGATCCTTCTGGAAAGGCAGTTACTTATGGCTCTGATCCTGAAGAGCATCCTCTTACAGGGAAGCCCTTAAGAACAGGCTTAGCTTTCCTTTTTATCCTCGAACTTCAGGACAGGTTTATGCACTATCTTCAACTGAGCACAGGATGTTTTAGCAAGAACTATCTAATTGGGTTGCTTCCAGCAAGTCTTAGCATGCAGCTCTCCTACCCCATAGGCACCAGCACAGACATTCCAGATGAATGCTCATACCCAAGGTTTTAAACTTTAGGCCAGTGAATCATTATCCTCTCATGAGAACAGGAGTGGCAAGTAACAGGATACAACTGTAGTGGGGAGAAGACCTTTATGGTCACGTGTTGCAACCTGCAGTTATGGCAAAGAAGATACAAATGACTTAAAACAAATGGGTTTTCCCTATATTGCACATCTTTGGTAGGAGAATCCATCCTTTATTTCTGTGTATACAAAGCTTAATGCAGTTATACTGCTGTCCATGGGAGAGGCTCAGAGATACTATTGTGTTCTAGCAATAAATAGCTATAATACTGTTCCCATATACCTGTTCCTGAGGAAGCACTGGTGCTTGTCCTCTAAACAGAACAGCTGAATGTTGAAGACCACAAGTGTGAGAAACAACCCAGCTTTTGCAGAACAGCTTTTATTTCAGTAGGCTCAGGGCAAGGTACAACACATCTCTGTGTCGGGCTGCTCAAGCCTTTTGAATTCTCTACACAGAGCTGCTGGCCACTGCAGCCTGGCTAATGGTTAAATTTACCTGCAAGTATCTCCTGGTGATATTGTATGAAAAGACTACAGCAGGGCTGGAAATCAGTGACTTTACCTGCATAAATTTTTTTCTAAAGCAGACAGAAAATACTCACGGAACTGAAGAAATCTTCCAAGCAATGTTCACTATAACGGAAGAGGTCACTCATTGTTGTACTATACGAATCAAGCTTTAATTACATGAGAAAAAAAGTGAGAAGCAAGATTTCCCCCACTTCTTAAACTCATCAGTTCCTTTGTTACAGACTAACTCAGGGCAACATCTGCAGGCAATCGCAGTGTCTTTGGCAGTAGCATTACTGATACTGATGCTCACAGGACTGAAGCATTAGGGGACCATGAGCTGCTTTTCATTCAGCTGGGGAAAATCACAGTCTCCACGGGATACTTTGTGTTGGAAGGGACCTTAAAGCTCACCCAGCTCCAGCCCCTGCCGCAGGCAGGGGCCCCTTCCACTGGAGCAGCTTGCTCCAAGCCCCTGTGTCCAACCTGGCCTTGAGCACTGCCAGGGATGGGGCAGCCACAGCTTCTCTGGGCACCCTGTGCCAGCGCCTCAGCACCCTCACAGGGAAGAGCTTCTGCCTAAGAGCTCAGCTCAGTCTCCCCTCGGGCAGGTTCAAGCCATTCCCCTTGGCCTGTCCCTACAGGCCCTTGTCCCAAGCCCCTCTCCAGGTTTCCTGCAGCCCCTTTAGGCACTGGAGCTGCTCTAAGGTCTCCCCTTCAGGAGCCTTCTCTTCTCCAGGCTGCCCCAGCCCAGCTCTCTCAGCCTGGCTCCAGAGCAGAGCTGCTCCAGCCCTCGCAGCAGCTCCATGGCCTCCTCTGGCCTCGCTCCAACAGCTCCAGGTCCTTATGCTAGGTGCCTAGACCTGGAGTAAATGCGGCCTTACATTTACAATGTATCACATCTACACACCGCAGTACATACTATAAAATAGCAATACAATGTGAGATCCAGCAAACTGAAACCGTGAGTTCATTGATGTATTGGGACGCCTTTTCTAATTCAGAACGCACATTAACGGCAAACTAGGACATTAAAACTTGCTAACTCGGGGCTGTTTTACTCCATCGCGCATGAGCACAGCAGCGCCCTGCGCATGCGCAGCGCGGAGAGCCCCCCTCAAGAGCGCACGTACGGAGGCCCGCGCATGCGCATAGCCCCTCCTCCCGCCTCAACCGCCCGTACCTCGCCAACGCCCGCTCGCGGGAGCGTGATGACGTAGGTACGCGCGCACCTTCTCTCGCCCAGCTGCGCATTGACGTCTGCGCCGTTGCTCCGCCCCTCGGTATAAAAGCGCAGGCAGGCGGCAGGCGCGTCATTGTGGTGCGGAGCGGTCCGAAGGCAGAGTAGTGTGCGGGCCTGAGCGCCGCGCCCCTCTCGCCGCCTCTCTCTATCTCTTTCCCTCCCTTTCTCTCTTTTCTCCCCTTCCTTCCCTTTCCCCCTCCGCCGCGGACATGCCGCGCGTCTACATCGGCCGCTTGAGCTACCACGTCCGGGAGAAGGACATCCAGCGCTTTTTCAGTGGCTATGGCCGCCTGCTCGAGGTCGATCTCAAAAACGGGTGAGCGCCGTCCACCGGCCTGAGGGCCCCTCGGCCCGTGCTTCCCGGCCCGGGGCCTTCCTCCCTCCCCCATGTTGTGGGCCGTTGCCGCGTGGCGCCCGGCTCAAGATGGCGGCGGCGCGGGGGGAGCGGGGGCGCTGCGGCGGGGCCGGCTCCATTGTCCTGGCTCCGAAGCCGCGGGCGGCTGATGGCGCCGTTCTTCTTCCTGTAGTTACGGCTTCGTGGAGTTTGAGGACTCCCGAGACGCCGATGATGCCGTTTATGAGCTGAACGGCAAGGATCTGTGCGGGGAACGGGTGATCGTGGAGCACGCCCGCGGCCCCCGCCGCGACAGGGACGGGTATAGCTACAGTAGTCGCAGTGAGTACGGGCCCGTCTTTCTGCGTGGTTCTGAAGCTAATGCGGGCGAGGGGCAGGAGGCGAGGGGAGGCGGCTCGGCTGTGTGTGGCAGGGCAGAGCCGGGGGTGAAGGAGCGATGGGACCGAGTCCCGCGGGCTGGGGTGGAGCTGGGGAAAGGGGGGGTGCTATTTCGGGGAACACCTCGCGGGGGGGTACCCGGTGCATGGCGGGGAGCAAGCTGCAGGCCTAGCGCCGCAAACGTTCTTCCTGGCACCAGCCGTGCACTTGGGTATCCCCTAAGAAACTTACGAGGGCAGATAGGTTGGGAGATTAGAGGGCAGTTCTGGCTGCAAAGTTGTGGCCTTCTAGAAAAGGTTTCTTGTTAATTACAGGCGGAATGCTCTGCTAATTTCAGAGCTTCTGTTTTCTTGGGGTGCATTTAAATCGAACAGTGATGTATCACTGATATTAATAAATACTGTTGCATAGTTGGGTTGGAAACACTCAGCTGTGAATATTTCAGTTGAATATACAGAGGGGGTGGGGGGAGGTTTTCAAGTAGGAATCTGTTGGGCTGAGTGGGGGATATTGTAAATAGTTCCACGTTCAGCTAATTCGTGTAGCTTCTTGAGCTGAGCTATATAGAGCTGAACCAGCCTCATACTGTAACTTCGAAGTACTGAGGCTCATCTTTGGTTAATCTCTAGGAGCTTGGTGTTTGGGGGGGGTGGGTTTCTGTCTTAAAAAAATCAAATGTATGTTGTTTAAAATTGTTGCATGTTCAATTCAAACTTTTTAACAAGTCCTTGATGTTTCAATTTAAAAGTGACCAGTGGGGCTGAGGCTGTGTCCACTGAGGCTAAGATGACTGCCTTTCCTGATTGGCCATGGCTTTTCCATACATTGTGTGACCCTTGCCCTATGACCCTTTGGCTGACCTTACCGGAAGCCATGACGACAGCAGCCTTTTGCCATTAGACGCAGGGTGATGGTGAGGATTCCAAGGGTTAGACAAAACTGGTTAAACTGAACTAGGTGACTGTTACCTTGCGTGTTTTGTGGCCAAACCACCACCAAAAACCTCATACTGTGATGTAAGTACTTAGTGTAACTAGTAAACGTTTTTGTAAATTGTAGAAATGCATGTAATCAGTTAAGTTTTATATTTTACAATGTTCTGTAAAATAAAACTTAGCAAGGTGAATCTAATAAGGAGCAGTCACTCTCTAACAGATCTTAGGAGCACAGACTTGTAGGATTTTAGTCTGTTTGATTTGCCATTAATGTAGATCATGGCAAAATTGCAAAGTTTATTGGAGGCTTAGAGAAATAAAGTCCTACTCCAGTAAATATAACTGTTTTAACTAACTTTTTCAGAACATTTAGTTTTCTTCATGCTAGGAGACAATCTAACTTTATTTCTTTGTACAATAAAGGTGGGGGTGGTGGCGGATATAGCAGTCGGAGACAATCTGGAAGAGATAAATACGGACCGCCTGTTCGTACAGAATACAGACTGATTGTTGAAAACCTTTCCAGTCGCTGTAGTTGGCAGGATTTGAAAGTAAGTATTAATGTTCTACCACGGAGCCTGTTGTGACTAGCAGGAAGCAATGGCTTCCTTTAAAATTGATGTTCCTTTTGATTTAGGTGGAAGTAATTGAGATACTTGTGGGTGAATATTTACACGTAATTAATGCTTCTGTGTTTGCTCAGACTTAAGCTCATGTACTTGTGAAGCGTAAGTGTGGCGAATGGTTACACAACTCTTCATCTGCTCTTTGCAGGATTTCATGAGGCAAGCTGGTGAGGTAACCTATGCAGATGCTCACAAAGAGCGCACAAATGAAGGAGTGATTGAGTTCCGATCCTACTCAGACATGAAGCGTGCCCTGGACAAACTGGATGGCACAGAGATAAATGGAAGGAAGATCAGGCTGGTTGAAGACAAGCCACGGTCAAGCCATAGGCGATCATACTCTGGCAGCAGGTCAAGGTAACTTTTGGGACAAGTCAGTCTCTGTATCAAGTTACTCAGGCTAAAAATGGGTCTGGGTAGCCCTACAAGCAAGAGTGGCCTTCAGCTGATTTAGGAAGAGGATGATGCCTGAGAGTGTAGAAGGAATTATTTTACATACAGCAAAGGCAGGTTTGAGAGTTTTTCACATGTGAAGCATCAGATGCAATTAACTGACAGTGTTATCAGATCCAGGTGTATTGGTAGTACATCTTGATGTGGCCATACTTGTTTAGAAGTTCTTGGGCAGCTTTGCTGTGTTAGCAGAGCACACTAGGCAAGGAATGAGGAATAAATTACATGTTCCATGTTTCTAGGTCACGATCTAGACGACGGTCTAGAAGCAGAAGTCGTAGAAGTAGGAGCAGCCGCAGCAGGTCCCGTAGTGTATCCAAAAGCCGTTCTCGGTGAGTTGATCCCTTGTTTTCTGTTAGTACAGGAATTGCTGCTTATACATTGATAGATACTGCCAACTGCTGTAAGTACGCTTCATTTCATGTAGAATAAACTTTGTCTCTTTTTGAAAGCTCTAAATCCAGGTCACGAAGCAAAGACCGCTCACGTTCCAGATCTAAAAGCAGGAAGTCTAGATCAAAGAGCAAATCCAAACCCAAGTCTGACAGGGGTTCACGCTCTCACAGCAGATCCAAGGAGAAGTCTGAGAAGTCTCGATCCAGATCCAGGTCCAGGTCTCGATCTCCCAAAGAAAATGGTAAAGGAGATGCTAAGTCTAAGTCCAGGTCAAGGAGTAGGTCTCGTTCCAATTCTCCGCAGCAGCAGCCATCTGCCAAGGCTCGTTCAGAGTCACCACCCAAAAGAGCTGCATCGAGGTCCCGCTCCAGATCTCGTTCAAAATCTCGCTCACGATCAAGATCTAGTTCAAGAGATTAAGACTAGAACTCTCCTCTTACATTGCACACTATTATGGAACACTTTCCTACTTGTCAGGCCATTAGTGTTATGTTAGTACTTGAGAGGTTGGGATTTTTTTTCTCTTGCAGGAGCAAATGGCCTAAGAACTAAGTTGAGGCGTAAAGATTTAATTTGTATCCCAGATTGGAAATTAAAGAGCTCGGATGGTGGTACAAAGCACTAAAACTCCCCCTTTTGTAGAAATTCAGCTAAGACTTTGATTTTATAGCATTTCCACAGGAGTAACTTAACTACTCTTAAATGCAAAGTGGTTTTTTATAAAGAAAAAAAAATGAAATAAACAGGCTTAAATCTGGGCTTTTTTTAAACTATCATTATTATTTTTTTTTTCTTGCTTCATGGTCTTAGAACTATGGATATCATTAGCTTACAGGTTCCAGCTTGCTGGCAAGGGCAGGGTAGCCTTGCTGGTCAGCTCAGAGAATTCTGTTTCAGCTTAAGTTGTGGAAGCAGGCTGCAAACTACATAAACTGGTAATGATACTGGGAAGGTTTTAGATGAGCAATAAACCCAAGTTGGAGCGTGTTTGTTGTATCTTAACTTGCCAAAAGAACATTCCCCCACCCCAATACTGTGACTGTATTAAAGGTAATAAGGGTACTCTGGAACCTGCATCATACAGTATTGCTGAAACCCTCTGTGTTTCCTACTTGAAAAGAAGGAAAGCTTTCTGACTTCTTTTTTTCTTTTTTTTGCTTGAGTGTCAAGTGTCACTCTGTTGTCACACTCACGTGTCTCTTGGATGTGGTCCAAGTCACTAGTATGTCATACGGTTTGTCAGCCTCTAAATACCCATTGGATATGAAAACTAGCTAAAACAACACTGTCTTCCCTCCTTTTTGACTCATTTATGTTAACATTTTTGCTTCAGATGAGAACTATAATCCTGTTGTGTGTAAGTCTGAACTTTTATGGGAAATGTAGTCTTTGAGATAGAGTTCTAGTCTTAACAAAGGCTTTGCTAAACCACAGTTGCCAACTCACTTAAATTGTGGAATAGGACTCATCAAAAAATGCCCCTTTCTAGCTAAATTGATTTTTTGTAACATGCAATAGCGAACATTAGAACTGCCTTGTACTCTTTATACAACGTGTAGTTTGACTTGTATAAAATTAAATTGGTGACTCAAACTCTTGTGTTTATTGCAGTGTAATGGGATTCTTTTTCTGCCTCATGCTGGGGAAATCACAGTTTATCCTACTTACCTCTTTTGCTGGAGTAACTTCTTTGTTTTAGTAAGAGACTTGGGAGCTCTGGAAATGCACTTGGTTTTGTGCTTGAGACCAGCTAGCCAGCCAAGCACCCTTTGGTCTAATGCATTGTCCTTCCTTGGAGTGTGACTGGATGTGGAAGCAGCACCCCTGACTGCTCAGAATTTTGCCCATCTGTGTAGATGAATTGCATCAGGCACAAGGAGCACATCGAATGCGTGTTCAAGTGTGACTGCTGGCTTTTCTTTCCTGGAATTGCTTCACAATGCAATGAGTTCTCTCGAGAATTAATTCTTAACCATTTCCTGATCGTATCTAGAAAGCTGAAGCCTTTGCCTGCTGTGTGTAAGTAGCTGTGGTAGCATGAGGAGAGGGATCCCAGGATAAGCAAACTTAGTTTTGCCTGATAATCTCACATCCCTGATGTAATCTGAATAGCTGCAATTACATGGTTTGTGTTGCTGTCAGCCCAGTTACTGGTGCTGGTTTACTGTACCCTTCATGTTGTTTCTGTCCCACACATGGAAATCTTGAGCTGCCAAGCCGAGCTTCACCATGATTGTTTATACAGCTATGGAGTCTTGCAGGTGTTTGTCATGACTGAAGCCACAGGGCATTACTGCTGAAGTTCCTGCACCTGGAATGAGGTGACCCCTGTGTTTAGTCCAATTTGTGATGATTCTTATTTTATTGAAGGTGGTTAAGGTATATTTTAGCATAATGACTGGAATAAATCAATGCTGCAGTTCTGATCAGTGTAGGTAATGCCTCCTCTGCATTGGATTTCAGGTGTGAAGGAGTACTGGGGACTTCCTGCACAAGTCGGACTGCAAGAATAATTTAATGCAGGTTTGCAGCCCTAAACTACACCTGTGGAAATACTGATGTCCCTTAAACTTGACACAAAAGCATTATGTCTCTTGGTTTTATTTATGCTGATGATGGAGTATGTCAGACTCGATGGAGAGCTGCTCCTCTGATTTGCTTCTGGGGGGTCATCACTACAATACATGCGGCACTCAGAACACGAACTGAGCTCTGTAGATTGAAAGGGATTATGTGCCTGTTCTCAGTATCTCTCTGTATTGTTGTGGTAATAAAACACAATGGTAACAACTACTTTTTGCACATGCTCATAGATACTGGTAATGGCTTGTTTCTAAAACTGGCTTTCAGTGCCAGCATGAGAGGGCCTTGGCTGGTAGCACCCCAGTCTTGGGTAATGATACAGAACGGTGGCTTGTACCAGCTATATTAGTTTACTGAAATGAGGTGGTTATGACAAGAGTTATGTCTGGAGTCATCTTTATTCATGAATTGGAGGAAGGCCCTAGACTGGATTTAACCAACTTGCCTGTACCTCCTTTAAATATCAAGGATTTCTTCTAGTGGAGCCACATACAATGTCTCGCTTGGCTGCTGTGCAAGAGAAGCAGCCCTGTGCTGTGCAAATGAAGCAGGAATTCCCTGGCATGACGTGCACCATTCTGGATTTGCTTCCTCTGGAAAGCTGGTAGGATTTCAGTAGTGCCAGGTACTGACTCAGTGCAGTTAAGTGCAAGGCTAGTTACAACCAGCAAAACCCACGCACTGGAATGCCTCTCGCTCTGTCAGCACCACTTCTTGTAGGAGTGGAAGTCTGGGTCTGGTGTGCGTGATCACAACTATGATTATTCTTGAGATCTCTTACATGTATTACGGAAGTGTGATTTGGATAAATGTCTTCATAGAAGACTATCGACTCACATGCCTGCTGTGTGTTGCAGCAGTTTTGTTTTGCTTTGGTCTGCAGCAGTAGCAATAGTTGATGGCAAGCAAAACCATCTGGCATTGGTCCTGTCTCAATTTGGTTACAAAACGTGGAGCTGTGGAGCCATCTTTTCAGGGTGTGCTGAAGCACTGGGTAGCCTGACTATTCTGCATTTGCTATAACCAATGAAAGTTTGTTGTTACAAAGCCTGAATAGAAATATGCCTTATCAGCTGCAGAGTGCAGGCCTGACTTTTAAAATGTTCATGTCCTGTAGCAGATTGTGAAGGAGAAATCAACGCTCCTCTTAAAGAGGAGGCTTAGGATCTGGGGCTGTATTTGGAGGCTGTTCCTAGCCTTTTCCTGTATTTGAAAAATACCTATTTTTCCTGTATTTTGGTGCTTGACGTAAGTGCAAGTTCTCTTCTTAAATTAGTGATTCCTGTGATATACATGCTTCAAGGTCAGATGGTGAAAACCCTTTTCTGCTTTACTGTGTCTCCCAAACTGGCAGATAGTAGGAAAGTGTTTCTGTTTCACATACGTGGCGAGTCAGAGTGCTCTTCATGAAGCTACCCAACACCTTTAAGACATGAATCCAAAAGCTTCCGTGCCCCTTGTATTAGTACTAAACCAAATTCATTCTTGCTTGGCATTTCTGGGTGACCTACTGCTTGTGTTTTTTGAACTTCCATCTCCTTGACTGCCTGTGTCAGGTCATAAAAGAGTTCTTTTTCTTTGCTCAAAAGGCTTTTTTCTTCCAGGCTTTTGCTTCTAGCTCAAGTATTTTGAGGGAGAAGAGAACAAATCCTTGATGTGCCAGGGCTGGTGAGGAAACAAGCTGCAAAATAGGATGTTCCTGATGTAGGTAGGTGTCTGATTCCAGCCCTGAAGCATGAAATAAGGTAGTGCTGTAGGGTTTGGTGGTGCTGGGTGAGCATCTAGCTGGCAAGGGTAATTTGTCCCCAAAGGCAGTGGAAGGGGCAGAGAACAGAGGTGCTCACTTCCTCATGGATGACAAGGCCCTGAAAGGATCATTTTAGCCTTTACATCTAGGAACAAAAGGATTTAGGATGTGCTATCACCAAACATACCCTTTGAAATGGCTGTTTATGTCACTAAGAAAGCAGGTACAGTGCAGTGGCTTGCTGTAAGCTCGAAGAGCACAGATTTGTGGTTGATGTACACCAAAACAAGTATCTCACCCAGCAATATTACTGTGCATAGAGTGAAACTGTAAGTGGCTGGAACAGGTGACGCTCCTTTTTCCTACTTAAAGCATTTTTAACTCTTAATACCTCTAAATTTTGCAGTTTCAGAGTTAATTCACAACTAGGAGATGACTCCATCCCAAACAAGCTTGTAATTCTCTGCATGAGCCATGGGGAGGGGCATTTGAAACATGGCTGCTGGATTTATTACTCATGTGGACTAACTTGAACTGTTCCCAATTCCCAATCTAGTTCAGGTTAGCATTGCAACATCCACATAGCAACCACAGAGCAATGACATAAAGAGCAAAACCTGGGAATTTGGCTCAGGAGCTTAGCAGTACTGAAAATTAAGCTGAGTGGACATTCAGAATGTCCTTGAGAGATGATGCAAAAATGCTGTGATCATTTGAAAGATGAATAGTTCAAATGTTGATTAGAAGATGAAGTTCCTGCAGTGGGATTAGCAGACCCTGGCTGTGCTGCTTGAGTGCTTTGTAATGTCTATTTAACATGAATAGGAATGCCTTACTTTAACAGGTGAGAAGCAAAACTAAAATAGATACTGCTTTGCATAGTGGCAGCTATTAACAGTTCAAGAACTTTATCTCTTCTTGGGAGCATAATGGTATCTGTTAACATTGTGAGCAGCCCTTTCCTCCCATGCTTTGTTTTGTGGTTTGGTGGAAAGAAGCAAATAGCAGAATGTGGGATCTTAACTCTCTCAAAGCTTCTCCCTGCATTACTTTTTTTGCTAAATGTGTATGTAGATGTCAAGGGAAGGTTTCAGTTGTTTCATAATCCAATAAATAATTGAAATAAACTGCTCTGAGGTAGCTTATAAATTGGCACCCTTTTGGCAACATCTGTCAATAATGTCTCTAAGTTGGATGAATGTGGCTGTGCTCCTGAGCAAGAAGGAATGGACCACAGCAGCTGGATCCATACTGCAGACAAAGTAGCAGCAACAGGAAGATGTCTGCGCACAGGACTCGAGGTGGGGCTGCACTAGTGCTCTGCAGAGTGGGACATTCACCTCCCTAGACCTGCTCATGGTGCTGTGCTGGTGCACCCAGGACACATCTGGCCCGTTGTGCTGCGGGGCACACTGCTGACTCCGGTTCAATTTGCCATCAACCCAGACCTCCAGATCTCTTTCTGCGTGGCTGCTTCCCAGCCTCCTGTCCTCCAGTTTGTATGGGTAGGTTCAGATGTTTTGTAACAGGTTGAGGCACAGGAGGCAGAAATGCTCTGGTATTACAGCATCCAGAGAGCTCACTGGGAAGCCTCCTCTTTTTTGCCTCAAGTAGCTGTTTTCCAGGAATTTATCATTCTGAATTCATGATTTTTTTTCATGGCAAGCATAGCCAGGAACAGAAAAATTATGGGAAAAGGTGAATGCTGGGTTGCTTTTCAAGTGCATGAGTTTCACTCTGCTCCTGATTCCCAATTCTGCTCCCACTGCAGCAGAAAGGGCTTTATATGAGAAGACCTTTTTCTATCCTGTGCCACTGAAGTTTTATTTGAAGGCAGTGGCAGTAAAGGAAACCCCTGTTACTTGCTTCCTGATTTTCAGGATAGAATTGCTTCATCAGTCTGTGACTTCACCTTTTTTAATGCATTACACATCGCAGACCACAAAACTCAAGGTGATACAAACCTGACAGGGGCTCATGTTAGAAACAAAGAGCTTGTTCTGCACTCCCCAGGGTGACCAAGAACCCTTTGGGCCCTGGATTTGGCCCAGCCAGAGCTCGCTGCAGTTGAGCTGTTCAGAGTTGAGAGGCTCTTGCCTCTCCTTGGCCAGTCCAACACACATCAGGTGCTGTTCTTGGCAGCTTCTTGTGCATTCTTTGGTCCTCATGCTTCCAGTCGTGGTTCCTTCCCCTCTCACCTTCTGTGGATAAGCAGAATATGTGTCTGAAAGGCGCATTTGTGTGGCCATTAAATACTAATGGGTGTGCAGGTATGCTGCCCTGTGTTTCGAGCACTTCGAGCACTTGGGAAGCACTCCTCTTGCCCTGCACTTTCTCCAGAGAGCTAGTTTGAGGGATCTTTTTGCTTCCCAGTGCTCTGGGGATTCCGTGTTAATGTTCTCCAGTCATTTTTCAGTGCTGCACGGGAGAGGCTTCAGGCAGCCCATAGCTACCTCAGGCAAGGCCTCCGGCACTGAGGGGGTCTTGGCTGCTGAGGAGAGCACGGCCTACCCCAGCGAGGGTGTCCGGCTGCTCCCCAAGGCAGTCAGGTCGCTGTCAGGGACTTTCCAAGTCACTCAAGCAGCTTCTGCCTCCCAAGCTCGTCCTGTGTAACCCAGGAGAAAAAACCAGCGGAGCCCCGTGTTCCGGCCTCCTCCCGGGGCAGTGCATGGGGCGGGTGCGGTCTCTGGGCCCAGCATTCACCCTCAGGACCCCAGCACCAGCTCCAGGCCCGGGCAGGGAGCAGGGGGCGGCCTGGGGTTATGGGAGGGGGGTATCCTCAGGCCGGACGTTGCCATGGTGACAGCCCCCCCCCAATCCCTTCCCCGTCTCCCCGAAATCCTGCGGCGGGATTAGGCCCCGGCACTGCGGCGTGGCGGAATGCGCGGGTTGCCATGGCGACGCGCTCATTAAGTGCATGCGTTCCAACCGGCCCGGCTGCCGCCCCCTCCCCGCGCACCCGCGCGCGCTCCCGCACGGCCCCTCCCGCCGCCGGCTTCTCACACCCCCCCCCCCACCGCCCCCCCAATCCCCCGGCCCGCCCGCACGCCCGCCCGGTGCGGCCCCGCTCGCAGTCCCCGCCGGCACCGGGCCGGGCCGGGCCGTGCGGTGCGGGCGCGCCCGAACGCGGCTCTGCGCAGCGCACAGCGGGCCGGGCAGCCCCGGCTGCGGCTGGGAGCAGCGGCCTGGCCGGGCCCCGCCGCGGAGGTAAGGAGCGCGGCGCCTTCCGCGCCCGGCCTCGACGCCTTGGATCTGCCCCACAGGCGGGGCCCGGGCTGGGTGAGCGGGTGCTGGGGCCCGGGGCGGCGGGGCCGGGCCCGCTCCGCGCCGCCCCCCGCAGCGGGGCGGCCCCGGGCCCGGCGGGGGAGGGACGCTCCACCATGGCCGCCTTTCACCGGCAGACAGCCGGGGCGGGCGGTGCGGGCCGGGCCGAGCCGGGCGGGGCGGAGCGGAGCGGAGCGGATCGGCGGGGGGACGGTGCGGGCCGGGCCGCGGCGGGGGCTGGGGTGAGGGCCCTGGAGGCGGGAGCCTGTGCTCTGCCGGCGGCCCCGCTGTAACCGGTCCTTTCAGGAGTGTAACATTTAGGTGCTGCCAAGTGTGTTTTGTCAAGCCAAGGCACTGCGCCCAGCCGGGGCTATCACAGCAGACACTGGGGACGGGCAGGTGCTTATCTCCCCTGGACAAGTTCGGCACTGGTCCCGGTTTGGGGGTGTGGGGGGTGAGCCGCTGCCCAGGCATGACCCAGTGGGTTCAGTCAGACACAGGGGATGGAGCTGTTCGTCCCTTTGCTTTCCCAAGGGATCCTCTCTGGGACACACAGAGCTTGGAAGTCCATTCTAAGGGGTGGACGCTTGACCATGTTCCTGATGTTTCCCAAACACGTGTTGACCTGCAGCCTGAAGATGACACCGCTGCAATGCTTGAAGGGGTCCTGTAGCATGGAGAGTGTTAACCCAGCCTAGCAGGGCACAACAAACAGCCCAGGCTATGGAGAGGATGCTCCACTCAGCACTCCAGGGGTGGCCTCACCAGTGCTGGGCAGAGGGAAGGATCCCTCTGTTCTCTGTAAGGCAGCCCAGGATCCTATTCACTCCTGCTGCAAGGGCAGATTTCTGGCTTATGTTCAATGTGGTGTCCACCAGGACCCCTCAGTCCTTTTCTGTCAAACTTTAGCTTTCCAGATGTGTGGCTCCAGTGCAGATTTCAGGAATACTTAAAAATCTGAGAAGCCACAAAGCCTATAAACATATTAATATTGTTTGAAGTACAGTTATTTTAAGCCAGTTTTGTGATGAAAAGAAGCACGTATGTTGACCAGGCTGTCCTTTGTAAAAGTGCTGATGGGGCTGTACAGCATGTCTGTGCTGGGAGCTACTTTTCTCCATGCTCCTCTATGGCCTGTTGCACCATGTATCCCTCCTCTTTCCAAACAGCAGATCATTCCCTGGCTTTGCTCTGGTGTCGTGAGACTGCAGAGAGTTGGAGGCTTGTGTGTAAAATGCTTGCTTTCCAAGCCGCTGGTCCAGGGTGCTGGTGTTGGGTGTTGGCCAACATCATAGACTGCTGTAGAGAGAAGAGTTTGGGCATCATCCAGCTTGAGCACTGGATCTGGTTATTTCTCTTCCTTTTCTAGGCATTTCCAGTCCCAAGTTCTGCTTAAATAAATACATAAAAAAGCATCAACAGCTCACACAAAACAAGGAGTTGTCCCTGAAACATTTAACCAAAGTGGTGAATGAAGGATAAATACCTGGTTTAAGTGCCTTGCTGGTGGGGATTAGGAAGCACCAAGACAGGTTGGCTGCCAAATTCATTTTGGCTTTTAGTTGGAGTCTGGTGTCCAGCTGGGTGAGTTCCTTCTGTTCTCCTGACAACATCCTGGTGTAGGCACCATTGTTATGGGGTGATTCTTGCTGTCTTACCGTGTGCGTTCCTCTGAGCTGCTGTCGTCTTCTGCCTTTGAAATGGTGGTTTGTTGTATAATTGTATGAATGTAATTGTGTGCCTTTAATTGAAAGACAAAAGAAACCAAACAACTTTTAGTTACCATCTGTCCCACTCTTCATCTTTCCCTAATTCACCTTGTTGGGTTTCAGCAGTGCTAATAGAGCAGCCCTGATGTTGTGTGCTTGGACAGAATAACTGAAAGGAGGAGCGGAGTAAGGTTTTCTTGTGGAAAAGAGAGTAAGGATTCTGGTGTGCAGTGGAGGAGCAGCAGGGCCTGATGGGCCTTGGCTCAAGGGAGGGGATAAACTAGTAAAGAAGTGGAAGATCAGCAGTGCTGTGCTTCGGGGTATTGGCTGTAAATGGGTTATTAAATCTGTCGCTTCCCACATTCTTCAGTCTCTGTATGGTGTTACTGGAATTGCTGCCTGCTGGGGCACAACAGAGGCCAGCTGCTGCCCCAGGGACAGGGAACTGAGCAAGGCAGATGGCAGGGTCACTGTGGCAAGGTCCAGCTAAAGCTCAGGTCACCAGGCAAGGTCTGAGATCAAACCAGGATGCCAGCCAGCAGCTGGAGACCAGCACTGCTGCAGTACAGTGTGGACAGGTTATGGGGGGGCTGACGGGGTGGGTCATGGGTGAGGAGTCCAGGAGAGGTTGGGCAGGGCCAGTAAAGCCTAGTAGTACCCTCTGGACCGTGCCTACTTGAAATTCATGGCTAAATGGGTTGAACATCACCAGTCCTGTGAGAAACTCAACTGCATCCAGTGGGCTTCATGTTCCCTCCACCCCCTGGTTAATTCCTACCACTTGTGAAATTCCTCTCCTACAGCCAGTTAGAAGACAGTGGGAGAACTGGAAGGGGAACTGGAGGAACCTGTGTCTGCTCCAGGGGAGGATTTGCTAACTCTCTGTCACAGCCTGCATCAGTGGGAGCCAGGAGCATCTGTAGCTTGTGGTGGACCTGCTGTGCTCAGAGCATCCTATGGTGGTGCCAGGTAAGAAAAACCCCTTGGCGTTTGCAGGCTCTGAGCTGGGATCTCACAATAGGGGCTTTTCTTTGTTGGATTCAATAGGCCTTTGATATGTCCTACAGGGGTTTATGCTGGGAGATGGTTGAAAGGGAGGGGACCATCCCCCAGAGTCTCTTTCTCACTCCTTTGTCAGATCTGTACTTGTACCCAACTTGATTTCTGTCTTGCTGTCTTACAGTGTCTCGCTCTGTGCCCTGGCAAGGTGATGGACAGCAGAGCAGAGATGGAGGTTGTGAGAAGCACAAAGGGGAATACTGCTGGGGAGGTCAGCGTCCACGTGGTCACCACCGAGAGCACTGTGCAGAGCACCCACCTGCCAACAACTGCCTTCATCATACCAGGTATGCAGACTTGTCCTAACTGGGGCCTCCCTAGCCTTCTCTGCCCACACTCATACCTCACACTCCTTGTATATGTGTCCTCCTCCCAGACCTTGGGAGGTAAAGCCTTGTTGCTGTTGCCATTTTAGAGGTTCTCGGTGCCTATCCCACGTCACTTGGCCAATCAAAACCTCTTGAGTTTTAAACCAGACCCCTTCTGTCTGGGGCCCTGTCCCAGTGCAGCACAGTGTGCTGTGTGCCTGCTCCGCAGGGCATGTGGGCTCCTAGGTTGCTGCAGTATCACAGACTTGTAGAATAACTCAAGCTGGAAGGGGCCCATAAGGATCACTGAGTCCAACTCCCTGCTCCCTGCAGGATTACCTAAAACTGAACCATAGGACTGAGAGCATCATCCAGACACTCCTTGAGCTGTGGCAGGCTTGGTGCCATGACCACTGCCCTGGGACTGACCACCTTCCCAGTGAAGAATCTTTTCCTTATGTCCAACCTGAGCTTCCTCTGATGCAGCTTCATTCCATTTCTTCATGTCTTATTGCCGGCCACCAGAAAGAGGAGATCAGCACCTCTCTGTGCTGCCTCCTGTGAGGGAGGTGTAGACTGTGATGAGGCCTCCCCTCAGCCTTCTATCTCCAAGCCAAGTGACCTCAGCCACACTTCCTAAGTCTTGCCCTCGAGACCTTGGTCACCTCCTCTGGGCACACTCCAGTAGTTTGATGTCCTTCTTCTACTGAGGACCCAAACCTGTGCATGGGACTTGAGCTGGGGCCATACCAGGGCTGTGCAGAGTGGGACAGTCGCCTCCTCAGACCTGCTTGTGTGGTGCTGTGCTGGTGCACCCAGAGTGTGGCTCTTTGGGCTGCCAAGGCACACTGCTGACTCCTGTTCAACTTGCCATCACCCCAGACCCCCAGATCTCTTTCCATAGGGCTGCTCTCCTCCTCTCTTCCCCCAGTTTGTACATAATAGCCAGGATTACCTCGTCCTGGGTGCAGAATGTGACACTTGCTGTGTTCTGTGTATGCCTCTGGTTGTTTGTTTCCTTTCTTCTCTTCTCAAGCAAATGCCACTGCCATCAGCCTTCCCACGAGCACCTTAGAAATCCAGCGATTCCCCCGGGAACCACAGAGAAGCACAGGGGCCGAGAGGCCAGAGAGAGGAGCAGGGAGCGAGCCCATCACAGCTACTGTCATTCCCCAGATCAGTGGGGTGCAGACCTGCAGCACAGTCCGTGTGCTGGAGTGGAAAGATGGGGTGGCTACTTTGCCTGGGAGTAACCTGCGGGTAAGCATAGCCCTGGGCCACTGTGTTTGTCCCCCCTCACCACTTCCCTCAGCTGCTTGCTTTTGTAAGTGGCAGTCCCCAGTTTATGCAGTCAGGGACCACCAGCCAGCTGGAGGAGCCCTTGGCTGTTCCAGCTCTTTGAGGCTCTTGTGCCCCATCACTATGCCCCTGCCATCTTGTGACCGTAGCAGAGAAAGCAAATACATGGTGCCTGGGGTGCTGCAGCAGGTCTGCTCTGCACAGGAAGCCAGGACTGCTGCTTGCTGTGCAGGACTGCTGCTTGCTGTTCCTTTCCAAGCTGTGCCATGGAGCTGGCTCTCACCAAGCTCCTGCACTCACCCTGGGAACAGTGGCCTTATGCTCACCAGACATCCTTCCGCCATCCCCGTGCCCCTCATGCTGCCTGCTGGTGCTGGTCTCACCCAAGGCAGGCATGTGCTTGCCCTGGCAGGCTCAGAGGCCAGCACAGACTGCAGGGAGGGGCAGCAGGATAGGAGACTTTAGTGCTGTGCTTGCCTCTACTATGGAATCAGAATGGTTTGGGTTGGAAGGGACCTTAAAGATCATCCAAGAGCTGTCCTGCTGTTGGAGGCACTACTGACTCAGCCATGTCCCTCTTATTCTCAGAGCTCACATGTACCCGCTAGCTATCAAATTGCATTCCTATCCTCCTTGTTAACTATTCTTCTTTTCTGGTTCAATGATATAGTTCCGAATTAATGAGTACGGGACGCTGAAGGTGGTGAGTGCTGATAAGATGCCTCCAGTGGAAGCTGTAAAGGAGGGTCACACAGAGAAAGATGGGGACTCAGAGGTGGCACCCACCAGCAGGGACAATCCTACTGTGGCTCAGGGTAAGGGTCTCATTTCTGGGGTGGGTACCATCACTCAGCAGGCGCTGGCTGGTGCAGGCCCTGAGTGAGGCACATGTCTCCTGCTCCTTGCTCTTTCCTTTGCTGCACCTTGTGCCTCACTGCTTCTCTTCTCTCCAACTCAGATGCGCCAGAGCAGACCAAGCTTCCAACAGCAGAAAGCATGTGCCACTGTGATACCTGTGGCCGCAGGCACATGTCAGATGGAGCCCGGGAAGGCAGAGGCTTCTGCAGCGAGCACTGTCACCAGCAGTTTAAAGAGAGGTAAAGGAAGGAGAGTCTGCTCCATGTTGAGCCATATCCACCCACCTCTCTGCTCTCCCTCCCCTGGTCTACATGCTCCAGCAAGGGATGAAGAGGGAAACCCACTTGTTCCCCTCTTCCCTGTAGGCAGAGTGCCCTGGGTGCAATATAGGGGGTGAAGACTTGTCCCAGGGACAACAGGAAGCACAGAAGCCAGATTTTCTCCTGCTCTGTTTGTGGCCTCATAAACATGTATGTGGTTGAGCAGGAGGTTGCTGCAGTGGGTGCTTGCAAGCAGAGTAGCAGTGGGAAGCATGGGTCACAAAGGCATTTCCAGGCCACTGCTTACTAAAGTGTGACTCCTGGGACTTGTTTTACAGCATCAGTCTGTGGCTCTGATGAAGCTTAGAGCCCTGCTACAAAACTAGATCACTTCTGATCCACCCCTGAGTTCAGGTTTCTGACACCCATGTGTGTGAGGATGATTCTGTTCTGTACCCTGGTTCTAACCTCATGCCAACTCGTGTGCTGAAAGGAGTGCATACATTAGTCGGGAGGGATGGGAGCATGTGTGAGTAAGAAGTGGGGTGTCAGGGATTCTCCAGCAGCCATTCCCTTACTGACAACCCAGCCATAGCCACCGTGCCATAGTAGTTTACTCTCCCTTACTCCATGCAGGTCTGTCATTGTGGAAAACTCTGCCAGCAGCACCAATGCCACTGAAATCCTCAAGCCAGTGAAGAAACGAAAGAGGAAGGATTACCAGAGCCCTTCAGAGGAAGAATACGAATCAGAGCAAATGGTAGGAAGAGGGCAGGGTGGGTGTATGTGCACACATGCTGATGTCAAGGGTGCGTTATGGGCCACCCCTCTGTGTACTGCATGTGTACACAGTGCTCATCAATGTCTTTCAGTGCTACGTTACCTATGTATGAAGGAGGTAACCTTTTGGCTGTTAGTGACAAAAAGACTCGAATGTGTGGATCATTAGAGCTTCTAGACACTTGGTGGGCTATTGGGCATGCTGAGCACCTCGGGTTGGGCAGTGCTAGACATGTCCTGGTTGGCTGTAGGTATAGAGAGCGCTCAACTGCTCTCTTGAGTCTGGGTCACCAAAGTAAGTGTTGAAGTAAGAGTGTGTGTCTGTGTGATGTGCATCCTGGGGAAGGGACAGTGCCTTTGACAAGGTAGGGAAGCTCTGCAGACCCGCTTCAGGTGTGGTTGCTACCAGTCAGCATGAAAATCGGCTCCCATCATCAGATCCTCTTGGCTGTCCATTTCTGGGCCAAGCATCAGTAAAACCATGGATGTTGCAAATGCACAGTGTGGCCCTTGGCACTGGTCTAAGGGTACAACACAGCACAAACCTGTGTGCAGACCTCCAGCATGATGGGTTTCTGTTTTGTCTGCTCTCATGTCTAGGAAGAAAAGCAGGAAGAGAGGAAAAACTCTACTGAGGACTCTGCCATCAGCAACCCAGAGGCTGACACTTGGAACGGGAGCCAGCACGGTATGCAGGGCTGGGAGGGCAGTGGGGTCAGTGCTCCCACCACAGCTGTGGGGTCCTGCTGTGGATCTGTGGGTCTGGGACAGCATTTTGGTGCTCCAGCAGAGTCAAACACCCAGTGCAACATGTTCCTGAAGGCTTGTAAGCTCCTCTGCTTGCTTGATCCTGCTCTTTCTGTCTCTTTCCATTTCTCTCCTTTTCTGTCTTTCTCTCCATGGGAAGGGTGCACCCTTACAGATACAGCTGTGTCTTCTTCAGGCATTGAGCTGTACTGTACAGTGCTCTCTGGTCCCTCCCTTTGAGAGCTGAATTTATTACATGCTCATGGGTATAGTGTTTGTTCCAAGAGGCACTATCCTGAGTAATAACATGACTGAGCCACATCTGGCTTTGACTCCCTCTTTGGGTGATCTTGTGAGGAACTTCCCTCACGTGATCGGGAACTCACAAGTTTGGGAGCTGCTCCTGTAGGTGTGGTGCTGCTGAAGGCTTGTCTCATCTCATGGGGATCTATTCCTGGGCCGTATCAGAGGAGATCTCAAATGCAGAGCTGTTGACACCGAGGGGAAGGAGGCAAGCTGAGGATGCAGCGTTTGCTTGGTTGGTTTTATCCCTGCAGTGCAGTGGGATGAGGGCGGGAGGAAAAATTGGGAAAATATTAAAAATAAACATTTATGGGAAACCTTTTGTCTGTGAATAGTGAAAGGTCATATTCAAAGTAATTTTAAAATGAAACTGCTCCAGCTTCATACTCCTCTCCATAGTCAAACGCAGGGACAGTAGCAGGGGCCAGATGTTGTTAACCCCTCATGTTACATTGAGTTAGCCTCTATTAAGAAGAGATTTCATACTCACTTGCCAGGTCCTGTTCTCTACAGTCTGAGAGCATGCGCGTTCCCTGCTGCATACAAGTAAGCAGTGCTGAGCCTGGTTATTTAGGCATTCTCTCTTCTGTTAGAAGTACACCAGCAAACAAAATGCACACCTGGATGCTTCAGTGGAGCAGAGTCTGTGTGTGCTCTGTCCCCAGGTGTATTTGTCATTCTCCAGAAGCACAGAGCTCGTACTTACAGATTCCCCAAACACGCCTGCCACTCTTTTCAAAGTCCTACAGAATAACGAAGATGTACAAGGGCCAATGGGTTCAAGCTTAAACGGGAAATTCAGGTCAGCTATAAGGAAGAAGCTCTTCCTTGTGAGGGTGGTGAGGCCCTGACACAGATTGTCCAAAGAAGTGGTAAATGCTCCATTCCTGGCAGTGTTCAAGGCCAGGTTGGACAGAGCCTTGGGCAATATGGTCTAGTGTGAGGTGTCGCTGCCCATAGCAGGGGGTTGGAGCTCAATGATCTTAAGGTCGTTTTCAACCCAAACCAGTCTATGATTCTATGTTTGTCACTCTTAAGTGTTAGCAAAGCATCTGGGTTAATAACCTTGCTCAGTGAAGCTCAGCTTTAATTTCTCCCATAAGTTCCTGTTTTTTCCACCTCTACTTCCCCTAAGCTCAAGGGAGGAAGGAGTTGGGTTTTCCCCTGTGTTTCTGGCCTGCCCTGATGAAGGTTATCTGTCATGGCTGACCTGTAGCTGTGAATTACTCAGTGCTGGGATAGGCACAGCACTCCTGGAGTCCCTTCAAGTGCTACAAAGCAGGGAAAGCAAGTAGCTGGAGGCTTGGATTACCTCATGTGCCTCAGGCAAGGCCTGTGTGGCTTTCCCAAAGGGGTCAATGGAGTGAAGGGTCACCTCCTGCCTATAGAGATGATGCTGTCTTTTCATGAATACTAGATAGGTAAAAGGCACCAGTGTGGCCTTGGTATGTCAAGAGGAGTCAGGTGGTTGTCTCAAAGCAGAGGATAGCAGAGCTGGTGCCTCTGGAGTGGTGGTGGAAGGTGAGCCCCACTGCTGGTTTGACTGGGCAGATGCCCCTTGCAGCTGGGAGTGATTCCCAGTCCTCTGCATGGATCCTACTGACTATCCCAGATCCATCAGTGCCATGGTCAGATGGACTGGCTGGAGGAGGACTGGTTGCAGGGGTGTCTTGATGCTTTGCACAGAATGGCTTGTCCCTCAGGCTCCTTACATGCCTTACTGGAGTGAAAGAGGACATTTGGGTCATGGGGACCTATTTTAGAGGGGGCGTCTTGGATCTGTCCCTCCATGGTTTGCTGGAGAAAGGGGCTCTGTAGGATGGTGCTGAGCTTTGCAGGGATGCAGGACTGCATGAGAGCAGGATGTGGCCCCAGCAGGACCTGCCCTGCACACTGCTCCGAGGCAGGCAGGGCCAGGGGCTGGAGCAGACCCTCAGCAGCGCCTCTTGTGTGTGCGTTTGTGCTGCGCTCAGGTGCCAGTGAGGAGAAGAAAGAAGGCTGGTCTTGGGCGTCCTACTTGGAGGAGCAGAAAGCTGTCGCTGCCCCTTTAAATCTCTTCCAGGATGTGAGTTGGGATTTTCCTGTCTTTTTCCTTCTTTCTTCTTCTCTTCTCTTTCCCTGTTTTTTTTTCCCACCCCTCTTCCTTCTCCTCTCTCCCTTGCTTCCCTGTTTTGCGGGACTCTGAGCAATAAGCAAGCTCCCATCTTCACCTGTAGGTGACCAATCAGCCTCCAGTTTTGATTGCCCTGGGTCCCACTCCCCAGCAGGTGCTGTCTCCCATCCCAAGCACCCCGCATTTGTCTAGGACACCCCTGTGGCTCTGGCAGGGTGGTGGAGCCTTTCCAACCCTTCCTCAAAGCCACATTTCAGCTCTCCTGAGGCCGCATTGCTGCGCTGCACCCCTGCTCCCAGGTTTCTGATAGCCAGGGTAGAAGAGGAGCCAGGCCCATGTCCCTGTCTCCCCAGGGACACCCTGCCCTGCCAGTAGCAAGAGACACAAACCCACAAGGAGGTGGAAGAATGTGGTTTTCAACAGGAAAAGAGTTAAAATTTGGATGGCAACATAACCTGTGGCCCACAGTTTCTTGGTCCCAGCAGCTCCCATTGCCTGATGGGTGCTCCTTAGAATGATTTTACCTGAGTCATTTCTTACACTGTAGTTTAATTGTTTTGTTTCCAGTACCAAATAGCTTCCCAGCACAAGAATGGCTTTAAAGTGGGGATGAAGCTGGAAGGGATCGACCCACAACACCCATCTATGTACTTCATCCTGACAGTGGCTGAGGTAAGTCACTTGTGGGCCCTTTAGTCAAAATCCCTGCACCAGCATCTGCCTCAGGTGCAGAAAAGGTAATCCTTGCACTTGCTGGACACAGCACTGTGCCACACCATGGCATTTACACACCAGCCTGAACTTCCCTTCTCAGGGCTTGCTTATGGTGGCCTTACGCTTGCCTTGTTCCATGCTGAACACGTTTTGGGACTGGCATGTGCCTCCTAATTTGGGCACTGGCTTATGATTGACTCTTTGCTTCCCTAATGATACGCTGAGATAACATATAGGAGAAGAGGTGTGTGCAATGCTCAGCCAGGGACAGCAGGAGGTTTCCATGGTCCTTTCCCTTTCCTGCCCTCCCTGTTGGTAGGTGTGCGGTTTCCGAATGCGCCTCCACTTCGATGGCTACTCAGAGTGCCATGATTTCTGGCTGAATGCTGACTCCCCCGATATCCACCCCGCTGGCTGGTTTGAGGAGACTGGGCACAAACTCCAGCCCCCAAAAGGTAAGGAGTTAGCACGTCTCAGTTGGTGGGTGCTGTTGAAGAAGGTGGATGAATAGCAGGCCCCTAAATGTAGAGCTGGAGATGGGGCCTGTGAGGGGATGCTGCCATACTGGGGGGGTTCCACAGGACCAACTTTCAGGCACCCATCATGCTGGGAGGGATCTGCTGCCTCCCATTCTGAGGCAAAGCTGGAGCCAGCAGCTGTGCCCCAGGGCAGATGGGACTGATGCCCTAAGGAGGAGCTGAGCTCTGGGTTTCCACTGTACATTTCCTAGCACCCCTCCTGAATCAAACATTGGGCCACAGGTTTTGGGTTTCCCAGGGCTGCCCGCAGCAGGACATGGCAGGGTGAGGGAGGGCTGGTTGTGGATGACCAAGCTCAGCCTCATGACCGTTTGGGTGCTGTCTGTGAACTTGCTGCTCGCATTTCTCTTCTTGAGGGGTTGTAGGTTATAAGGAAGAAGAATTCAGCTGGACAAACTACCTGAAGATAACAAAGGCTCAGGCAGCTCCTAAGCACCTCTTCATGGTCCGAAATGCTGTGAGTAGCAGCTTCTCCTTCCTGCCAGGTTCAGGTGTGACTTCTTCCCCTCCAGCTGAGCAGAACCTGTCTGCCAGTGCTGGACTTTCCTCTGCCAGAGTGTACTGCTGGCATTGCTCAATCTGATGGGGCACGTTCGGCTGCTGAGGATCTGTAGCTTGGGTACTAGTTTGGTGTACCCAGAATTGGCATTGGTCTGATTCACTGTTTCATCTAGGACAGGCAAATCTGTTGCAAAAGTAGTGCTGAGGAGGAGTAACCATTACTCTCAACAATTACTTTGCCCCAGACCCCTCAGTTAACGTTTTCTAAGTAGAGTTCTTTCGTCTCTGTTTTGTGTCTTCGTTGTTTCTGTCTCTGCCTTTATTTTTCATATGGCAGCTTGGACAGGGAAAGTGGGAATGTAGCAGAGTGCAAAATGCTAATGGTTTCTTAGCCAGCTGCAGAGGAAACTTAGCCTTACTGATAAATCAGCCTCTCCAAGTTATTTATTATGTCTAAACCTCCTGTTCATCACTGCAACAATCCCACTAGTGTGTGAGGCAGTGTTTTGCGCAGATTTTGGACCCAAGAAATAAAGGCAAGGTAGGGTAAAGGTCCCATCCCAGCTCCTCCTGTTAAGCCTAGGGCATTGCTTGCTGCTAACACTGGAGGTTCATGACTACAAGTCCTTTGTGAGCTGGTATAAGTTGGACACATTTTTTCTCTGGGAGGTTACTGCTTATTGAAGATCCTGAGAGTGTGAAGATTTCTCTTTCCTTGTCTGGCCAAGCTGAGTTACTCACCCTTTGCACTGCCCTTCTGGGGTCCTAAGTGGTCCTGGTCCTGCTTGGAGGCCAGGGAGAGTTTGGGCAGATGCCTCCTTGCAATGGGCAGGGGAAGTGGTGAGGAGGACCCTGGGACCATAACTCTGAAAGAAACCTCTATCCCCCCAGCACGAGGCTTCCCCAGGCTTCGAGGTGGGAATGAAGCTGGAAGCTGTTGACCGCATGAACCCTTCCCTCATCTGTGTTGCCACGGTGACTGACGTGGTGGACAATCGCTTTTTGGTGCACTTTGACAACTGGGATGATACTTACGACTACTGGTAAGTGCACAGAGGCTCTTGGGGTGCCACTGCTTCAGCAAGAGTGACAGTGTGCTTGGGAAAGAGTGGGACAATCCCAACATGCTGCTGCATAGGTCACTAGTGAAGCAGAGGGTCACCCTTCTGCGGGACAGACCTCCTGGGACATTGCCATAACCCTTTAGTTAATGTGGGGCAAAGTCAGACATGATCACATGCTGTGGGCTCACCCTGGAATCCTCTTGGGAGGCAGAAAGCAATACAGAGACTGAAGGCCTTATCTTAAAGGAGCTCCTTATCTTAAAGGAGCTCCAATCCCCATCTGTAGGCAGGGGATTGTAGCCAGGGTGGGGAAGTGTCCCAGCTGAGGCTGCTTAAGGCCAGTTAAAATGACCAGTTAGCACAATCAGGGTTCTGAGAGCAACTCCTTTCCTTTGGCTGGAGTCCTCTGACCTCTTCTTGCCCTGGGTCTGCACCAGTTTCTGTCCCCAGCTGCTCTTCATTCCCTGGTGCTGGGCAGCTGCCTGCACTGTCCTAGGGCAGACCTGCAAAGCAGCAGTACCTGAGTGTGCTCTGACCTACAGGGAGCCATGACCAGGACAAAAGCCCCCCCAGATTCCTCAGCTCTCACCACTCCAGGCTCTAAAAGGCATGGCCTGTCTCCCCACTTGCAGCAAGCGGTTACTATTCCCTGGGTAGCTCTGCTTCAGGGCTTGAAACCAGGGCATGTTCATGTCTTGCCCCTCTGAGCTGACAATCTCTTTCCCTAGTCCTTGCCTTGCAAGGCCCATGGTTCCCTAGGTCACTTGGGGACAAGGATGCTGTAGAAGACCTTGACTTATGCAGGGGGTTTTGCTGGTGGTGCTGACCTAGGGGTGCACCAGGTGTCCTGCCCTGGACCCCTGCAGCCCATGCTGTCTGTGCTGAGCCAGGTACCTCAGCCCTGTGTAAGAGTTTGGGTTTGTGTTCTAGGTGTGATCCCAGCAGTCCATACATCCACCCAGTTGGATGGTGTCAGGAGCACGGCAAACCCCTCACACCTCCTCAAGGTGAGTGGCCTGGGAGCACAGCCCTCAGTGGTGCATCCCCCTGGGACAGGCTTCCAGGGTGGCACAGGGAACCCTGGGGCCTTTGCTTGTCTGCAGGCCCAGGCAGTTTCCTTCAGCAAGGCCACAGCCATGCTCCTGCCAAGGCTGCTGCACACGTGTTTGTGTGGTTGTCTTGGACTGAGTGCAGACACAAGGAGGACACAAGGTGTCTATCCAGGCCCAGATGTTTATGCTTCCATGTACGCTGTATTTCATTGTCCATGGAAAAACAGTAGCATTTCTTGATGTCTCTCAGGTTCCCATATGTCTGGCTCAGACGTGGTTGGTCAAAAGCAGTAGGATGTTGTGGGATACTCACTGTCTTCCTGCAGCATTCACCTTCTGCATTTTCCCTGCTTTTAGATTATCCTGACCCTGACAACTTCACCTGGGAAAAGTACCTAAAGGAAACTGGAGCATCTGCTGTCCCAGCTTGGGCCTTTAAAGTGGTGAGTGCCACATCATCTACTGCACTGTGCCTAGGCAGAGATTTGGGGTTTCTTTGCTGTCAGATCTTTACCTTTATGAAAGTCAAGTAATGTGCAGGATGCTCCTGCCACAGGCCTGAGGTTCAGATCTGCACTCAAGTTCAGAAGTCAGGGCTATCCTGTGCAAACAGTTCTTGGAAAAATGGGAAGTGTGACCATGCCCTCAGCTAGACAGGAGCTGGGTGGTGAGAAATCGTTTAGGCTTGCTTGACAGTGGTTGTCTCTAACTGCAGCAACAGCAGCTGTGTCCAGACAAGTGGGGCTGCAAGATAGAACCCCAAAATGTGTCTTGGAGACCTTCCTCCCTTGGGTACAGCTTTCACATCCTGTTAAAACACAGCTCATATCCAGGAGGCCTGTAGCCACTCTCTCCTGTTGCCGCTGTGAGCTGGGCTAGATCTTACTGGGGTAGGCCAGGGCTGGGAGTGGGGCTTGAGGAGGGCTCACTGCTGGGAAAGCTGCTGAGGGGTGCAGGAGCTGGAAGCATGGCCCTGCTCCCCACTGACCTGGGTTCTTCCTGGCCCTAGCGTCCACCCCATGGCTTCCTGGTCAACATGAAGCTGGAGGCAGTGGACAGGAGGACGCCGTCCTTCATCCGAGTGGCCAGTGTGGAGGATGTGGAAGATCACAGGATAAAGGTGGGTGTTGGAGTATCAGTGCTGAGCCTGTGTCCAAGTACTGTGCTGGCTTGATCCTACCCTTCCCATCTCACTGTCAGTTCCAGTAGCAAAGCATGTGGAGGTCTGTGGAAGTTGGCAGGTCCCAGTGCCTGGCTCCAAGAATGGAGGAGAGCCTTGTGCTGCAGTTCAGCTCTACCCTGCTGCTTGCTGTCAGCTTGGAAGGCTCCAGAACTCCTCAGGGAGGTGCCCAGGGGTTTGCAGGGTGACCCCTCTGCTTGTCTCTCCCCAGATCCATTTTGATGGCTGGAGTCATGTCTATGATTTCTGGATTGATGCAGATCATCCGGACATCCACCCCATAGGCTGGTGCTCAAAAACTGGACACCCGCTGCAGCCTCCTCTCAGTAAGTCCTGTACCTGGGTCAGTCCCTCACGGCCAGGGCCCAAGTGTGCCAGATCCCCACTCTCACCACCACCTGCCCACGCACAGAAATGGCCTAAGGATGGGCAAGAAGGAAGGGCTTATCTGTGGAGCTGTCAGTTGGAAAACTCCTCCCTGTCTGGGGCAGGCAGGGAGCCTGTAGCCCTGGCTCTGCCTGGAGCTGCAGCCCATGACAGTCTCTCTTCTGTTTCTGCTTCTGGTCTAGGGCCAAAGGAACCAGCCTCCTCTGCCCATGGGGGCTGCCAAACGCTGGGCTGCAAGAGCATCCCTCACACCAAGAGCTCCAAGTACAGCTTTCATCACAGGTGAGCTCCCCAGTGTGGCTCAGAGAGGCACAGCTTCCCTTAAGGCCTTTCCTCTGCTTTTCCATACCCACACCCACACCAGCAGCCAGCTATTCATTGCACCCGCCCCATACCTGTCTCTGCTCCATGCTTAGGGTCAGCCCTTGCTCTCCACAGGCCAGGCCCCAAAGCAGCCTGGAGCCTGTGGCTGGTATAACTCCTGTGAGCTCCTGCTCCATGCCTGTCCTGTGTACCCAGAGCCCCTGGGGGTGCCCTATGTGCCCATCTACCTCTGGGGACTATGTTGGTAACAGTGCCCTTAAGATGCTTTTCACTGATACCAGCTTCAAGGAGATTGCCTCCCACCCCTCATGGATGCCTTTCACTGTGAGTTTGTGAGCTTGGGAAGGCCTGAGAAGGAGCAGTGCATCTTCCCCAGCTCAGTCAGTCACTTGTGAGGCCTTTTCCAGGGGAAACCAGGCACAGTGTCGTGCCAACCCCAGCACAGCAGGCTGCTGTCAAGAGGAGCGAGTATGGTGTTGCATCTCTGAGGATGGGGAAGGCAGATCTGCCTCCCAGGGGCTTCCCTGCTGGCCACACTCCTGGCACTTTCTTCCTCCTCACTCTCATCTGAATGCCTGTGGGGGCAATGAAGGGAGGATCAGCACTGGTGACTTGCACTGGCTTGCTGTGATAGCAGTGGAGAAGGCGGGATGGGTGTTTGTACCTGGAGGTACTGGGTGTGCCCATGCACCCAGCACCCTTACACTGGGACTTTGTTCACCACATTTTTACTCTGCCTTCTATGACCAGGGCTCCAGCTTCCCATGCTTAGGGGCGGATGGGTGCCCCCATCATGCTGCTCTGAGCCTGGGCCAATGCTTGCCTCCCCTCTGTCCTCTAGGAAGTGCCCCACGCCGGGATGTGATGGGTCAGGACACGTGACTGGGAGATTCACAGCCCATTACTGCCTCTCAGGGTGCCCGCTGGCAGAGAAGAACCAGGGCAGGCTGAAAGCAGACTTGTCCGACAGCGAGGCCTCGGCTCGCAAGAGGAACCTCATTGGCTTCTCTCAGAGAAAGAAGTCTCGGCACCATGGGAGGTAGGGGCAGTCCTGGTGAGGGAGGGATGGCCAAGCTGTTGAGGCTCCTTGACCACGGGGAGCACGGTTGTTGGCAGCTGGCGTTTGGCTTCCCAGCTCTGTTGGGCACCTCTCTTGGTTTTTCTTCCCATGTTTTTGTCTTTAGCTGTCAACCTTTTGGGTCAGGGTCCAAGAGGTAATTCTTGCTCCCACTGCCAAGGCATTGCTCTGTGCGGTGTGGAGAAGAGCCCTCGGGCCAGTCCAAACCCAGTTGGAAATCAGTCTTCCTGTCTCTTTAGAGGGCGACCTCCAAAGTACCGGAAGATCCAGCAGGAAGACTTCCAGAGTAAGTGCCTCCTCTCCACAGTGCCATTGCAGAGGCAGGGCTCAAAGAGCTGGGGTGTTGGCTGTTGGAGGCAGGTCTCCCTTGGCTCACTCAATCAGACCTCACACAGCTCAGCACCAGTGAGGAGCTTGTGGTCAACTACCAAAGTTGACCATCTGACAGAGATCTTCCCTGCCTGCTACCAGAGCTCTGCTTGGTCCCTCTCCAAGGCCTGTGGGATAGGATGGGATGGGATGTTCTTGTCCTACGTTGGATCACATCTTACACTTTTGTTGGCAGCTATTTCTTCAGACAATATGCACCAGTCACTCTTCATGTCTGCACTGTCTGCACACCCCGACCGCTCCCTCTCGCTCTGCTGGGAGCAGCACTGCAAACTCCTGCCTGGGGTGGCCGGCATCACAGCAGCCGCAGTGGCCAAGTGGACCATCGATGAGGTAAGATGGTTTTAAAGACTGAGTGCTGCCTCCTAACCCAGTGTCATGGCTGGGAGCACTCTGCCTGGCTGTGCAGCCCTATGGTACATCCACCAGGCATAAATGGGCTTCAGCAGCTACTCCTCTGGGCTGTCGAGCAAATGCTGTAGCATTTGCTGCTTTGGGGCTGGAGGAGGCCACCTACTGTGCCATGGTGCAAGGGTGGTCTCTAGGGATGGGACCTTGCTGCAACTGCAGCCTTTAGCCTAACAGCCATGTGTTACCTTACAGGGCACCAAATGCCTCTGTGGAAGTAAGGGTGTGGGGTCATGGGGGGTCTCCAGCCAGAAACATTGCTTCTGTCTTGATGTTTTTCCCTGTTTTTTCCAAGGTCTTTAGCTTTGTTCAGACTCTGACTGGTTGTGAGGACCAAGCCAAGCTCTTCAAGGATGAGGTGAGAAGTGCTGGAGGATGAGTGCAGGTGGGCAAGGACGGTTGTTTGCCAACAGGGCAGGGAGGAATTGGCCAGTGACTCCTGCTCTGTTCTCCTGGCATGGGTGAGGGAGGGCACCTCTGAGGAGGCTCAGGTGGGTGAGCAAGAAGAGAATGAAGATTCCTTCATGATCACCTCCTGAGGAAAGCTGCTTGTTCCTCACCCATTCATCCTTCCCCATCTGCATCCTCTTAGTGTGTCTGCACAGCAGTTAGGTGCATTGCTGTCTGTCAGCCGGTTTCATTGTTATTAGACTCCTCTGTGGACAGACATACAGAGGAGCTGCTTTCCAATATGTGCAGTGCACCCAGGGCAGGCTGATCCTGGGCACACTGGGTACAGCAAGTATCCCAGCCTGGTAGTAAATGCCTCCTGTGCTCAGGCCTGCAAAGCTGAGCTGGGGGCAGCCTGCACACTTGCCAGGACCTGGAGCAGGGGATGGATGGATTCATGGATGGATGGATGGATGGATGGATGGATGTTTGCCCAGACCAGCTTGCCTGCTGGCTCTGTGCTGTGCAGACAGCAGAAGCCTGAGCTGTCTGCAGTGTGAGCTCCTGGAAGGAGCCCCTGGAAGGGTTTTTTCTCCCCTGTGCCCTGTTCCTGGACACACAAGCTGTGATTTGTCTGGGGCAGCAGCATGGGAATGCTGTGGGTAGCCCCTGCCCTCCTCCCTGGGATCATCTGTGGTGCCTGGCTGAGAGTGAGTGGGACTGTGCATGTCCCCAGGTTGTGCCCGTGCTGTCCCTAGGAGGTCACAGTCTGGGTTTTCGGTGAGTGCCTTTGTCCCTGCTCTCCTCCCCAGATGATCGATGGCGAGGCCTTCCTCCTGCTGACGCAGGCTGACATCGTCAAGATTATGAGTGTCAAGCTGGGCCCCGCACTCAAGATCTACAATGCCATCCTCATGTTCAAGAATGCTGATGACACCTTAAAGTGACTTTTCTTCACCCAGCTGGGACCCTCTCTTAGCACTGGTGCTGCCAAACTGGTCAGGACAGAGATTCCCCCTGACCGACCACGTCTTGTCATGTCCTGCTCATGTCCTTTCGGGTGCTGCGTCTCTGCTCTCCCACCAGTCCATCTCCCATCCTCTCCTCTCCACTCCACACTGCCCTTCTCCTCCAGCGCCGGGCAAAGGCTGGCCCCAAGCCTTGGGGGGGCTGCAGGGCAGAGGGTTGATGTGGGACTGGCCTCTCTTAGTGTGACAGCAGCACCCAGTGTCCCGCTGTGACCTCATTGATTCAGGGGAGCAGTGTGGAGGGTGCAGCAGCTGGGGGCTGACACAACCAGTCAAACCACGCAGGTAAGGGAAGGACTGACTGCCTCCATACATCCTTGCACCCGTTTAAAGGCCGGTCTTGGCTTTGCTCAGCAGCTGAGAGAGGTTTTCATTTTTTACCCCAGTGTGTTCCTCTGGGGGCTCGTGCTGACATCGTTCCCAAGGGACACTCTCGAGGAGCTTCTGCTCACTTTGCCTTTGCCCTGAGTTCTTTTGACTTTCCCATTCTAAGGCCAGATGATGACTTTGCTTTGTTCCTTCACTACACTGGGAACCAGTGGCCCAACTCTTGCCCCTTCCAAGGAGCACCATGTCCTGGCTGCAGCTCTGCCTACAACCAGTGACCCTGCTTTCTTCCTCTTTATGGTAATGCAGCACTGCAGGGCCCCACAGGGCCTGGGTTGGTGAGTGCAGAGCAAGCTTTATTTCCTCTTGGGCTTAAGGCTGTCATGGCCAGCACATCTCTGGGAGCAAGGATGCTTGGCTAACTTGTTCCCCTTGCAGCAATTAGGAAATGCTCTGCAAAGGAGATTTGGACCCTCTTTGTTCCATGTATTGGGAGCAAGGCCCTTTCTAGAGCAGAGACAGCTGCCAAGGATAAGAAGCATCCATTCCTCTGTGGGCACATCTGTTTCTGAAGGTGTTCCTGAGTTGGCTGACTCAATCCTCCCAAGCCACCTTCTCCCCCTGTTTTGCCCTCACGGGGCCCCCGGGTTTTGCTGTGTGAAGAGCAGGATCCTCTGCTGGCCCTGGATCCCTCACCTGCAGAGCTAGAAGCGATTCAGCAGTTATCTGGGTTTCTTTCTGTCCCTTCAGTAACATAACACCTTTTCAACAAGGGTGCAGGCACTTTGGGAATGCTGTCCCTTCTAATGGACTCCAAAGCTAGGAAAGCCTCCATGCCTGGGGATCCTGGCAGACCTACAGTGATGTGATCCAAGTCCTACATCCACTTTCTTTCCCTTTCCCAAGAACAACATATGAGTAGCAAAACACTCTTTCCCCCTTTCCCAGTGCCCAAAGACAGGGATGAAGAGATCTTAGCAAGTGCACCAGCAATGTGTTTTGGAGCAGCACTGCCTTGGGAGCCACTGTCACACCTGGGTCAATCTGTTCAAGGCTTCCCATGGAAATGTAGCACTTTGTTATTGAATATCTGGGGTCACATTTGACCTGCTCTTGAGACGTCTGCTGCTTGCTCTTCACACAGGACTTGCAACTACTCCGTGTATTTGTTTTGTCAATGCTTGGGTTTGATTTAGGCAGCTCTCCCTCTCCTTTCCTTCTGTATGTTCTTCCATCTCTTCAAGCACTGCATTGTGGCCAGCTGTGGAGAGAAGAGGGGTGGGAATAACAGCCGTGTCTCTGGCTCCCGCACTTACTCCCCAAGTCACCCTTGATCCACAGTAAATGGCCCTGACGTTGGTCTCTTCACTTGATGGAGAGTCTCTTTGGGGCCACTGTGTGCTGAGGTGGAAGAAGAGGAGCCCTGGGGCCTTCAGCTGTGAGACTGTGAACAGTGCTGGGACTCTCCAGCTGGGATCTGGAATGGAACCGCTCCTTTCACAGGACATGGTTATTGAGCTTGTGAGGAATCATCTTACAGAAGCATCCTCTCCTGGCCTGCTCCACGCTGCCGCGCTCACTCATTCCTCCTGTTGGGGAAGGGACTAAGCCCGGCCCCAGGTGCTGGGAGGGAAGATACTGCCCTGGTATTGGATCTGAAACCAGTGTGAAGGATGGAGAGCCTCGTGCTGCCCTGCAGAGCAGAGGTGGTGGCGAGCTCAGAAGATCCCTGCTGGAGGGGAAGAGGAGCCAAGAGCCACACCACGGCTGACCCACAACACTGAGTACAACCGCCCCCACCAGCTCTTGCTCTGCTGTTGGGTGTGATAAAGCCATGCTCTGCATGGGCACCAGCAGGGAGCTCTGCCCATGGGGTGCTGCCTTACTCTGGGCTCTTCTGGCCTCCCTCTGAGTGAGATCACAAACCAGACAGTGCTGCCGAGGTGCTCCCCTTGGCTCTGGGGCCTGGCTGTGCAGTTGGACCCCAGGTCTCTGTTCAGGGAGGTGCTGCCAGGAAAACTGGCCCCACTGGAAGGGTGGTGTGAGGCCTCTGTCACACGCGCTTACCCGCTGTCTCCAGCATCACTTCATCAGCCTCTTGGGCCAGCTCAGCCATTTGGGTGCCAAGCTTCTGGGTTCATCTGGGTGAGAGTTACAGGGTTTTTCGGTGGTCAAGGGCTATTTACTGTTAAAACTTAGAACCTTCTTGTTTTCTTTAAAACCAAACCCAAAGCATTGTGTGTGTGTGTGTGTGTGTGTGTGGATGGGTGTTTGTGGAAGTACCATGACACCATTTCCCCTGCTGTTTGAGCGTTGCTGTTTTAATGTAGTGGTCTCTGTGGCTGTGGAGGCAGCAGGCTCTGGGCCAGGATCTCGGGTGCTGTGTTCTCTAGGGGCAGAGGTTGTCTCTGGTCCCAGCAGGAAGGCAGGAGAAGGAAGGTTTGCTGCACCCCTGCCCTCAGCAGGGCCATCTCCATAGAGCATTGACTGGGAGTCCCCCCTCAGGCAGCATCGAGGGCAGCTGTGACCAAGGCAGAAGCACCAAAGTTTTTCATCCTTCCCCTGTTGCGCAACCAAGCTCCTCAGGGGGATGTTCACTGCTGGGTCACTGAGGCCCTGGAGAAGGACAGTGGGGGCTGAGTGTGGCCACAGCTTCCTCGCTGGGGTCTTTCTGAGAGATGTGGCTGCAGCCAACGTTGCCAAGTCAATGAAGAGCTGTTCATTGAAGGGTTTGAAGGTAGAGGCCCCCAGCCTGTGCTCCTGCTGCTCTTGTTGGCTTGGGGAGATGTCCCACCATGTGCTGCAGACTCGGGCACGAAGTGTCTTTGGGGCTGCAGGTGCCCTGAGAGCAGTTGGAGCCTCTCCCTCCACATGGAAATGGGCAGCATCGTGGTGGTGCGAGGCCACAGTCTCCATCTCCATGAGAGCAGGCAGGAGCGTGGCCGTGCAGGCCTCTGCCTTCCCTTGGTGCCTTCCACGTCCATGGAGACAAGGCAGAAACCCTCCAAATGGCCTCGAAGGGCTGGCAGAGATTTTGCAGTGGCAAAGCTGGGGCTGGGAGTGCAGCTGAGGGAGCTGGGAGAGGGATGGGACTCAGCCTCTTGTGTTCCTCGCTTGCTCCCATCCACCCCTTCCCTCTGGCCCGGTGGCTGCTCATCCCTGCAGGGGCCCAGGGCAAGGTGCAGGGGCAGGAGGCAGCAGAAACCTTTTTGCACTTTCATTCATTTTGCACTTGTTTTTTTAATCCCCCCCCCCCCCATTTTTGAGGTTTGTGTTTTCATAACGAGACTGCTTCTGTTGTAGCCAGTGAAGCTATTCTGGAACTTTGTGTCCTGAGTATAAAGAGGTTTAAAGGTCCTATATATATAAATTTATAGCTGTCTCAAAGTAAATTTATATATATAGGGGACAGCGTGCTGTGTTTCGTCAGTGTTTTAAAGTAATAAACGACTGTGAGCAGTGGAAGTCTCTGCAGCTGGACACTGGTTATTCAGGCCTGGTGGCAGAAGGAAAGGGACAGACGCACCCACACCGCAGGGAGGGCTCACCCCCTGCCATGAGGTCTCTCTCTCTCTCCCATCCTGCCCCATGTCCCCGGGTGCAGCCAGTGGGGAGCGGTGATTTATCCCGCTGTGAGGAGATGCTGGAGCAGTCCCAGTGATGCCATCCTGGCCCGGTCACAGGGAGCTCTGGGTGCAGGGAGCAGCCTGGTGGCCACCTCTCCCCGCAGGCAGAATGCACGGCAGGCTGTGCCTGTCCTCGGCCACGATGAGCCCCAGCAGGAGCAGGACAGCAGCACCCAGGACCAGGCGCCCCACGTTGCTCCAGGTGTAATCTGCAGGAAGGGACAGTCACTGGGGACCCTCACATGGGAGCTGACAGACCAAAGGAGCCCTCCCATAGGGGCAGCAGGGGACACAAGGGGCACACATGGGGCTCCCAGGGCAAACAGACACACGGGCAAGGAGGCACTGGTGGGCTAAAGAGGGATAAAGGGCTCACAGGGAGCCCCAAGGGCTCTACCTCCCTGGGAGATCCCCTACCCACCCAGTGCACTGGTAACAGTGGGACACAGATGTGGGACTGGCCCTCAGCCAGACGGTGTCACCGTGACAAGATGTACAACTGTTACTGGGACCCTTGCCCCAGCCTTGTGTCATCTGTAGGGTCTCTGAGGAACTGGCAAGGTTCACACACGTCTGCAGGAAGCTGTAACCCTCTGCCTGAACCCCTATTGCACCTGATTCCTCCTCCACATCCTCTTTTCTAGTTCCTCCAGGGTGTGGCAATGGAGGAAGAGAAGGCTCAGATGCAGCTTGGGGGATGTCTCACCTTTCACCACCAAATCCAGGCTGTTGCTGACATCAGACCATTCCACCAGAGCAGCCCCGCTGTAGCACTGGCAGCTGTAGCGGCCCTCGTTGCCTTTGTGCACTCGGGGGAGGCTGAAATCATCTTGATCCTTATGAATTAAGTCAGGGGCTTTGTCCTGGCCCTCCCGGTACAGGAAACAGCCAGCACCGGTGTGTGTGATGGTGCAGCGGAAAGTCACAGCAGCTCCTGCAGCCACCTCAGGTCCCGGCAGGATGGAGAGGACGGGTCTGGGGAGACGGAACTCTGTTGGGAGAGGAGGCCATGGGAAGGCGTGCTGGGCTTTAACATGGTGCTGGGAGCCAGCAGCATCTCCATGAGCCCTGCACCTCGCTCAGGCACAGGTAAAGATGGTCCCCACCTCTCCAAACCAGGGAAGAAGGGGAAAAACACTGCCCACCATGTGCATGGGGAAGCCGAGTGCATCCCTGTGTGCCCCTTGGAGCCTGACCCCACTGAAGGGGTAACCGCACATCCCTCACCTCTCACCGTGATTTCCAGGGTCTCACTGCGAGCCAGCACAGTGCCTCCAGCCAGGTAATGGCAGCTGTAGGGACCTGCATCCTTTTGGGTGGCGTTAGAGATGGGGAACTCGGCCCTGCCATGGCGCAGCTCCCGGGCACGGAGCCGTTTGCCGTCCTTGTAGAGCACAACGCTCCCCTCGTCACACTGGCAGCTGCAGCAGATGGTGGTGGAACCTCCGGGGGGGATCACCCCAGGCGGCTTCAGGAAGATGGAGATGGTGGGGGCACCTGTATAGGGACAGAGACGCTGCCATGGTGGGGGTACCTGTATAGGGACAGAGATGCTGCCATGGTGGGGGTACCTGTATAGGGACAGAGACGCTGCCATGGTGGGGGCACCTGTATAGGGACAGAGATGCTGCCATGGTGGGGGTACCTGCATAGGGACAGAGACGCTGCCATGGTGGGGTCACCTGCATAGGGACAGAACTGCCATGGTGGGGGACCTGTATAGGGACAGAGATGCTGCCATGGTGGGGGCACCTGCAGAGGGACAGAGATGCTGCCATGGTGGGGGCACCTGCATAGGGACAGAGATGCTGCCATGGTGGGGGCACCTGCATAGGGACAGAGACGCTGCCATGGTGGGGGCACCTGCACAGGGACAGAGACGCTGCCATGGTGGGGGCACCTGCACAGGGACAGAGACGCTGCCATGGTGGGGGCACCTGCATAGGGACAGAGACGCTGCCATGGTGGGGGCACCTGCATAGGGACAGAGACGCTGCCATGGTGGGGGCACCTGCATAGGGACAGAGATGCTGCCATGGTGGGGGCACCTGCATAGGGACAGAGATGCTGCCATGGTGGGGGCACCTGCATAGGGACAGAGACGCTGCCATGGTGGGGGCACCTGCATAGGGACAGAGACGCTGCCATGGTGGGGGCACCTGCATAGGGACAGAGACGCTGCCATGGTGGGGGCACCTGCATAGGGACAGAGACGCTGCCATGGTGGGGGCACCTGCATAGGGACAGAGATGCTGCCATGGTGGGGGCACCTGCACGGGGACAGAGACGCTGCCATGGTGGGGGCACCTGCATAGGGACAGAGATGCTGCCATGGTGGGGGCACCTGCACAGGGACAGAGATGCTGCCATGGTGGGGGCACCTGCACGGGGACAGAGACGCTGCCATGGTGGGGGCACCTGCATAGGGACAGAGATGCTGCCATGGTGGGGGCACCTGCACAGGGACAGAGACGCTGCCATGGTGGGGGCACCTGTATAGGGACAGAGACGCTGCCATGGTGGGGGCACCTGCACAGGGACAGACGCTGCCACACTGACACAAGTCCCCGTGGCGAGCCTGGAGGTGGCTTCAGGCCCCATCTCCACACAGGGGTGAGGTTTGTTCTGCGGTGCTGGGGTGGGGGAGCAGAGAAGTGTCCCAGCTCCCCATCTCCCTCCCGTGGTACTCACCGGCTGCAGCCTCGCTCTGCACCAGCAGCCAAGTGCCTGCAAGAGAAGCAGCTGTGTGATGCCTCTGCAGAGGGTCCGGAACCCTCACACCACCCTCTGAGACCCCCAGAGCCCCTGGCACTCACCGAAGGCCAGCACAGGGGTCACGGCCAGCACCATGTCCCTCTTGGCTCCCTCTGTCCTTGGCTCAGGCAAGGGAAGGCTTTGGAGGCACTGAGCAGCTTCTTGTGGGTCCCGATATCCCCCCGCTGCCACAAAGCACCTCCTATTGCATGGCTTCTGCGGGGCTGGGATGGTTGAACGGGAACCAGGATGTCCAAGTCACCAATCCAGAGCTGGGCATCTGTGACGATGTGCTCTTAGGATCCTGCTGACCTTAGCAGTAAAGCTCTCTGGGCTTTTCGTTTCTTTTTCAGCCCTGGTCACTTGAAGGGGAAATGGTTTCTCAGCCTTTGCGAAATAGGGCGATGTTTTGTAAGCAGGGCAGGGGAAGCTGCAGGATTCCTTGGTGAGAAGGGTCCAGCAACGCGTGACACCATAAAATCACTGTTCCAGTAAGACTGGATGAAAAGCAGATGTAGAATGCAAGTGAATCTTAGGTCCCTTTGGAGGCAGGACACCCCCCACGCTCCTGCAGCACTGATGGAGCCAACTGTGGAGATGTCCCCAGCATCTGAAGGGATGTAAGATCTTTGTTCTCCCTTTTTTCTTCTCTGCCCCTAAACCAGGTGGGTTATTGCTCCATTTGTTGTCACATCTTGCTCACTGAGGCCGGGAAGTCCTCGGCACTGTGCCATGCCCCCTTGTCAGGCTCAGAAGCCCTGCATGGTGCCCCCACCACAGTGCAGACGGAAAGGATCCCATGGGTCATGGAGCCCCAGACTGGTTTGGGTTGAAGGGACCTTAAAGCTCACCCAGGTCTAACCCCTTCCACTGGAGCAGCTTGCTCCAAGCCCCTGTGTCCAACCTGGCCTTGAGCACTGCCAGGGATGGGGCAGCCACAGCTTCTCTGGGCACCCTGTGCCAGCGCCTCAGCACCCTCACAGGGAAGAGCTTCTGCCTAAGAGCTCAGCTCAGTCTCCCCTCAGGCAGGTTAAGGCTGGTCTGGCCACAGGCTATGTCCAGACTGTGCTCTCCCCACTGCTATGGCACAAGTTTGGTGACTCCAAGAGCGGAACAGGAAGGAATTAACTTGGCTTCTCTTGTGGCTGTTTTTGGCCTCCTCCCTTTCCATCCCACCTGCCCTATAGCCTCTCTCATTAGAGCAGGGGCAGCGATACTAGCAACGCTTTCTACCTGTAGGTCTGGAGCACCCGTCCAGGCCTCCCCTGTCCTGTGCTGGAGCAACAACAGGCTCCTTGCTCCAAACAACCTGGCCTCCATCCTCAGCTGCCTGGTCTGGGCTGCCCAGTGCTGTGGCCAGAGTTCCCTTTGGTGGTAGCGGAGGGTTAATGAAATAGGGGAAGATGCTTTGGGTGATGCGGGAGCAGGGAAAGGATGGGCTGTGGGACTGTTCCCCACTGCCTGTGTCCCTGAAGATGCCTTTCTCAGTGCCCTCCTGTTCTCCCTGTCCCCACACAGCTCTTGTGCCTTGGCTGTGTGTTCATGGGGACCCAGGTAGGGACACCCCTCAGAGGTGACTTGTTTGAAGGAGTCAGGCGGGCTCATTGTTACCTTCTGCCCAGGGCATGGGGAGCTGGAAGAGAGCTGCGGAGCCTTCCCTCCCATCAATCCCACCCAGCCCTTCAACCCATGGCCACGCCTCCCCCATCCCACAGACATGTCCCAAAGTTGTCCCCTCCTACAGGTACCCATCACCCCATACGCATGCTCCACTTCCTCCCTACCCCATTTCCATGTCTCCATGTTCTTCCCACTCCACTGCTATGTCCCCCCATGCCCCATCATATAGCCACATGTCACTGTCCCCCAGCCTATAGCAATTCCAACTATATCCCCACGTGCCGTGGTGATGTGCCCCTGCTCACAGCAATCCTACCCCATAGCTGTGTCCCATGTAACTCCATCACCCCATAGCTGTATGCCCATGGGTCCCACTGCATTGCCATAGCCCCATGGCCACCTGCCCACAGCCTTATCCCCACAGTCTTGTGGGCCATACCCCAGTGGACCCCATCTCACTGCTATGGTCTTGCATGCTCTGAATCACATTCCTACACCTCTTGCCCCATAACCATGCCCCTGAAGCCCTCCTCGATGGCCATGGCTCCATGGCCTCAGTCCCATAGCCGTGCCCTCCCACTGTGCTCTGTGCAATAGACACATTCCCATCAATCTCTGACCCATCACCATACCCCAGTAGCCCCATCCCTACAGCTGTGTCCCCACTGCCCCATTACCATCATCCCCAGCCCATAGCCATACCCCTATCCCCAATGGCCCCCACCCTACAGCCACACCCCCATTGCTATCGCCTGACGGTCCTTGCCCCATGGCCGTGTCCCCACGTATCCCGTCCCCTTGCCCCATTGCCATCTTGCTGCCCTCCCCCCGCACCGCCTCCTCCCTGCCCCTGTGTCCCGGCCCCTCTCTTGCTCCAGCTCTGGGGATTAAAATGCCCGGAAAGGAGAGGCGGGTGCAGCGGAGAAACGAAACCACCGGGGCTGCGGGGGAAGGGACCGCCCCCCCCGGCACTGCCGGTCATGGGCACGGCGCAGCCGGACGCGTGAGTGCGAGCAGCGGGACCCTGGGGGGCTATGGGGGACGGGGGGGGGATGGCTGGAGCCCGCCGGGGTCACTGGGGCTGTCGGTGGGACTGGGGAGCCCCAAGGGTTGCTGCGGGAGGTGGGGATCATGCGGGGCTGAAGGGAAGTTTCGGTGCTGGAGCAGCCCAGGGAGAGACGGGGGCTTGGGGAGGGGGGGGCATCCCTGAAGTGGTTGTTTCAGGGGGTGCTGTAGGGAGATGGAGCCCCTGACCCCCCCCCGAAGAAGGGGACATCCTGGGGTTCCATGGGGGTCCTGGTTACCCCTGGAGCCCCCATTCTCTTTGCTTTGCAGGCAGGCATTCTGCCAGCGGGCACCCGTCTTCCTTGACTACCTGCAGAGCATCCTGCAGAAGTACCCCGACGGGGGGCAGATCCTCAAGGTGAGAGGATCCCAGCACGCCGGTGCCCAGCGGGTTGGTGCTTTACCCTGCGGGCTATGGGGGGGGCACTGATCCCTGAATCCCGACTCCAGGAGCTGGTGCAGAACGCTGACGATGCCGGCGCTAAGGAGGTCGTGTTCGTGTCTGATGAGAGGGAGTTCGACATCGGCAGAGGAGGGCTGGAGGGCACCCAGGGTGAGAAGCACTGCGGGCACTGGGAGAGAGGGGGCAAAGGGCAGGGGTGACACTGGGGGAGACTGGGGGATGTGGGTGAAGAGGAGTCAGAGCGGACTGGGAGAACTGGCAGCAGGGAGGTGTTCAGCGCTGTGCTGGGCGCACTGAGGGTACTGGGAGGACTCAGTACAGAGAACTGGGGGGGACTTCTGTGTGACTGGAGGGGGGACTGAGGCTGTGGGGACACTGAGCATGGGTCACAGTTCCCCTTGCACATCCCAACCCTCCCCTAACCCACGGTCCTGCCCTCCCAGGCCCAGCTCTCCTGGCCTACAATGATGCCCTGATGTGCCCCCGGGACTGGGCAGGGATCCTGAGCCCAGGGGTGTCGCACAAGCGGAAGGACCCCGGCACCGTGGGGCGGTTTGGCCTGGGCTTCACCTCCGTCTACCACCTCACTGGTGAGTGGCACTGGGGGTTCAACTGGAGTTGAACTGGGGGTATGGGTGGTACTGGGGGCACTGAACTGGCTGTGGGTGATGGGGGGTCACTGAGGGTGGGTGAAATGGGGGGGCTGTGTCTGAAGTGAGGACACCTGAAGCTGGGGGGATGCTGGGGAGAGGCTGGGTGGCAATGGGGGGCAGGGCTGGGGTGGCAATGGGGGGCAGGGATGGGGTGGCAATGGGGGGCAGGGCTGGGGTGGCAACGGGGGGCAGGGCTGGGGTGGCAACGGGGGCAGGGATGGGGTGGCAATGGGGGGCAGGGCTGGGGTGGCAATGGGGGGCAGGGATGGGGTGGCAATGGGGGGCAGGGATGGGGTGGCAACGGGGGGCAGGGCTGGGGTGGCAATGGGGGGCAGGGATGGGGTGGCAATGGGGGGCAGGGATGGGGTGGCAATGGGGGGCAGGGCTGGGGTGGCAATGGGGGGCAGGGCTGGGGTGACAACGGGGGCAGGGATGGGGTGGCAATGGGGGGCAGGGCTGGGGTGGCAATGGGGGGCAGGGATGGGGTGGCAATGGGGTCAGGGCTGGGGTGGCAATGGGGGGCAGGGATGGGGTGGCAATGGGGGGCAGGGATGGGGTGGCAATGGGGGGCAGGGCTGCAGGGGCAGACTGAGGGGGGCTTGATGAAGTGGGATTAAGCTTCAGCTCATGGGAGGCGCTGTGGGGTTGCACTTGAGGGTAAGCGGGTGGGAACCTGGGACTCCGATGGGTTGGGATGATGTGGGGAGGCGGTGGCGTCCATGCCATCCCTGTGGGCTCATGGTCCCCATGTCTCCAGACCTCCCAGGTGTGCTGAGCCCCCCATCCTTGGGGGTGCTGGACCCCGAATGCCGGGTGCTGCCAGGCGCCGGTGCCCGCTGGGATGTCTCTGCAGCCCAGGACCTTCCTGGCCTTTTCGAGCCCTTCTGGGCTGGGCTGGAGGCTGTGGGGCAGCGCCGTGGCTCTGCCCAGGGCACCCTTTTCCGCTTCCCCCTCCGCCGGCAGCCCTCGGGGATCGCTGCAGGGGTCTCCCATCCCGAGCGCATCCGTAGCCTCCTCCAGACCTTCCTGACCGAGGCCCCTCTTGCCCTCCTCTTCCTCCGCCACATCCGCCGCGTGACCTTGTACCACGTGGCCCCTGATGGGGTCCGGACGCTCATGGGGACCCTCGCGGCATCCCCTCTGCCTCTCCCTGTCCCAGTGCCACCAGGGGACGAGGGGCTGAGCCTGGCATGGTGCCTGCTGGCCCTGCATGGGGATGGAGTGGGGGACAGGAGCGAGTGGCTGGTGGCCACGGGCAGGGCCACGGAGGGTCCGGCCGTGAAGCTGGGGGCAAAGCTGGGGTGCTGCCCTGAGCTGAGCCTGGCGCACCCCCTCCACGGGCCCTGCCGAGGGCGGCTGTGCTGCTTCCTACCCCTGCCAGCCACTGACGAGACCGCCACAGGGCTGCCCGTCCATGCCAGTGCCCCCTTCGCCCTCTCCGACGACCGCCGCCACCTCCGCTGGCCCGAGGAGGGTGAGGAGGGTGAAGACGATGCCCGCTGGAACACCCTGCTGCTGCTCGGCCTCCTGCCGCGGCTCTACAGCCACATGGCCGCTGTGGCCACAGCCCTGCCCGGCACCGATGCCTACAGCACATGGCCAGACCCTGAGCTCACACCCGGCTGTGGCCGTACCCGCAGCCTGGTGACCCACGTGTGCCGGGGGCTGGCAGCCGCCCGCACCCTGGTGCCAGCCGCAGCGGGGGCCGTGGGGCGGCTCCGGGCTGCAGAGGCCCTGCTGCTGCCCGCGGCCATGGGGGACGCAGAGCGCGCGGTCCGGGCCTTGCTGCTGGCAGCCGGGGAGCCGGTGGCTGAGGTCCCGGCCCACGTCAGGAGGGCTCTGGCGCTGGGGATGGCGCAGGGCGTGCGGGAGGCCACGGCGGGACACGTGCGGGAGGTGCTGCGGAGCCACGGCGCTGCGGGCATCCCGGAGGGGGAGCGGCTGGCACTGCTGCGCTATGTGGCCGGGGATGGGTGCCATGCTGAGCTGCGGGGGCTTCCCCTCCTGCCCCGTGCCGATGGGACCTTTGTGGCCTTTGGAACCGCGGCAGACGTCGTCTACGTGGACACATGCGACTGCCCCAGGTGAGTCCGTGGCCCCGGGCAGCCCCATTCCCCGTGGGAGCGGGCACACAGGCTGCCTGCCCAGGGCACAGCTCCCGCTCCTGAGCTGAAAGAGGGGCCACAGCCGAGCCTGGACCCTTGGTCACCTCCCTGCCCTCCTCATGGCATCACCGAGCGGGAGCAGAGCCAGGTCCAGGAGGCTCTTTGGGCCCTGTTACCCCTCTGGTCCCCCAGCACCTCTGCTTGTCTCCACAGGGAGCTCCTGCCCGGCCTGGCTGGGTCTTTCCTGCCCTCAGACCTGGAGCCAGGCTTGGAGAGCCTCCTGCGAGGCATTGCCAAGGCGGGTAAGAGATGGGGGGTCCCTGCACCACCTTTCAGCCCTACACCCCTCGGTACCCTTGTACATCCCAGGGCTCCTCTGCAGCCCGGGTATCCCCCTGTACCACAGTGATGCTCCCTGTACATACCTGGGGTCTGTGATCCCCTGACTGAGGCCACTTCCTGGGCTTCCCCCAGCATTCCATTGTGTAGATCCCAAATGTCCCTGTCTATCCAGGTTGGGGTGCATTGCCTGAGCCCAGGGCCACCTCTAGTACCTGCATTTCCTTGTACCCCTGGGTACTCTGCTGTCCTTGCTGTTCTTCCCACATTCTCCCATCCCCTCTGTGCTCCTTTGGATCCTGGCTCTCCCTCTATTCCCCAACCAAGGACCTCTGTGGCCTCCCATACTGGTCCCTCTTACACCCCTTTTCCTCTTGGATCTTCTCTATTGCCACGAGTCGGGGGTTCCGCTGTTGCTCCTATTCCTCCACTATCCCTCCAGAGCCCAGCTCCTCCTATCCCCAGTATGCCACCCCCCCATCCCCTGCAGATCTCAGGTTCTTTCCCCCACACCCTGGGTTCCCTCTTCCAGGTCCCTGCTCCCACATACCCCTCACCCAGCCTCTGCTCCCACACACAGGTCTCTTCCCCAACCTGGTCCTGCTGGATCCAGCCGTGACTGCCCGGACACTACGCTCGGCCCTGCCTCCTGCCTGGTCCTCCCCGTCTTCAACCCCAGTGACCTGGTACCTGGACCAAGGCCCCCCCCAGCCCCCAGCCTCCTGGTTCCCAGCCCTGTGGCAATTCCTGGCCCACCACATGGAAGACCTGGGCCCTCTGGAGGGGCTCCCTCTCATTGCCCTGTCCCCACTGGATGCCCCCAGCATCCGCCTGGCTCCGCTGATTCCCCAGTCCAGTCTTATCTTCCAGGCATGGGAGGACCAGCACCTGCCACTTGCTGTGTGCTCTGTGCTGGAGGTCCTGGGCTGCTCAGTGGTGCCTCCAGGCACATGGCACAGCTGCCTGCCCCGCTATGTCTTACCTCCATCCCCACTCAATGCCCTGCGGGCCCTGGGCAGGCAGGGGGCTGCAGCTGTGGCCTCCCGCCTGGCCTCGCTGCCTGCTGTGGATGTGGACACCCTCCGGCTCTACCTGGCAGACATCCCATCCCTGACAAAGCAGGACAGGGCCACACTGGCTGCTCTGCCCCTCTTCACCCCACTGCCCTGCTTGGCCACCCCGCAGCCCACAGAGCTGGTACCAGCCGGTGACACCCTGGCAATGGAGCCAGAGTTGAAGCTGCCCAGAGATGTGGTGCTGCCGGAGGCTGTGTTGCAGTGCCGAGATGAAGCTGACAGTCGGCTCCTGGGGAGGCTCCAGAAGCCCCTCATCAGTGTAGTCCAGGTGATGCTGGAGGCCGTCAGAGCTGTGGCCAGAGGTGCTTACGCAGGGCGGGCAGCTGAGACACAGGCTCTGCTGCTCTGGGTGCTGCGGAACGGAGACATCCTCTTTGCACGGAGCCCCCCGCTCAAGCAGGCCTGCAGCAAGCTGGCGTTCCTGGAGACCCCCAATGGCCCTGCGTGCCCACAAGACCTCTACGACCCCTGCGAGAGCACCCTGCAGGCGCTGCTGGGCCCCGAGTGCTTTCCTCCTGCTGCCTTCCGCAGCCCGCCTGTCCTCCGCGCCTTGAGAACCCTGGGCTTGCGGCACGGTGAGAGGTGCCTGGTGCCCTCGGACATCCTAAAGGCTGCAGCACACGTGAGTCCGGGTGACAAGGCAGCTCTGGGCAGAGCTCAGGCACTGATCAAGGTCTGCAACCACCCCAAGGCACTGTCTGGCTTCAGCAATGCGCAGCTCTCACAGCTCCAGTCCTTGCCGTGGGTGCCGAGCTCCAAGTGCACTGGAAAGCCTGGGCGGCCCTTCCTGTCCCCAAAGGAGCTGCGGTCCACCCAGTACCAGCCCCTGGTGGGGCTTGCAATGCATCTGACTGCTGCTTTTGGGCCAGAGGCAGAGAAGAAGCTGGGGCTGAGCCAAACTCCACCACCAGAGAAAGTGTGGAAGCAGCTGAGGGAGCTGGCAGGGCGCAGGGACATGGGTGAGGTAGGTGCTGCGCTCCGGCCTGTCTACCAGCACATGCAGGACAACCTAAAGACCTTTAGGACTGCCCCGGACGATGCTGTGGTGTGGACTGGAGCTGGGTTTGTCCTGCCCCGTGATGCCGTGCTGAGCTACCCTGAGGAGCTGGAGCTGGGGATGCTGGTGCCCCGGGTGCCCCTTGACTTCCTGCCCTACAGCTGCCTCTTCAGGGCTTGGGGGGTGGAGATGAGGGTAAGTGAGGAGAGAGCAGTAGCAGCTCTGCGCCGCCTTGGGGAGGACATAGACACACGCAGCTCCCGAGCTGGCACTGCAGCAGAGCTGCGGGTGGTCGTAGCTGTCCTGCAGTGGCTGAAGAGTCGAGGGCACCAGGGTGAGGGCACGGTGCCAGCTCCTGTGAGGATCCTGGAGGGCTCAGGCTTTGCACTCCGTCCGGCTGCCACCACCGTGTACCTGGACATGGAGCTGGATGCAGAGGAGGATGTTCAGGAGGTGGTGCATGAGGCAGTGCCATCCAGCACAGCCACATTCTTTGGCACGGAGCTGCTCAGTACGCGGGTGCTGGGGCCAGAGCCATTCACCGCCTGCGGCCCCTCGGAATCCATCACCTTACGGCTCCGCAACATCCTCCAGGAGTACGGCGATGAAAGTGACCTCTTCACAGAGATGGTGCAGAATGCAGAGGATGCTGGGGCTACCGTGTGCCGCTTCCTCCTGGACTTGCGACGCTGCAGAAAGGCCACCTCTGGGTTGCTAGATCCCGGCATGGGCGCCTGCCATGGCCCAGCCCTCTGGGCCTACAACGATGCCCTGTTCACAGAGGATGACCTCCGTAACATCACACGGGTTGGGGCTGCTACAAAGGAGGGCCAGGCAGGCCGGATCGGGCGTTTTGGGCTGGGCTTCTGCTCTGTCTACCGTGTCACAGATGTGCCGGCAGTGCTGAGTGGGGAAACACTGCTCATCTTTGATCCCAATGGCACCCATCTGGGCAAGCACATCCCCAGGGCTGGCAGCCCCGGCATCCGCCTGGACTTCTCCAGCCGACCACGCATCCTCCGTGCCTTTGCTGAGCAGTTCCGGCCCTACCACGGTATCTTTGGGTGCCGCCTGCCTAAGGCAGGACCCTTTCCAGGAAGCCTTTTCCGTCTGCCTTTTCGCACTGAGGAGGAAGCTTTGACATCAAAGATTTGCTCAGAGGCCTTTGGTACAGTGCGCATTCGGTCTCTTGGCACCAGCTTCCTTGGCTCTAACCGGCTCCTGCTGCTCTTCCTGCGGAAGGTGAGAGAGATGTCCCTGGAGATGCTGCCAGACACAGCCACCTCTGCGGAGGATACCATGCCCCTGGCCACGCTGCGGCGAAAGGAGATCCGAGACTTGGGCACCCTTGGGGACCCCCCTAGCTGGGCAGCCATTGAACAGCTCACAGCCCGCGAGGAAGCATCCAAGACCACGTGGCACTACTTAGTTTTGGTGTGTCATGGTGAGGAGGAGCTGTTGGAACTGTTTCACAAGAATCCACAGGCAGGGCACCCTCCTTCACCTCCCATGGCTGGTGTGGCCCTTCCCCTTGCCCCTACTGCAGGCGGCAAGTGGGTGCCACGTCTGGATGCCGAGGAGGGGCAAGTCTTTTGCCACCTTCCCATGCCAGTCACCTCAGGGCTGCCAATCCATGTGCATGGGGCCTTCAACGTCCTCTCAAACCGTAAGGGGCTGTGGGACACAAAAGAGCGAGGTGAATGGAATCGGATGCTGCTCCGCAATGCTGTGCCTGCTGCCTGGCTCCGGGCACTGGATCTCCTCCACTCCATGCATGAGGCAGGTGAGTTGGAGAACTATGAATATCACACCTTCTGGCCGGACGCTAACACCGCCCGTTACCCCTTTACAGAGGCTGTGACTGGTTTCTATCAAGCTGTGGCATCCAGGAATGGCCTCAGGCTCTTTTCTGATGGCCGCTCATGGTGCTCCCTGCAGGACGCTCGCTTCCTGCACCAAGCTGTGGTCAAACACCCCAAGCTGGGCGCTCTGGCAAAGCGTGTCTTTGCCACCACCCTGCCCCATCCCCTGTTAGCTGTGGCCTTGCCAGAGGAGGTGCAGAAGGGCCTCGGGGAGGCAGTGAAGGATGGCATCTACGACTGGCCCCGCTTTTACTGCGAGCTTGTGCTTCCCAATTTGAAAGACCTCTCTGTTGTTGACCGGGACCCACTGCTTCTCCATGCACTGGATATGCACCACCATGATATCAACAAAGTGCTGCAGACAGTGCCCTGCATTCCTGCCACCCCTCATGGTCACCTGCAGCTCATCAATTGCCTGGTACATCCAAGAGGCCGCACTGCCTCTTTATATGACCCTAAGGATGGGCGCTTCCCCACTGGGGATGCTTTCCTTTCCCCAGAAATACTAAGCCAACTGGAGAGGCTGGGCATGGTTAAGGACAAAACGACCTTGCCAGAGCTGCTGGAACGGGCAAAGACAGTGAAACCTATCTGGACTGAGGACCATGCCAAAGGCTACCATAGGGCTGCCTGCATCCTTGAGCTGCTTCAGGATGCAGTGGAGGAGAGGGTGAACAACACCATGCAGGCAGCTTTCCAGTCTGTGCCCTTCCTCCCTGGTACACTGCCAACTGGTGAACATGTGCTGTTGCCTGCTGGCCAGCTCTATCTCCAAGCCCCACTAGTGGGACTCATCCACCCTGTCTTTGCTCCTAAAGTGCTGGGGGAAAAATTCAGCCTCTCCAGGGAAGTGGAATCCTTCTTGGGACTGAACCGGCAGATACCAGCAGCTGCAGTCCTTGAGCAGCTGGAGGCACTGAGCTGTAGCTCCAATGCTCTCCCTTTGAAGAACCTGCAGGACAGCGCCCATTGCTGCTACAGTTACCTGCACACACTGCTCCAGAAAGACCACTCCATCTGGGGTGAGGTGGCTTCTGCAGCGGCCCAAAAGAAGCCCTTCATCTTGGTGGGCTCCCACTTTGTGCCAGTCATGGCTGTGGCTGAGAAACTGTCATTTAAGGCTGCCCCATATCTTCACCAGCTTCCAGAGCAGTACCAACCCTACAAGCAACTCTGGGAGTGTGTGGGGCTGCGCCACACCTTCACCTGGGATGATTATGCCAGAGTCCTCCACACCCTGGCAGAGATGCACGCTGGAGAGCCCCTGCCTGCCGCGGAGCTGGCTCTGGCCTTGCGGCTGGTGTCTGTTGGCTTGATGCTAGATGACAAAGAGCCAGATGCCTACCAGACCCAAAGACTCTTTCTACCCGACCAGGAGGGCGTTTTGCGTCCACGGGACAAGCTCTACTTCAATGATATGCCATGGATGCCGATGGACAGAGACATCCTGCTGTGCCACGAACAGCTATCCCGAGCCACAGCCCAGCGCTGCGGTGTGCCTACCACACGTCACCGAGCACTGGAGAAAAGCCAACTGCTCATCGCAGGCATGAGCCCCTGGGCACAGCCATTTGGTGCCCATGAAGACTTGCCTACCCGGCTGAAGAACATCTTGGGTGAGTATCCAGCATCTGCTCGTGATATCGTGACAGAGCTGGTCCAGAACGCAGATGATGCTGGTGCAAGGCTCGTGCACTTCGTGTGGGACCGCCGGCAGCACCCAGCAGATGCCACTTTTGGTGAGAAATGGACATCGCTGCAGGGCCCAGCTCTCTGCATCTACAATGACAGCCCCTTCCAGCAGCAGGACATTGAAGGCATTCAGCTTCTGGGGGTGGGTGGCAAGCAAGGCCGGCAGAATGTCACAGGCAGATATGGCCTTGGCTTCAACACTGTCTATCACTTTACTGACTGCCCAGCCTTCCTCACTGGAGACAGTGCCCTGTGTGTCTTTGATCCTCATCTCTACTACGTGCCCACAGCCACAACTGAGAGTCCTGGTGGGATGTTTGCTGTCACCCCTGAATTCAAGAGGAGCTTCCCAGATATTTATGGCACCTTCTTACCCTCCCTCTTCAACCTGAACAAGGGTGTCCTTTTCCGTCTGCCCCTCCGCACTGCAACTGGGGCTATCTTCTCCAGGGTGTCTGGAACAGTTGTGCGAGACCACGACATCATGGCAATGGAGAAAGTACTGGCTGAGGAAGGTGAGGACTTGGTGCTCTTCCTCCGGCACGTCCGCACCGTGATCTTCTCTGAGATCCCCCCAGATGGGGAGCAATTGTTGGAGAGGCTGCGGGTGGACACGGAGCTGACAGATCGTGATGCAGAGCTGAGACGGGCATATCAAGTGAGATTGAGCCAAGACATGGACGAGAACAGCCCCACCTCTGTCTCCTATATGATGAAAGTCAAAACCAGCAGGGCCAAGGCCAGCACTGTGTGGAGGGTGATCTCTCAGATTGGGGTGCAGGAGGGGACTGAGGAATCTCCAGTGCCTGGGAGGCTGCCCTATGGGGCTGTGGCTGCCTGCCTGAAGCCATTGGTCTCGCGTACATTCACAGGCAGAGCTTTCTGCACCCTCCCACTGCCGCTGAGCACAGGGCTACCTGTGCACATCAATGCCAACTTCTCTGTGGATGCAGCCAGACGCATTCTCCGCCAGGACTCAGGAAGCACAGAGGCAGCCTGGAACAGCTTCTTGCTCCAGCGCTTGATGGCTCCACTATACTGTGCCTTTCTCACCAGGCAGTGGAAAGCCCTGGGGCCTGAAGGGCTCCAGTACAAGTCCCTGAAGGTCTGCCAGCAGCAGCTGGTCTTCCATTACCTCCAGTTCTTCCCTGTTGTGAAAGAAGCACAACCCGCCTTTCAGGACCTGGTGAGGAATGTCTATAGGCACCTCAGCTGTGCACCCCTGGTGCCTGTGTACCACATCAAGACACTTAGCAAGCTACCTGACAGCGTGGTGACAGTGACCTGGGCATCTCCAGGTGGTGGGAATGTGCTAACAGAGCCATACTTCCTTCAGACAGCTCCTGAGCCAGCTCTCCAGAAGGTGCTGCAGCAGCTGAACATGAACCTGGTGCCACCATTCACTCACCTGAAGCAGATATACCAGATGTTCATTGAAGCCCATGTGGATGCTGTTGCCTTCCAGGCAGCCTCTCTACGGCGCTTCCTCAAGGCCCTGGCACTCCCCGTGCCCTGCATGCTAGCAGAGACACCCCTGAGGACCCCAGAGAGCTGTGCCATCCTGCTGAGATGCTGCCTGGAGTCCCGGGATGTGGACAAGGCAGAACTGGAAGGCCTGCCCTTGCTGGCCACGCAAGACGGCTGCCTGAATGCCCTCAGCACCCAACACCCAGTCTTCCGCAGCTCCTTTGCCCACCTCTTCCCCCTTCACTGCCGCCGCTTTGCCGACAAGTTGGTTTCTGGCTTGACCCTGCCTTGCTTTGTGAAGGAGCTTGACCTCCTGGAGGCCACACCGCTCATCCAGGAGACACTGGGTCACCTGAATTGGACCACAGAGGAGAATAAGTGGCTCAAGGAGCTGTGGAAGTTCTTCAGCACTGTGGTCTACATATCCGCAGCGACCAAAGACAAGTTGGAGGCAAACATGAATTCATTCATGAATCATCTCCGGGATGTGATAGTGCTGCCTGTTGAGGGGAATAAGCCAGGCTCACAGCGCCGACTGCCTCTATCCTCCCTCCCCAATGTTCTTTTTGAGTGTGAGACACAAGTGGGGAAGGTGCTGCACAAACTGGGCATCCCTGTGCTCCAGCAGCATCTGCTGCCTCCTGAATTTGCCTACCACTGCCTGAAAACAAGGACACTGTCAGCCACAGAGCCCACGGCTCTGGTGTCCCTGCTGGCAGACACCAGAGCTGATCTCCACTGGAGAGATTTAGAAGAGAGGGATGTGACTGTCCTGCTGTGCTCTGTGCAAGGAAAACTGGATTCGCTGGCACTGCAGCAGCTCCAGCTCCTGCCTCTCTTCCAGAAGTACAATGGGGACTACGTTTCTGTGGCACCCTACTGCAAGGTGCTGTTGCTCAACAGCCAGTTCCAAAAACTGCCCAAGGGTGTTGAAGCCCTGTACAACCTGAAGAAGAACATGGTGCTGCTCACAGCAGACAAGATGCACCGACAGCTGGCCAAAGATTTGGGGTGGGAGGTCACAGATGACAAGCAGCTCTTCAAGACTGTGGTGTTGCCCCAGCTGTCCCAGCTCACGGCACAACAGCTTATGGAAGCTCTGCGCTTGTACTTTAAGCTGAAATACATCTGTGATGCTAAGTTGGAGGAAGCTGTTGTGGCAGCTTTTCGGACTGTGGCCTTTATACCTGATGCCCAAGGTGTGCTGCGCCTGGCCTCCTACTTCTATATCAACACAGAGTCCTTCAGCACCCTGCGGCTCCAACACCGCTTTGTGCCCAAGTCTTTCATCAAGGAGCTAACTCACCACAAGCAAGCTGCTGAGGATTTCCTGCTTCAGGCAGGTGTTCGCACCAGCCTCTCTGCAGAGGATTTTGTGGCACTGGCCTTGGAGATAGAACAAGAAGCCACTCAGGCTGGGTGCCATGTTGAAGACCTGCTGGTGCGACAGCATGAGATGCTCGAAGAGCTTGGTGCCCTGTTGGACGATCCCAGAGAGACCCCCCCAGGGAGTTTCCTGGAGCAGATTGCCTCAATCCGCTTCCTGCCTCCACTGGACATCCCCCAAAACCTGAGGAACCTCCACCCCCCCTTTGCAGCTCACACTAAGCCTGTGGCCCTGAAAGGCAGTGTTTACCATTGCCAAGCAGACGTGGCTGAGCTCCTGTGGACATCAGCGGCTATCCTGCCAAAGTCCTTTGCACTCAAGAAGAACCTCCTGGAGGCCATGGGAGTCCTTGTAGAGATACCCACTGCTCTGGTGGTGGCCAACCTGGAGCAGCTGTGCAGGGTAGCCTGCCAGACACTGCAGGAGGTGAACACGCGGGCCGATGTGCTCCACAAGGTGTACAACTTCTTGCAGGCCCATCTGAACGAGGTGGATGCAGGGCGCCTCACTGAGCTGCCTGTGGTGCTGGCCAAGTCAGGGGACATGGTCATGCCATGGCGAGTAGTGACAGCACTCCCGGAGGAGGCTTGCTTTTACCCCTATCTCCTCACACCTGACCCCCACATAAGTGTCTATAGAGACCTCCTGCAACACCTTGGCGTGGTCCTTCTCCCCACACTGACTCACTACAGCCGTGTCCTGGCCCAAATCCACCAGGAGAGCGACGCCGGCAGGACCCTCAATACCGTCCAGAAGAAGACAGTCCTGCTGGCCACACACCACTTCTTCCAGCTGCTGCGGGATGCAGTGCAGGCCCCTGATTTCTCCAGCGTGTCTGAGCTGTACTTGCTGAGCACTGCTGACTGCCTGGAGCCATCCCACGAGCTGTACTTCAATGACTGCGTGTCCTCAAATACCTCCAAGGTCCTGGGGAAGACCTTTGTGTTTATGGCTGAACTACCGGGGATTGGGCACAATGCCTGGTGGCTGCTGCAAATGCTGCCACAGCACCTGCGGCCACGGGCACTCTCAGAGGTGACAGAGCAGCAGCTGGAGAGCAGCCTGCAGCCGTGCCGCTACGGTTCTCAGTGCCCTGGGCAGAGGTGGCTGCAGACCCTCCTGGTGTCACCATGGTTTAGGATGGGGCTGGAGTCCCTGCTCCAGTGGCAGAGCCACAGGGCTATGAGAAGAATAGAAGCGGACTGTGGCTTTGCATTGGAGCAGCTGAAAGTGCAGTGCTGCGAGGACATCCGCACGGTGCTGGTGCACAATGGTGCCAAAGTAGAGGGCACCTCCCAGCCACGGGTTGTCCATGTGTGCCTGGCTGGTGGTGCCCAGCGGCTCCTCTATATCCGGCATGCAGAGATGGTCCTGAGCCGGCACCAGCTGAGGGTCCTGGAGACACTAGCACAGGAAATCAATACCATCCTGGGTGGGCAGCTGGATGCACAAGCCTTGTCAGTGCTGCGCGAAATGCTGGTCTGCCAGGAGCCACGGGATGTGGCCTTTGCTCTGGAGGAGAATGATGTGGCCCTGGTGGGTGCTGCACTGGAGGCGGAGGAGGTCATGGCACCAGAGCCGGAGAAGAGCTTGCGTGGGGAGGCTACGGCAAGGGGGAAGCCACGGAAGGATTGCCGCAGCCTGATGCCAGAGGGCAGCGGAGGTCACAGCATGGCAACCTTACGGAGTGCTAGCAGGGAGCCAAAGGTGCTGCTGGGTGCTGCCCAGCACCACTGCTGGGAATGGGAAGACCATGGCTCCTGGTTGTGCATTGAGGAGGCCATGGCCCTGACTCCATCCATCCCAGAAGCGCAGCGGTGGCTGCGGCAAGCTGAGAGTGACCTTCAGGCAGCCCATAATGACATCAGGTGCTGCTGCTCCAACTGGGTGCTTTTCAAGGTGCACCAGGCCCTGGGGAAGGCGCTGGTGGCTGCTGTACTTTGCTGTGGTAAAGCCTTTGAGGCCCCACCAGGGCTGGTGGGGCTGGCCCAGTGGCTGGAGGTGGCAGCGCCAAAGCTGAGGGGCCTGGCAGAGGAGGTGGAGTGGTTGCATAGCTATGGCGTGGATGGCAAAGCCACACAGTACCCGAGTTACCACCCCTTCCCCATCACCCCCACCGAGGCCTTCCACAGTGTGGATGAGGAGGAGGTATTGAAGCGGGTGCAGGGAGTGCTAGGGAGGCTGCAGGACCATGTGGGCAGCATGTGAGGATGTGCCCATGGAAGGAGGTATTGCCAGCTGGAACACGGGACCACCATGGACCTGTCATGGCCTCACCACAAATCAAGAGTTATGGCTTATAAGTTATGGAACCTTATGACTTAGTGGTGAATAAGTGAATTTGTGTAATAGTCTGTTTGTCATTTCTGTTTGTGGCATTTCTGCATGAGTTTATGAAATAAAGCTTAACAGAGTACATTGTCCTGTCAGTGTGATGTTTTCCCTGTTGTACCAGTTTTAATCTCACTGCTTGCACTCTGGTACCTTCCTGCTGCAAATCAGGGAGGAAAAGAGTCAGTAATTCCATCTGTGTATGTTTTGTTCTCGTACTGAACTGGAACTCCTGCACCAGCGGCAGACGAGGGCTGAAGTTTGAGGCTCTCACAGGAAGCTCCAGCTGCTCCACTGGTTTCCCTGAGCAATGGACCTGCTCTGCTGTCATTGCGCTCACATCCTTCATACCCCAGTGAACCCATGCCCCTTCAATCAACACCAGGATCAGGGCTGTTCCCTTCTGCTCCTTCTCTCCTGGGCTCCTCGGGCAGCATGCTCTACCCCCGGTGTTCTCCAGGGCCAGCAATGGTCTCTGCACAGCATTTGTCAGAGCAAACCGGTGCCGGCGAGCCCGGGCACGCTGTGATTCTGAGATTCCAGGACTGATTCCTTGTACGTGGCCGTGTTTCCCCCAGCTTGAGGAGCAGCCCGAGGAGCCTTGGTCAGCGCTGGCACAGGCTGTGCCCGATGGCAGCACCAGAGCAGGCGCCCTGCAGCCACCCAGGGGTCAGGCTGAGCGCCCAGACCTTTGGTCCCTCACCCGTGCCCAGCCCTGCCCACAGCTGCAAAGAGCCTGAAAGAGCCGCTCTGCCAGGGCAGGGAGCCCACGTGAGGACAGTTGGGGTGCCCCAGCCCCCAGCACCAGCCTCATGGCCCCTCCAGCCCTGGGAGCACAGAGCAAGTGGAAACCCCTTGTCTGCCAAAGCACGTGTGATCGCAATGAATACAAAGAGAGACTGGGTCAGGAGAACATCAGGAAATGTATTTACAAAGCAACAAAAAATAGAAGAAACAACAAAGAACTGGTATCCATCGCCTCCTCCTCCTCCGCATCCACCTCCATCGGTTCGTCCACCTCCTCGTCCACCTCCTCATCCACCTCCTCATCCACCTCCACTCGTTCTTCCATCTCCCCATCCACCTCCATTGGTTCGTCCATCTCCACCATCGCAAGGGTGGACTTCTTCTGGTGCTGTATTCCAGGTAGGAAGGTCGGGTGTAAGAAGCAAGGAACAAAGGTGTAGGGATGGAAGAAGAGGAAAGGGCTGGGAGTAGGGCAGAAGCGCAGGGCAGGAGCAGGGCAGAAGGGATGGAGCACGTAGGTAGGAGCAGGGGCTAACTGTGGGTTCAGGGGTGGAGGTCTGTGCTGTTGCCTGGGCACGGGCGGTGCCGCTGTGACCCCCTCTGTGACATCACCCCAGAGTTCCAGAACTGCTGGAATGGGGGATGGGGATGGGGATGAGCCCTGAGGGGGGTGCAGCTTCATGGGGGACATTGGGCAATGGTTACGTGAGCCCCTGAGACGACAGGACACACTTTGGTGCTTAAATAATCAATAAAATGGCTGAAGCCTGAGCTGGCCAACTTTGGATGTGCCAGGACCATCTCCTGTGCTCCTTCCCTGTCCCACAAGCAGTCAGTGATCAACCTGAGCAGTGCTCATGTGCTGCAGTTGGGATGTGTCCATGGGGTTGGGATTCAGCCCTGCCCAGCCACGTCCTCCAGCCGTGCCCATCACGGGTGAGCCCATGCGAGAACCTGAGCCCCACGCACAGGAAAGGCTGCGAGGGCAGCACAAGATGTGGTGCCAGCAGCGGGTGCCCAGGGCTGCCTGCTTCAGGAGGGGTCTGCAACAGCTCCGCACCTTGAACTCGCGTGTGCCCGTCTGCATTTGCACGCACACCTCATGCACGCAGCAGCTCCCCCTGCACCCCGCTGCCATTCTCCTGCTGGCAGCTCCCCCTCCCTGCCTGCTTGCCGGGTCCCACATGAGAGCACCGGCGGGTGAGCCTGGCTCCAGCTGCAGCCGCCAACATCTGGTATCCCAAACCAGCTGCAGCCCCAGCCCCTCTTCCCACCCTGCGGGATGGGGACCAAGGGACTCAGTGGGAGGAAGGGGGTCAAAGGCTTGGTTTGGGCAGCAGCATCCAACAGGATGCCGGGCGCAGGCTGCTCCCCGCAGGCACGCGAGCCCGGGCACGCTGTGATTCTGAGATTCCAGGACTGATTCCTTGTACGTGGCCGTGTTTCCCCCAGCTTGAGGAGCAGCCCGAGGAGCCTTGGTCAGCGCTGGCACAGGCTGGGCCCGATGGCAGCACCAGAGCAGGCGCCCTGCAGCCACCCAGGGGTCGGGCTGAGCGCCCAGACCTTTGGTCCCTCACCCGTGCCCAGCCCTGCCCACAGCTGCAAAGAGCCTGAAAGAGCCGCTCTGCCAGGGCAGGGAGCCCACGTGAGGACAGTTGGGGTGCCCCAGCCCCCAGCACCAGCCCCATGGCCCCTCCAGCCCTGGGCAGCACAGAGCAAGTGGAAACCCCTTGTCTGCCAAAGCACGTGTGATCGCAGTGAATACAAAGAGAGAAAGGATCAGGGAGAACATCAGGAAAATACAGAACAAAGCAACAAAAAATAGAAGAAACAACAAAGAACTGGTATCCATCGCCTCCTCCTCCTCCGCATCCACCTCCATCGGTTCGTCCACCTCCTCGTCCACCTCCTCGTGCACCTCCTCATCCACCTCCTCATCCACCTCCACTCGTTCTTCCATCTCCCCATCCACCTCCATTGGTTCGTCCATCTCCACCATCGCAAGGGTGGACTTCTGGGGCTGTATTCCAGGTAGGAAGGTCGGGTGTAAGAAGCAAGGAACAAAGGTGTAGGGATGGAAGAAGAGGAAAGGGCTGGGAGTAGGGCAGAAGCGCAGGGCAGGAGCAGGGCAGAAGGGATGGAGCACGTAGGTAGGAGCAGGGGCTAACTGTGGGTTCAGGGGTGGAGGTCTGTGCTGTTACCCGGGCATGGGCGGTGCCGCTGTGACCCCCTCTGTGACATCACCCCAGAGTTCCAGAACTGCTGGGAGCGGGGGATGGGGATGAGCCCTGAGGGGGGTGCAGCTTCATGGGGGACATTGGGCAATGGTTACGTGACCCCCTGAGATTACAGGACACACTTTTGGTGCTTAAATAATCAATAAACTGGGTTAAGCCTGAGCTGGCCAACTTTGGATGTGCCAGGACCATCTCCTGTGCTCCTGCCCTGTCCCACAAGCAGTCAGTGATCAACCTGAGCAGTGCTCATGTGCTGCAGTTGGGATGTGTCCATGGTCTTGGGATGAGCCCTGCCCAGCCACGTCCTCCCAGCCGTGCCCATCACGGGTGAGCCCATGCTGAGCAACCTGCGCCCCACGCACAGGAAAGGCTGCGAGGGCAGCTGAAGAGGAAAATTAGAAGGAAAAAAGAGGCTTATAAATGGTGGAAGCAGGACAGGCGGCCTGGGAAGAGTACAGGGATGTTGTCCATGAAGCTAGGAACCAGATTAGGAAAGCTAAGGCCCAGTTAGAATTAAACTTGGCTAGGGATGTTACAGATAACAGGAAGGGATCATACGGGTACGTAGCAAATAAAAGAGACTAGGGACAACGTAGGCCCCCTCCGGAAGCTATCAGGAGAACTGGCTACCCTGGATTTGGAGAAGGCTGAGGTTCTGAATGGCTTCTTTGCCTTGGTCTTCACTGGGAATTCCCTGACAACACCACCCATGTCTTGGAAGGCAGATGCAGGGACTGTGAGAATGAAGACCCTAGGCCCGCCGTAGGAGAGGATCGGGTGCGAGACCATCTTAAGAACCTGAACGTGCACAAGTGCATGGGACCTGATGAAGAGATTCAGAGCAGCCCTGCGGGGAAGGACCTGGGGGTGTTGGTCGATGAGAAAATAAACAAGAGCCAGCTTCAGTGCACGCTCACAGCCTGAAAGCCAAGCACATCCTAGGCTGCATCCAAGGGAGCGTGACCAGCAGGTCCAAGGAGGTGATCCTGCCCCTCTGCTCTGCTCTCATGAGACCTCACTTGGAGCATTGTGTGCAGCTCTGGTGTCCTCAACAGAAAAAGGACATGGAACTGTTGGAACAAGTCCAGAGAAGGGCCACAAGGATGGTCAGGGGCTGGAGCACCTCGTGTATGGAGCCAGGCTGAGAAAGTTGGGCTGTTCAGCCTGGAGAAGAGAAGGCTGCGTGGAGACCTCATAGCAGCCTTCCAGTATCTGAAGGGGGCCTATAGGGATGCTGGGGATGGACTCTTCAATAGGGACTGTAGTGATAGGACAAGGGGTAACGGGTTAAAACTGAAACAGGGGAAGTTTAGATTGGATCTAAGGAGTAAATTCTTTCCTGTGAGGGTGGTGAGGCACTGGAATGGGTTGCCCAGGGAAGTTGTGAATGTTCATCCCTTGTGGTGTTCAAGGCCAGGTTGGACAGAGCCTTGGGTGGCAGGGTTTAGTGGGAGGTGTCCGTGCCCATGGCAGAGGGGTTGGAACTGGATGATGGTAAGGTCCTTTCCAACACAAACTATTCCAGGATTCTGCACAGGATGCTCAGTGGTGTATTTCCACAAGCGGAGCACACCCCATGCCAGCCGTAAGGTCCCCTCCAACCCAAAGCAGTGTGGGCTCTGTCAGCAGTTCTAACCCTGGCAGGTATTTACATGGTTGCTTGTGGGGTAAATCTCCATCTTTGTGGTGCAAAACCCGCAGCAGGAGCGGCCTCCCCGAGCAGGCAGCACCGCACCTGCCCCGCTGGGCAGCGGGAACCGCTCGGCCCGGCCCGGCCCGGCAGGTCCCAGGCAGCGGCCGGGGGCAGGGCGCGGGGCGGGCTCGGGGCCGGGCGGTGCAGCGGGGCGGAGTCTTGCAGGGAGCGGGCCCGGCTCCGGCTCCGAGCGGGCCATGGCGGCGGAGGCCGGGTTGGAGGCGCGGGGTCCGGAGGTTCTGTGGCTCCGGCTGCGGAGCTCGGAGGAGGCGCAGCGCCGGCAAGAGGTGCTGGTGCGGCAGCTGCAGGCCAAGGTGAGCGGCGGGGCTGGGGAGAGCGGGCCGGGCCGGGCCGTGCAGTGCAGTGCGGGCGGCGAAGGCGGGCCCTCCTCAGCGCTGCCGCGGGCGGGATGGCGCCGAGGCCGGAGGTCGGGGGAAGGCCTGGGTACCGGCCCGGGCCGCGCTGCTGCTGCCGCCGCTTCCCGCAGCCTCTCGCTCGGTCTTTGCCGTGCTCGAATAAAGATGCCGGGCTCACAAACGCCTTCGTGTGGCCGCGCTGCCCCCACGGGAGCAGTTGAGCCAGCGAGGGCCCCCCGCGGAGGGCCCCGGGCTGGCCGGGCGCGGCGGCGTGGCGGCGAAGGGGGCGGCCCGGAGCCGGGCCGAGGTCGGGCCGTGCCTGTTTGGGGTCCACGGTGGCCATAGGGCAGGCAGGGCTAAGTCAGTTTCATCGTTCGGCTTGGCACTGCTAACTTAGGGTGAGCAGCAAGCGCTGTGTGGCAAAGAAACGCTGCCTCGATGCCTTTACTGCCAGATAAAGTGAAGCTTCCCTATATCATGGCTTGTTGGCTGTACCCACAGCACTGTGAAATGTACTGTGCTTGGGCTGTAGAGACTTAAGAGAAAAGCTACTGCAGGAGGAGCCGAGTTACAACGTGCATTTGCTCACCTTCGTTCCAGGTACTCAAGTACCGGACTCGGTGTCAGGAATTGGAGCAGCAGCTGGACGCGGGAGGGGTGAGTGTGTAGGTTGCCAACTAAAGGTAGTGTATGTAGCATTTGTCAATGCAGGCAGAAAGCTCTCCAAAGCAATGACAGGGGAAAACAAGCCTGGTTTGAAGAAACACTCCAAGTTTGCCCATTGGTGTTTTGTCCAGTTGCCATTCTTAGAGCAGGCAGTAGTCTTGGAAATGCGAGTCCAGAAAACCCTGTCAAGAAGGATTTTAGGTTCAGGCTACACTGCCTGTTACATTCATTCTCTGGCTGTCTCTGAAAAAGAATTGGTTGAAGCATGGCATTTTGGAAGGTGAGAGTGCTGGCATTCAACGTACAGAGCTGGCTGTGTGCTTGCTGTGTGCTTCACAGCTAGAGGAAACCTGGGAAATGAAGGGTAGGAGAGTATTCCCAAGCTCCAAGTCTTACCCTCAGCTCATAACCTTGAGTGCTCACTTACAAGGGGCTGTGCCCCTTGTCTGCCAAAGGCACGTGTGATCGCAGTGAATACAAAGAGAGACTGGGTCAGGAGAACGTCAGGAAATGTATTTACAAAGCAACAAAAAATAAACAAAATAAACAACAAAGAGCAACTGTTCTTCTGAAAAATACAACTCTTCTACCTAAAACTACAACTACTCATCTAAAAGAACAACGCTTATTCCTAAACCTACACCTATTCTACCTACAAATGTAGCCCCTATGGTAATAACGAACAGTCTTCTTCAACAACAACAATCTTCAACATAAACTGGAACACTTCTAACGAAGCCTTCAAACGCCGTGAAAACCTCCCTGTCGACCAGCCGTGGAAACAAGCAGCACGAGGTCATTTCATGAGGCTACTGATGGTCATTGTGTTTGCCACACGCTGCGGAGAGCGGGACTCTACGAGATCACACTCGGCTCGTGTGTCCCCAAGGCAGCGCAGGGCAGCGCGGTGGTGGTGCTTGTGCCACCAGGATGAGGCCACCGGGCACCGTGTCCCTGCAGCGGGGCCGTCGCACACAGCCCCAGCCGCAGCATGGCAGCAGCCAACCCACCCTGACTGCCTGCAGTGGATGGGGACCTGTACTCCCTTACCACTCATCAACTGCTATCCATCGCCTCGTCCTCCTCCTCATCCACCTCCATCGGTTCGTCCACCTCCGCATCCACCTCCATCGGTTTGTCCCCCTGCTCATCCACCTCCATCGGTTCGTCCCCCTGCTCATCCACCTCCATTGGTTCGTCCACCTGCCCCATCGTAAGGGTGGACTTCTTCTGGGGCTGGATTCCAAGTACCAAGGTCGGGTGTAAGAAGCGAGGAACAAAGGTGTAGGGATGGAAGAAGAGGAAAGGGCTGGGAGTAGGGCAGAAGCGCAGGGCAGGAGCAGGGCAGAAGGGATGGAGCACGTAGGTAGGAGCAGGGGCTAACTGTGGGTTCAGGGGTGGAGGTCTGTGCTGTTGCCTGGGCACGGGCAGTGCCGCTGTGACCCCGTCTGTGACATCACCCCAGAGTTCCAGAACTGCTGCGAGCGGGGGATGGGGACGAGCCCTGAGGGGGGTGCAGCTTCATGGGGGACATTGGGCAATGGTTACGTGACCCCCTGAGACGACAGGACACACTTTGGTGCTTAAATAATCAATAAAATGGCTGAAGCCTGAGCTGGCCAACTTTGGATGTGCCAGGACCATCTCCTGTGCTCCTGCCCTGTCCCACAAGCAGTCAGTGATCAACCTGAGCAGTGCTCATGTGCTGCAGTTGGGATGTGTCCATGGGGTTGGGATTCAGCCCTGCCCAGCCACGTCCTCCAGCCGTGCCCATCACGGGTGAGCCCATGCGAGAACCTGCGCCCCACGCACAGGAAAGGCTGCGAGGGCAGCACAAGATGTGGTGCCAGCAGCGGGTGCCCAGGGCTGCCTGCTTCAGGAGGGGTCTGCAACAGCTCCGCACCTTGAACTCGCGTGTCCCCGTCTGCATTTGCACGCACACCTCATGCACGCAGCAGCTCCCCCTGCACCCCGCTGCCATTCTCCTGCTGGCAGCTCCCCCTCCCTGCCTGCTTGCCTGGTCCCACATGAGAGCACCGGCGGGTGACCCTGGCTCCAGCTGCAGCCGCCAACATCTGGTATCCCAAACCAGCTGCAGCCCCAGCCCCTCTTCCCACCCTGCGGGATGGGGACCAAGGGACTCAGTGGGAGGAAGGGGGTCAAAGGCTTGGTTTGGGCAGCAGCATCCAACAGGATGCCGGGCGCAGGCTGCTCCCCGCAGGGACGCGAGCCCGGGCACGCTGTGATTCTGAGATTCCAGGACTGATTCCTTGTACGTGGCCGTGTTTCCCCCAGCTTGAGGAGCAGCCCGAGGAGCCTTGGTCAGCGCTGGCACAGGCTGTGCCCGATGGCAGCACCAGAGCAGGCGCCCTGCAGCCACCCAGGGGTCGGGCTGAGCGCCCAGACCTTTGGTCCCTCACCCGTGCCCAGCCCTGCCCACAGCTGCAGAGAGCCTGAAAGAGCCGCTCTGCCAGGGCAGGGAGCCCACGTGAGGACAGTTGGGGTGCCCCAGCCCCCAGCACCAGCCCCATGGCCCCTCCAGCCCTGGGAGCACAGAGCAAGTGGAAACCCCTTGTCTGCCAAAGCACGTGTGATCGCAGTGAATACAAAGAGAGACTGGGTCAGGAGAACATCAGGAAATGTATTTACAAAGCAACAAAAAATAGAAGAAACAACAAAGAACTGGTATCCATCGCCTCCTCCTCCTCCGCATCCACCTCCATCGGTTCGTCCACCTCCTCGTCCACCTTGTCCACCTCCTCATCCACCTCCTCCTCCACCTCCACTTGTTCTTCCATCTCCCCATCCACATCCATTGGTTCTTCCACCTCCATCATCACAAGGGTGGACTTCTGGTGCTGTATTCCAGGTAGGAAGGTCGGGTGTAAGAAGCGAGGAACAAAGGTGTAGGGATGGAAGAAGGTGCCCGTGGAAGGGGCTTGGTGAAGAGCGCAGGGCAGGAGCAGGGCAGAAGGGATGGAGCACGTAGGTAGGAGCAGGGGCTAACTGTGGGTTCAGGGGTGGAGGTCTGTGCTGTTGCCTGGGCACGGGCGGTGCCGCTGTGACCCCCTCTGTGACATCACCCCAGAGTTCCAGAACTGCTGCGAGCGGGGGATGGGGACGAGCCCTGAGGGGGGTGCAGCTTCATGGGGGACATTGGGCAATGGTTACGTGACCCCCTGAGAAAACAGGACACACTTTTGGTGCTTAAATAATCAATAAACTGGGTTAAGCCTGAGCTGGCCAACTTTGGATGTGCCAGGACCATCTCCTGTGCTCCTGCCCTGTCCCACAAGCAGTCAGTGATCAACCTGAGCAGTGCTCATGTGCTGCAGTTGGGATGTGTCCATGGGGTTGGGATTCAGCCCTGCCCAGCCACGTCCTCCAGCCGTGCCCATCACGGGTGAGCCCATGCGAGAACCTGCGCCCCACGCACAGGAAAGGCTGCGAGGGCAGCTGAAGAGGAAAATTAGAAGGAAAAAAGAGGCTTATAAATGGTGGAAGCAAGGACAGGCGGCCTGGGAAGAGTACAGGGATGTTGTCCGGGAAGCTAGGGACCAGATTAGGAAAGCTAAGGCCCAGTTAGAATTAAACTTGGCTAGGGATGTTACAGATAACAGGAAGGGATTCTATAGGTACGTAGCGAATAAAACACAGACTAGGGACAACATAGGCTCCCTCCAGAAGCTATCAGGAGAACTGGCTACCCTGGATTTGGAGAAGGCTGAGGTTCTGAATGACTTCTTTGCCTCGGTCTTCACTGGCAAATGCTCTGACCACACCACCCAAGTCTTGGAAGGCAGAAGCAGGGACTTTGAGAATGAAGACTCTAGGCCCACTGTAGGATACAGTCTGGTTTGAGACCATCTTAAGAACCTGAACGTGCACAAGTGCATGGGACCTGATGAAGAGATTCAGAGCAGCCCTGCGGGGAAGGACTTGGGGGTGTTGGTCGATGAGAAAATAAACAAGAGCCAGCTTCAGTGCACGCTCGCAGCCTGAAAGCCAACCACATCCTAGGCTGCATCCAAGGGAGCGTGACCAGCAGGTCCAAGGAGGTGATCCTGCCCCTCTGCTCTGCTCTCATGAGACCTCACTTGGAGCATTGTGTGCAGCTCTGGTGTCCTCAACAGAAAAAGGACATGGAACTGTTGGAACAAGTCCAGAGGAGGGCCACAAGGATGGTCAGGGGCTGGAGCACCTCCTGTATGGAGCCAGGCTGAGAAAGTTGGGCTGTTCAGCCTGGAGAAGAGAAGGCTGCGTGGAGACCTCATAGCAGCCTTCCAGTATCTGAAGGGGGCCTATAGGGATGCTGGGGATGGACTCTTCAATAGGGACTGTAGTGATAGGACAAGGGGTAACGGGTTAAAACTGAAACAGGGGAAGTTTAGATTGGATCTAAGAAGTAAATTCTTTCCTGTGAGGGTGGTGAGGCACTGGAATGGGTTGCCCAGGGAAGTTGTGAATGTTCATCCCTTGTGGTGTTCAAGGCCAGGTTGGACAGAGCCTTGGGTGGCAGGGTTTAGTGGGAGGTGTCCGTGCCCATGGCAGAGGGGTTGGAACTGGATGATGGTAAGGTCCTTTCCAACACAAACTATTCCAGGATTCTGCACAGGATGCTCAGTGGTGTATTTCCACAAGCGGAGCACACCCCATGCCAGCCGTAAGGTCCCCTCCAACCCAAAGCAGTGTGGGCTCTGTCAGCAGTTCTAACCCTGGCAGGTATTTACATGGTTGCTTGTGGGGTAAATCTCCATCTTTGTGGTGCAAAACCCGCAGCAGGAGCGGCCTCCCCGAGCAGGCAGCACCGCACCTGCCCCGCTGGGCAGCGGGAACCGCTCGGCCCGGCCCGGCCCGGCAGGTCCCAGGCAGCGGCCGGGGGCAGGGCGCGGGGCGGGCTCGGGGCCGGGCGGTGCAGCGGGGCGGAGTCTTGCAGGGAGCGGGCCCGGCTCCGGCTCCGGCTCCGGCTCCGGCTCCGGCTCCGGCTCCGAGCGGGCCATGGCGGCGGAGGCCGGGTTGGAGGCGCGGGGTCCGGAGGTTCTGTGGCTCCGGCTGCGGAGCTCGGAGGAGGCGCAGCGCCGGCAAGAGGTGCTGGTGCGGCAGCTGCAGGCCAAGGTGAGCGGCGGGGCTGGGGAGAGCGGGCCGGGCCGGGCCGTGCAGTGCAGTGCGGGCGGCGAAGGCGGGCCCTCCTCAGCGCTGCCGCGGGCGGGATGGCGCCGAGGCCGGAGGTCGGGGGAAGGCCTGGGTACCGGCCCGGGCCGCGCTGCTGCTGCCGCCGCTTCCCGCAGCCTCTCGCTCGGTCTTTGCCGTGCTCGAATAAAGATGCCGGGCTCACAAACGCCTTCGTGTGGCCGCGCTGCCCCCGCGGGAGCAGTTGAGCCAGCGAGGGCCGGCTTTGAACGGCCCCGGGCTCGCCTGGGGCGCGGGAGTGCTGGCGGCGAGGGGGCGGCCGGAGCCGGGCCGAGGTCGGGCCGTGCCTGTTTGGGGTCCACGGTGGCCATAGGGCAGGCAGGGCTAAGTCAGTTTCATCGTTCGGCTTGGCACTGCTATCTTAGGGTGAGCAGCAAGCGCTGTGTGGCAAAGAAACGCTGCCTCGATGCCTTTACTGCCAGATAAAGTGAAGCTTCCCTATATCATGGCTTGTTGGCTGTACCCACAGCACTGTGAAATGTACTGTGCTTGGGCTGTAGAGACTTAAGAGAAAAGCTACTGCAGGAGGAGCCGAGTTACAACGTGCATTTGCTCACCTTCGTTCCAGGTACTCAAGTACCGGACTCGGTGTCAGGAATTGGAGCAGCAGCTGGACGCGGGAGGGGTGAGTGTGTAGGTTGCCAACTAAAGGTAGTGTATGTAGCATTTGTCAATGCAGACAGAAAGCTCTCCAAAGCAATGACAGGGGAAAACAAGCCTGGTTTGAAGAAACACTCCAAGTTTGCCCATTGGTGTTTTGTCCAGTTGCCATTCTTAGAGCAGGCAGTAGTCTTGGAAATGCGAGTCCAGAAAACCCTGTCAAGAAGGATTTTAGGTTCAGGCTACACTGCCTGTTACATTCATTCTCTGGCTGTCTCTGAAAAAGAATTGGTTGAAGCATGGCATTTTGGAAGGTGAGAGTGCTGGCATTCAACGTACAGAGCTGGCTGTGTGCTTGCTGTGTGCTTCACAGCTAGAGGAAACCTGGGAAATGAAGGGTAGGAGAGTATTCCCAAGCTCCAAGTCTTACCCTCAGCTCATAACCTTGAGTGCTCACTTACAAGGGGCTGTGCCCCTTGTCTGCCAAAGGCACGTGTGATCGCAGTGAATACAAAGAGAGACTGGGTCAGGAGAACATCAGGAAATGTATTTACAAAGCAACAAAAAATAAACAAAATAAACAACAAAGAGCAACTGTTCTTCTGAAAAATACAACTCTTCTACCTAAAACTACAACTACTCTATCTAAAAGAACAACGCTTATTCCTAAACCTACACCTATTCTACCTAAACCTACAAGTCCTATGGTAATAACGAACAATCTTCTTCAACAACAACAATCTTCAACATAAACTGGAACACTTCTAACGAAGCCTTCAAACGCCGTGAAAACCTCCCTGTCGACCAGCCGTGGAAACAAGCAGCACGAGGTCATTTCATGAGGCTACTGATGGTCATTGTGTTTGCCACACGCTGCGGAGAGCGGGACTCTACGAGATCACACTCGGCTCGTGTGTCCCCAAGGCAGCGCAGGGCAGCGCGGTGGTGGTGCTTGTGCCACCAGGATGAGGCCACCGGGCACCGTGTCCCTGCAGCGGGGCCGTCGCACACAGCCCCAGCCGCAGCATGGCAGCAGCCAACCCACCCTGACTGCCTGCAGTGGATGGGGACCTGTACTCCCTTACCACTCATCAACTGCTATCCATCGCCTCGTCCTCCTCCTCATCCACCTCCATCGGTTCGTCCACCTCCGCATCCACCTCCATCGGTTTGTCCCCCTGCTCATCCACCTCCATCGATTCGTCCCCCTGCTCATCCACCTCCATTGGTTCGTCCACCTGCCCCATCGTAAGGGTGGACTTCTTCTGGTGCTGTATTCCAGGTAGGAAGGTCGCGTGTAAGAAGCGAGGAACAAAGGTGTAGGGATGGAAGAAGAGGAAAGGGCTGGGAGTAGGGCAGAAGCGCAGGGCAGGAGCAGGGCAGAAGGGATGGAGCACGTAGGTAGGAGCAGGGGCTAACTGTGGGTTCAGGGGTGGAGGTCTGTGCTGTTGCCTGGGCACGGGCAGTGCCGCTGTGACCCCGTCTGTGACATCACCCCAGAGTTCCAGAACTGCTGCGAGCGGGGGCTGGGGACGAGCCCTGAGGGGGGTGCAGCTTCATGGGGGACATTGGGCAATGGTTACGTGACCCCCTGAGACGACAGGACACACTTTGGTGCTTAAATAATCAATAAAATGGCTGAAGCCTGAGCTGGCCAACTTTGGATGTGCCAGGACCATCTCCTGTGCTCCTGCCCTGTCCCACAAGCAGTCAGTGATCAACCTGAGCAGTGCTCATGTGCTGCAGTTGGGATGTGTCCATGGGGTTGGGATTCAGCCCTGCCCAGCCACGTCCTCCAGCCGTGCCCATCATGGGTGAGCCCATGCGAGAACCTGCGCCCCACGCACAGGAAAGGCTGCGAGGGCAGCACAAGATGTGGTGCCAGCAGCGGGTGCCCAGGGCTGCCTGCTTCAGGAGGGGTCTGCAACAGCTCCGCACCTTGAACTCGCGTGTGCCCGTCTGCATTTGCACGCACACCTCATGCACGCAGCAGCTCCCCCTGCACCCCGCTGCAATCTCCTGCTGGCAGCTCCCCCTCCCTGCCTGCTTGCCTGGTCCCACATGAGAGCACCGGCGGGTGAGCCTGGCTCCAGCTGCAGCCGCCAACATCTGGTATCCCAAACCAGCTGCAGCCCCAGCCCCTTTTCCCACCCTGCGGGATGGGGACCAAGGGACTCAGTGGGAGGAAGGGGGTCAAAGGCTTGGTTTGGGCAGCAGCATCCAACAGGATGCCGGGCGCAGGCTGCTCCCCGCAGGGACGCGAGCCCGGGCACGCTGTGATTCTGAGATTCCAGGACTGATTCCTTGTACGTGGCCGTGTTTCCCCCAGCTTGAGGAGCAGCCCGAGGAGCCTTGGTCAGCGCTGGCACAGGCTGTGCCCGATGGCAGCACCAGAGCAGGCGCCCTGCAGCCACCCAGGGGTCGGGCTGAGCGCCCAGACCTTTGGTCCCTCACCCGTGCCCAGCCCTGCCCACAGCTGCGGAGAGCCTGAAAGAGCCGCTCTGCCAGGGCAGGGAGCCCACGTGAGGACAGTTGGGGTGCCCCAGCCCCAGCACCAGCCCCATGGCCCCTCCAGCCCTGGGAGCACAGAGCAAGTGGAAACCCCTTGTCTGCCAAAGCACGTGTGATCGCAGTGAATACAAAGAGAGACTGGGTCAGGAGAACATCAGGAAATGTATTTACAAAGGAACAAAAAATAGAAGAAACAACAAAGAACTGGTATCCATCGCCTCCTCCTCCTCCGCATCCACCTCCATCGGTTCGTCCACCTCCTCGTCCACCTTGTCCACCTCCTCATCCACCTCCTCCTCCACCTCCACTTGTTCTTCCATCTCCCCATCCACATCCATTGGTTCGTCCACCTCCATCATCACAAGGGTGGACTTCTGGTGCTGTATTCCAGGTAGGAAGGTCGGGTGTAAGAAGCGAGGAACAAAGGTGTAGGGATGGAAGAAGAGGAAAGGGCTGGGAGTAGGGCAGAAGCGCAGGGCAGGAGCAGGGCAGAAGGGATGGAGCACGTAGGTAGGAGCAGGGGCTAACTGTGGGTTCAGGGGTGGAGGTCTGTGCTGTTACCTGGGCATGGGCGGTGCTGCTGTGACCCCCTCTGTGACATCACCCCAGAGTTCCAGAACTGCTGGGAGCGGGGGATGGGGATGAGCCCTGAGGGGGGTGCAGCTTCATGGGGGACATGGAACGTTACGCGACCCCCTGAGAAAACAGGACACACTTTTGGTGCTTAAATAATCAATAAACTGGGTTAAGCCTGAGCTGGCCAACTTTGGATGTGCCAGGACCATCTCCTGTGCCTCCTGCCCTGTCCCACAAGCAGTCAGTGATCAACCTGAGCAGTGCTCATGTGCTGCAGTTGGGATGTGTCCATGGGGTTGGGATTCAGCCCTGCCCAGCCACGTCCTCCAGCCGTGCCCATCACGGGTGAGCCCATGCGAGAACCTGCGCCCCACGCACAGGAAAGGCTGCGAGGCTGAAGAGGAAAATTAGAAGGAAAAAAGAGGCTTATAAATGGTGGAAGCAAGGACAGGCGGCCTGGGAAGAGTACAGGGATGTTGTCCGGGAAGCTAGGGACCAGATTAGGAAAGCTAAGGCCCAGTTAGAATTAAACTTGGCTAGGGATGTTACAGATAACAGGAAGGGATTATACGGGTACGTAGCAAATAAAAGAGACTAGGGACAACGTAGGCCCCCTCCGGAAGCTATCAGGAGAACTGGCTACCCTGGATTTGGAGAAGGCTGAGGTTCTGAATGGCTTCTTTGCCTTGGTCTTCACTGGCAAATTCCCTGACAACACCACCCATGTCTTGGAAGGCAGATGCAGGGACTGTGAGAATGAAGACCCTAGGCCCGCCGTAGGAGAGGATCGGGTGCGAGACCATCTTAAGAACCTGAACGTGCACAAGTGCATGGGACCTGATGAAGAGATTCAGAGCAGCCCTGCGGGGAAGGACTTGGGGGTGTTGGTCGATGAGAAAATAAACAAGAGCCAGCTTCAGTGCACGCTCGCAGCCTGAAAGCCAACCACATCCTAGGCTGCATCCAAGGGAGCGTGACCAGCAGGTCCAAGGAGGTGATCCTGCCCCTCTGCTCTGCTCTCATGAGACCTCACTTGGAGCATTGTGTGCAGCTCTGGTGTCCTCAACAGAAAAAGGACATGGAACTGTTGGAACAAGTCCAGAGGAGGGCCACAAGGATGGTCAGGGGCTGGAGCACCTCCTGTATGGAGCCAGGCTGAGAAAGTTGGGCTGTTCAGCCTGGAGAAGAGAAGGCTGCGTGGAGACCTCATAGCAGCCTTCCAGTATCTGAAGGGGGCCTATAGGGATGCTGGGGATGGACTCTTCAATAGGGACTGTAGTGATAGGACAAGGGGTAACGGGTTAAAACTGAAACAGGGGAAGTTTAGATTGGATCTAAGAAGTAAATTCTTTCCTGTGAGGGTGGTGAGGCACTGGAATGGGTTGCCCAGGGAAGTTGTGAATGTTCATCCCTTGTGGTGTTCAAGGCCAGGTTGGACAGAGCCTTGGGTGGCAGGGTTTAGTGGGAGGTGTCCGTGCCCATGGCAGAGGGGTTGGAACTGGATGATGGTAAGGTCCTTTCCAACACAAACTATTCCAGGATTCTGCACAGGATGCTCAGTGGTGTATTTCCACAAGCGGAGCACACCCCATGCCAGCCGTAAGGTCCCCTCCAACCCAAAGCAGTGTGGGCTCTGTCAGCAGTTCTAACCCTGGCAGGTATTTACATGGTTGCTTGTGGGGTAAATCTCCATCTTTGTGGTGCAAAACCCGCAGCAGGAGCGGCCTCCCCGAGCAGGCAGCACCGCACCTGCCCCGCTGGGCAGCGGGAACCGCTCGGCCCGGCCCGGCCCGGCAGGTCCCAGGCAGCGGCCGGGGGCAGGGCGCGGGGCGGGCTCGGGGCCGGGCGGTGCAGCGGGGCGGAGTCTTGCAGGGAGCGGGCCCGGCTCCGGCTCCGGCTCCGGCTCCGGCTCCGAGCGGGCCATGGCGGCGGAGGCCGGGTTGGAGGCGCGGGGTCCGGAGGTTCTGTGGCTCCGGCTGCGGAGCTCGGAGGAGGCGCAGCGCCGGCAAGAGGTGCTGGTGCGGCAGCTGCAGGCCAAGGTGAGCGGCGGGGCTGGGGAGAGCGGGCCGGGCCGGGCCGTGCAGTGCAGTGCGGGCGGCGAAGGCGGGCCCTCCTCAGCGCTGCCGCGGGCGGGATGGCGCCGAGGCCGGAGGTCGGGGGAAGGCCTGGGTACCGGCCCGGGCCGCGCTGCTGCTGCCGCCGCTTCCCGCAGCCTCTCGCTCGGTCTTTGCCGTGCTCGAATAAAGATGCCGGGCTCACAAACGCCTTCGTGTGGCCGCGCTGCCCCCGCGGGAGCAGTTGAGCCAGCGAGGGCCGGCTTTGAACGGCCCCGGGCTCGCCTGGGGCGCGGGAGTGCTGGCGGCGAGGGGGCGGCCGGAGCCGGGCCGAGGTCGGGCCGTGCCTGTTTGGGGTCCACGGTGGCCATAGGGCAGGCAGGGCTAAGTCAGTTTCATCGTTCGGCTTGGCACTGCTATCTTAGGGTGAGCAGCAAGCGCTGTGTGGCAAAGAAACGCTGCCTCGATGCCTTTACTGCCAGATAAAGTGAAGCTTCCCTATATCATGGCTTGTTGGCTGTACCCACAGCACTGTGAAATGTACTGTGCTTGGGCTGTAGAGACTTAAGAGAAAAGCTACTGCAGGAGGAGCCGAGTTACAACGTGCATTTGCTCACCTTCGTTCCAGGTACTCAAGTACCGGACTCGGTGTCAGGAATTGGAGCAGCAGCTGGACGCGGGAGGGGTGAGTGTGTAGGTTGCCAACTAAAGGTAGTGTATGTAGCATTTGTCAATGCAGACAGAAAGCTCCCCAAAGCAATGACAGGGGAAAACAAGCCTGGTTTGAAGAAACACTCCAAGTTTGCCCATTGGTGTTTTGTCCAGTTGCCATTCTTAGAGCAGGCAGTAGTCTTGGAAATGCGAG